>NW_025111133.1:0-600000 GCF_015476425.1 Leptopilina heterotoma | reverse complement strand
ACTATAGAGAATAATCTTTACGGGAAAACTGTCAAAGATTCTCTTTTCCGAAAATTTGAACTTTTCTTCACACACCGTGTATACCAATTATTATATACGTAACTGAATTCAAATAATTGTAAATGATGGATTTTTTTCAAAATCTAGAAATTAATTTTATTTGAAATTATAATTATGATTGTAAATTGTTCATCAGTCGTTGGAATTTATATCCTATTTTTTTACAAATTTTCGGAAATGATATTATTTTTCTAAAATTTCCAATTTCTATTCTTAATTTTAAAATAAATATTTAAAAAAAACAAGGCGAAAATAGGAAAAGATGGAAAAGTTGGAAAAAATCAAAATTAAAACTAACTTTGCAGAAATTTTCTTATAAGATACAAAAAAGAAAAAAACTTGATCTCCGAATTATCTGATCTTCTCGAAAATAATTCTCATGATCGGGGCAAATGTTAATAAAGTCATACTCGAAACTCCAAACAAGACTGAGGGAGCTTGTAAATAGAAAAATACTTTTAACGAGAGTTTGGTACCGAAATGAGATGTTATTTTGTAAATAATTAACACGCGCACACGAATCGTATTCACGAAAAAAAATTCTTATATACACTTATACACAGAGAATAAAAAAAACCAATAAAGAGATTTAATTCAAAAAACGTTAACATTTTAATGGCGATATTTAATTTTAAGTGATCATAAATACTAAAATTGTATATAAAATATAATACGCGAGAGATTTTATTGAAAATTGTGTAATATACTAAATTTGATGCAATGACAACAACGTAGTTATCGTAAAATGTATTTAAATTCATGGTAATGATTTTCATTTGTACATTCTCATTAAAAAAAAAACAAAATTATCATTTTTTTAAAAAAACTATTTCATGCTTTTTGTAGTTAATACAAAAATTAATTTTTCTTTATATTTTTATTTTCGAAGAAAAGAAAGGTCGTTTTTTTATAAATAAAAATTCTATTTGTTAAAGTACTTTTAGTAAACAAAATAATACAAAAAATTTGTCTAGTATTTTTTTTTGAATTTTCTTACTAAACGAAAACTTTTCACAATTTTACTTTTTTAAATTTTTCTCTACGTGAAAATTTTGTTAATCGACAATATTTCTATATTCGAGAATTTTTCCATTATATTCAAGTCTGATATATTTCGAAAGATCTGCTTCTTTTGTAGCTGCATCTCTATGTAAGAAATTGTAGCTTTAAATGTATAATCAGTGCTTATTATTTTTTTAATATGTCAAACCAGAGAAAAAGAAAAATTAAAAAATTCTTAAAAATCCCTTTTTGCGATTAGAATTCGGTAGTTTAGTTTTACGTAAAAAGGTTTAGCTAATTTTATCGAATGTACATAAAAAAAAGTGAATTTAAATAGAAAAAAAAATGCGGAACACTTGAAACATGTTGTGCAAGATAATAATTAATAATTCTTTAAATTCGAAGAAAATAAAAGTGATCGATTTGATATATTGTACAACTTAAGCGAAATGTTTTCACTGCCGTTACAGACTTTTTATTACAAAAAAAAAAAAAAAAATTGAAAAGAACTTTTGTCATGATGCCTACAATTAGATATATATGTAGAAATTAGTATTAATAATGCGATTAAACAGCACGAGCACTTATGAGTTTACATCTACACTTCTCATATTCATATCAATGTCACAATGTAATCCCGAATGATGATGAAGTGAAATAAATATAAAACGATAAAATTACTTGTAATAAATGACAAGTTTTTAATTTTCCCTCTAGTTTTTGAAAAATTCTTTCCTAATAAAATAAATTAATCTCCTCTTCTTTCCATTTTTCCAGGAGGAATTTTTAATAATGATCCGGGAAATGAATTTTAATAATTCAACAAAAGAACTTTTTCAACATTAAACAATTTTTAATTGCAGTAAAAAATTACTTGTCTTGTGAGATTTTAAAATTTATATACACTTCACTATATAAAAAGTACATTTTATAAAATTCTACACAAAATGTGACTTAAAATATAAATAATATATTTCAAATAGCAAACAATGTATATTCATTAATTTACAGAGTTGCCACGCTTTTGCTTCTTTTTTAAATAAATATTTAATCATTATTATTTTTTTATTGAAATTAAAATTCTTCAAAACATTTAAATTCAAACTATTTTGAAATTTAACAATTAAAAAAAAAAAGGTTATAAAACACGAAGAAACCGATATATATTAGAAAATAAATAATTTCAAAAAAATTTCATTAAACTTTGTTTAAAAAATTGAATCCTCACAATTTTTAGTTAAACATAGAAAAAATTCAAACTTTCAAAGATTATAATTTCAAACCTTTACAAAATTCAATTATTTCAATTATTTAATTATTTTAATTTCAATTATTTAAAAATAATTGAATTCCTCACTAACATTTCAAAATTTATGAAAATAATTGAATTCTTGGTAAAAAATTTATTAAAGTTTTTAAAAATAATTGAATTCCTAAGAAGAATTTTATGATTTACGAAAATAATTGAATCCTTGGAAAGAAATTTATTTAAATTTCTAAAAATAATTGAATTCCTGACAAGAATTTTATTATTTATGAAAATAATTGAATTTTAGAGAAGAAATTTATTAAAGTTTTTAAAAATATATAAATTCCTAAGAAGAATTTTTTTACTTATGAAAATAATTGAATTTCTGGGAAGAAATTTATTAAAGTTTTGAAAAATAATTGAATTCCTAACAAGAATTTTATTATTTATGAAAATAATTGAATTTTTGGGAAGAAATTTATTAAAGTTTTTAAAAATATATAAATTCATAAGAAGAATTTTTTTACTTATGAAAATAATTGATTTCTAGGGAAGAAATTTATTAAAGTTTTTAAAAATAATTGAATTCCTAAGAAGAATTTTATGATTTACGAAAATTATTGAATTCTTGAGAAGAAATTTATTAAAATTTCTAAAAACAATTGAATTCCTGACAAGAATTTTATTATTTATGAAAATAATTGAATGACTGACAAGATTTTCATTATTTATGAAAATAATTGAATTCTTGCGAAGAAATTTATTAAAATTTCTAAAAATAATTGAATTTTTACGAAGAATTTTATTAAAATTTTTTTAAATAATTGAATTCTCGATTTCTCGTGACAAATTTTTAATATTTTTAAGAAAAAATTAATTTCTGATAAAAAGTATTATCAACAAATTTTTAAATAATTAAATTCTTTCGACGAATTTTAATAAAATTTTTAAGAATAATTACATTTTTCGAGAAATTTCATTAAAATTGTATTAAAAATAATTGAAATTCTCCGATGAGTTTTATTATTTATGAAAATAATTGAAAACCTATATAGCAACCCTGTTAATTGAATATAATTAATATAATTAATATAATTTAATATAATATTAATTAAATAATAAATAGGTAGTAATAGTATTTAAATATACCTTTAAAAAGTAAATAATTTAAAAGTCGATTTCTTACAATTGTATGAATTTAAAATATTAAATTCAAATAGTTTAAAGTCCTAGAGTTACTCTTTTCGCTCTTTTTCTAAATGTAACTCTCTATTTAGAATTTGGTTTTAACGTTTCAGCAGTTCTGCGTCTCCAATGTTTGCTGTACGTTTTTTGCAACTCTTTCACGTCAGAGCTGGATTCAATCTCACTCTCCGGATGAACGATGTGCTTTATTGTTGACACATAATTTGACTGCTCGTTTTCATGCCTTGAATTCGAGACTTTTTCATTGCAAAATGTTGCATTTTGTGAATCGCCAGAATTTCTATTAAATGTCTGCGACAAATTTTGTTCAGAACTAATTTTTTCCTTCTCTAAATTAGAAATTTTAAATTCAACACCATTGACGTTTGAATCCTTAGTTTTTAATTTTACACAATTTTTATCAGTCTGATTGGACGATAATTTTTCAGAATCACTTTTTGAGTGAAAATTCGAACTGTTGGCTAAATTAGATCTACTTGAAGTGGAATAATTACGAAAAAAATAATTAGTTGTATTTTGTTGATATAATTTTTCCTCGATTCTTTTGTTTATAACCACAGCCTCGGCAAGTGGTATTGGCTCAATATAGGTGAAAGTTTTCTTCCGAGTTTCTGTGTTTTCCACAAATTTCTTTATGCTAATTGGTCCATTGATTACGGGGACTGCGTTGCTAAGTTCGCCAGTAGTTCTGATAACTGGAGTAATATTTCCCATCGAATCGAGTCGGGAATTAATTTGATTTAATGAATTTGTAAAGTCTGAAGAGTCTTTTTTTAATGTTTTCGAATTTGAAGAAGCAATTGTCGAGGATTTTTTCGATTTCTTCGATTTTTGTTTCAGAGAATTCTTATGCATGGTTTCTGTACTCAATATCGATGAAGTATTTTCACACGAGACACTCTCTTCCGAATGATGGTGTCTTATGTGTCGATTTAAATTATCTTTTCGTCGAAAATCTGTTTTGCAGAATCGACACGAAAATGGTTTTTCACCTGTAATGAAAATTAAAGTACGAAATATATAGAAATTTAAGAAAAATGTAAAAATTAAATATATATTAAAAACTAGAAACATAAAATAATTTCTAAAAAAAAATTCAATTAATCTTTTTCAAAAAAATCAATTCTACAAAATTATTAGTTAAAAGCATGAAAAATTCAGATATTCAAAGATTTTAATTGAAAGCCTTTTCAAAATTCAATTATTTCTAAAAATCCACGCTACAATATTTTAATATTCAATTATTATCTAAAACTAGCCAAACTATCCGCGCGCAAGCGCGCGGGAATGTTGTATAGGGCTGCTTATTTTAAACAATTTAAAAAATTTTAAAGAAATAATTATTATAACCTAACAAAGAGATTTAACTAACTAAAATTCAAATAATTTCACCCAATGGTCTCAATTTAAATAGAATTTACATTACTAGACTTAAACTATGGCTAGAACAATTACAATTAGTATCTGGGTCATCTTTTGCATTGCTTATTTTATAAAGCCATTTTAAATTAAATACTTTTTAAAGAAATAATAATTATTACACACTGAAAAAAGTTTTACTTGAAAGAGCGATAAGTTTCTCTAGAATAACAAAAGTATTAATTGAAGCACTGAAAAATTTCGCTACTAAAGTGAAATCTGTAGTTCATCCAGCTAAATATTTTTTGCCGTGCATAACGAAAAAAGAATTAAATTAACATCAGATTTTCTACATTCAAAAAAAACGAATTCAAATAGAAATTAACCATTTTACGACTTAACCAAATTCACCCCAGAAATCACTGAATTCGATAATTTAGAAGAAAGTCAGACAAAAGCAGGGTTCCTACAGAATCTGGAAATCATGGAAATCATGGAAATGGTATAGAATTTTTAAAAGGCTTCTGGAAATCATGGAAATGGTATGGAATTTTTAAAAGGCTTCTGGAAATCAGGGAAATCATGGAAAAGGCCTGGAATTTTTAAAAGTTTCTAAATTTTTTCAGTTTTCCATTTTTTCTCTTGAATAGAAATTCAAATAATAAAAAAGCTAAATGGCATAAAAGAGAAGAAAAAATGTTGAATTTTAAGAAATTCGATTTTTCAGATTTTTTATAATTTTTGATTTTTTTCCAAAGGGTGGAGACTATTAAATAAGTAAAGCATTTTCCAAAAGCACAAAAATAATGAAGCTAAATCCCATAAAAGAGAGGAAAAAATGTTGAATTTTAAGAAAAACGGATTTTTGAAATTTTTCGAATTTTTGATAATTTTAGATTTTTTACCAAAGAGTCGAGACAATTTAATAAGTAAAGCATTTTCCAAAAGCACAAAAATAATGAAGCTAAATCCTATAAAAGAGAGGAAAAAATGTTGAATTTTAAGAAATTCGGATTTTTGAATTTTTGATAATTTTCGATAATTTTAGATTTTTTACCAAAGAGTCGAGACAATTTAATAAGTAAAGTATTTTCCAAAAGCACAAAAATAATGAAGCTAAATCCCATAAAAGAGAAGAAAAAATGTTGAATTTTAAAAAAATCGGATTTTTGAATTTTTTCGAATTTTTGATAATTTTAGATTTTTTACCAAAGAGTCGAGACAATTTAATAAGTAAAGCATTTTCCAAAAGCACAAAAATAATGAAGCTAAATCCCATAAAAGAGAGGAAAAAATGTTGAATTTTAAGAAAAACGGATTTTTGAATTTTTGATAATTTTAGATTTTTTACCAAAGAGTCGAGACAATTTAATAAGTAAAGTATTTTCCACATTAAAAAGTTTGACATTAAAAAATATATAAAAAATGCCAATACTTAACCCACAAAATTTAATTTTTAAAACAAACAAATGAATGCAGATAATTTGCTAACGGAAAGGAAACTTACGATTATTATAATGTAGTTAAACTGAAATTCATTATTAATCAATTTTAATTAGAAAATTATACAAGAATTTAACTATTTAAACACATCAACAAATTTTCAAATAATTGTAATCTTTTGACGAATTTTAATTAAATTTTTTAGAATACTTTAAATTCTGCGATGAAATGTATTAATTATACAAATAATTGAAGTCCTGATAAAAATTTTATTATTTATAAAATAATAATAAGCTGAATTTTTGCAAAGAATTTTAACAAAATTTTTAAGAATAATTGCATTTTTCGAAAGATTCATTAAAAATTATATTAAATAATTAAAATTCTGTGATAACTTTTGTTGTTTATGAAAATAATTGAATTCTTGCGAACAAATATATTAAATTTTTTTTAAATAATTGAATTCCTCACAAGAATTTTTTTTATTTGTTGAAATAATTTAATTCCAAAGAAGAATTTTATTATTTATGAAAATAATTGAATTCCTGATAAGAATTTTATTAAAATTTCTAAAAATAATTGAATTTCTGACAAGAATTTTATTATTTATGAAAATAATTAAATTTTTATGAAAAATTTTATTAAAATTGTATTAAATAATTAAAATTCTGTGATGAATTTTGTTGTTTTTGAAAATAATTTAATTCTTGCGAACAAATCTATTAAAATTTTTTAAAATAATTGAATTCCTCAAAAGAATTTTCTTTATTTGTGAAAATAATTGAATTGAATGTCAGAGAAGAATTTTATTATTTATAAAGATACTTGAAATTTAAACAAGAGTTTAAAAAAAATTTTGATAATAATTCAATTTTGTCGAAGAATTTTATAACTTTTGAAAATAATTGAATTTTTGCACTAATTTGCAACTTCTCCAAAATACAATTACATAATTTCTTAATACGGTAACCCCGTATTAAAAAATTAAAAAAGAAGAAAACTGAAGATTTAAAAGATGAAAATTTACTTGAATGTGTTGTCATATGTCGTCTTAATTCCGATTTGGATAAGAAAAATCTTGAGCAGTGAGCGCAGGAAAACGGTCGTTCTTTCTCATGAATTCTTTCATGCCGTTTCAGTAAAGATTTATCTTTAAAGCCTTTATTACACTGATCACAAACGTGAGGTCTATCGTCTGAAAAGAAAATAAATTGAGTTCTTTTTTCTATGAACGTCAAATGGATAATTAACAGAGTTAATAAAACTTACTGGAGTGAATGAGAACATGTCGTTTTAAATTTGATGAAACTCTGAATGTCTTTCCGCATATTTTACACTGAAAAGGAGTCGGTGCCGTTGAGGAATGAATAGTCATGTGATATTTAAGATCGTCCTTCTTTCGATAAGAGTTTCCACAATTGTTGCATGTAAACGGTTTCAATTCTGTAAAAAGGAAATAATATCGATATTATTCTGAAGTAAAATATAATAAAATATAAATAAAAGATGTTTAAATTCATTTGTTTGGCCATTAGGCCAGACGAAGGAATTTAAACATCTTTTATTTATACAATTTATGGCTTTCAAAATTATTGAATTAATAAAATGTATTATTAATACATCTTATTAATTTATTTTAATAAAATGTATTATTAATTTATTAATATATTTTATTAATTTACTTTAGTATTAAATACTAAAATAAATAAAATAAAATGTATTAATATTAAAAATAATAATTTTTAGCAAAGTCAACATACTACTATGCGATAGCATGTGTCGATTGAGTTTATTATTTTGGATAAAAGCTTTGTCGCAAAGAGTGCATTTGAATGGTTTGTATCCAGTGTGAGTTCTCTCGTGATATTCAAAATGAGATCGTTTTACAAAACTTCTGTTACACAGAGTGCATTGATATGGTCGAATTCCTGTTACACAGGAATCATGATAGCAAGTTCCTTTTTTGCTTCGAAAAATTTTTCCACATGCGTCACATTTATATCTTTCCGGGGAACCAGGTAATATTGATATATGACTTCGATCAACGAATTTACGCCTATTTTTTAAAGCCTTCTCCTTCCCACTATCTTCATTATCTGGATTCTGCAAAAAGGAATTTCAAAATTTTAGTAATTTATTAAATTATTCAAAACAATTCAACTATTTTATAAATACTAAAATTTTTTGCATGAATTAAATTATTTTTAATCCAATTTAAATAAAATAACGCGAAAGATATGAATTTACGAGTAAATTGAGAATGAACCGTACATTATCCTTCGTGAGGGCTAAAACTTCAGTCTCATCACTTTTACTTTCCTCATCAATTTTTAAACTCCAATCGTCAATTTCTACAGAGTCGTTTTCAATTGCATAGGAAACTGTCTCGGTATTTACTGTAAAATTTGGTTTCTCTTTTTCAGTCGAGAGATCGCAGGGTGTAAATTCGTAGTTTATTAATTTATTGACTAAAAGATTTTCATGTTTCGTTGACGTATTACTATTCGATGACTCTGAATTTTCAATTTCTGTTTTATTTGGTTTCGAAAGACGTCGAACTGGATAATCTAGAGCAAATTAAAAGTTTATTGTTATTTACATAATTTTCTTGCATTCTTTTTAATGTAGATCAAGTTATATATTTTTTTGTATTTCTTTTTGTTTTTTTTTGTATGAAATAGGTTTTACTTAAAAATTACTTCTTACCAAAACTACCAATTTGCTGGAACTGTTTCTCGCTGTCACAAGATTTACAACCATACTCCTCGTGCAATAAACACATTCGACATTTTGTATGACCACAAGAATCTTTTACAAGTCTTGTTTGGGTAGTGTTTGTCAATTTCCCACAATTTGGACATTCTTTTGCCATTATTTCAATAACCTTTTTTGAAAGAAACGAAAAATTAACAAACAGTAAAAAGAATATACCTAAGTACAATCGAAAGTCATAATTTAAACATTATAATTTAAAATAAGAAATAATTTTCTGAAATAATAAAAATATAATTCAAAATACTTATAAAAACGGTCATATTAAAAATAAAAACGAATTATAATTTTTTTCTAACTTTATATTTAAAATTAAAGAAAAATAAAAAATCGAAAGAAGATAAGAAAATGTCGAACGTTATTAAGATTTAATAATGCAAAATAATAAGATATATTTTTTTATAGAGTAAATACAAGAATATAATTGGATTATAAATTAATAACGTGTAAATAATAGCAATAATAAATAACTTTTAAAAACATATAAACAAAGTGTATATATTGATACCATAGATTTATAGGTTATGTTCGTATTCCTAAAACTCATTTCACTCATTTTAATTATACTTACGACAAATTTACTATATTAAGAAAAACAGTCCATTTCAATAAACATTGGAACAATTAACCCGAAACAATGTGAGTCACTTTCTCAATAAAACTTGTTCTTATTATTAACTTTTTTCGTAGAAAACCTTTACAACAAGATTTTAGAAAGGCAGTCATCTGACATCTGATTGGCGAACAGCTGATCTAGCAGACGACAAAGTCAAATATATGTATACACACGAATACGAATAAAAAAAAAGTTTTGTCGTTTTTATGAAAACATTCAAGTAATTTTTATTTTTATTTTATTTCCATATTAGATAAAGTCATAATAAACGGTCAATGACCACGTATTAATATTTTTAAATTAAATGTAGTGTGTGCTTCAATCGAAATACTCGAATTTCATTTGCCAAACAGGCAAAATTTGAAATATTTATACAATATTTACATAAAATGAGTGGAAATCTGCGAAAAGAGGTAATTTTTATTGTATTTGGATTAAATTTTTACAATGAAATCTAAACTATAAAATATCAAAATTCTCAATTTTCGGTTTAGAGTTTATTTTATATTTCTATTAATTTTTTATTGTAAATTCACGTATGTAAATTTCAATTAAATAAAATAAATAAAATTTATATTCCATGGAAGCTTCAATATATAACTTTTTTTAAATTATAAAAATGCCTTGAATTCGGTTTTTAGAGATTTAAAAATACAAAAAATTGCAGGTACTTAAAATATTCAAAACATTACACAGGACCAGATTGAACACGTTTCAAAACGATGAACACGCACTTCAAGGTAAATTCTTATTTATTATAAATTGATTCCGAATGTTAAGAAGATTTTAAAAATTATTAAACTTCTAAGTAATGAAATTATAAAATAAAAACAATTTATAATTCGTATTTAGTTGTGAGGAAGAAGATAAATGACGAATACCGGAAGAATATGAATATAGGAGATACTGAAACCATTAAACAGGTGAATTTCTCGTTCTTAACAATAAACATATTGTTATTGTGAATATTTAAAAATTTCTTTCTTCTCCAGTTGAATGAAACTGCTTTGGCTGTGGAAAAGGAAGTAAGAACTAAAATAATACAAGCCGTTCAAAAAGAACCAGGAAAATTCGGTAATTACGCTTTATTAATGAATATTTCATTTTATTTACAATGAATTCAATTTTATTTACAATGAATCTAATTTTATTTCTAATGAATTTAATATTTTAAATTTCTACTGAATTTAATTTTATATTTGTAGTGAATATTTAATTAAAATCATTAAAAGAAAGAACAATTTTGAAAGTATGCTTCAGGTTGTTAATATAGAAGCGAACAATATAAAAATAAGTATTTTGCGTAGTTAAAGTTAATATCTTACTTTTGCCTCTGCGACCTTGAGAGAAAATTTATAATATACTCTTCGTATTTTCTTGGAGAAAATCGTATTTTATTGCTCTTCTTTTTTACCATTTAGTAATTTTATTTACCTGCGTATTAATTAATCTTTTTTACAGAGGTTCGAGTAAAAAAAGACAATTTAATCGACAACTCTGCAATGCCCGATTCAGCAGCTTTTAGTTGCAATTTATCTACCAAAACTTGTAATAGTGCTCCTAAAAAAAATCTTTAGTGTCCATCCAGGTATTTATGTAATATTTGTACAGTTTATAATTATATTTATTCATATTTGAATAAATCTGTATTATAGAATAATATAAACTTGCAAAAATTAAATTAAATTAAAATTAAATTAAAAATCAAAATTTAATTTACTCTCCAAATGAATAATTAAAATTTAGAAGAATTTAGAAGAAAACTGAATTAAAAATATAAAATCTGTTTAATGGAAGCAGATTTATTTTTTGCTCGTAAACTTGTTAGTATTTTTTAATTAGACTCTCACTGAATAAATATTTAAATAAATAAACTTGTTATCTGATAAAATATACTTTAATTTTTTCTAAACTTTTTATGAAAACACAAATGTATTTACAATATTAATATTTATCGTACTAATCCGTACATGTTTTGATAAGCATGAACAGCAGTTATTTTGAACGAATGTGCAATGAACACATAATGTTGATTTCTAATTATCTGGATCTTCAATGACTCCCTCCATTCGCATTCTGAAAGTTAAAATCTATTTAATTATATTAATTTCTTTCACTGTCTTTTTATATAATTCGACGAATAAATTGATGTCTGCCAATGATAAGATAAAAAATCTTGTTGATTTACAGTAATTATTTTTTTTTCTTTTACAATTTACAATGAAAATTATTCAAAAAAATACACAAGAAATTTTATAACACATTCGTTGTTATTGAAATTTAAGATAAAAAAAATTGGACTTACCGGTTTGTTAATGATTAGTATATTCATGATTTTACTGAAATGAGGTCACACAATTTAACAAAGTTAAAGATTAATCAAAAAAATGTCAAAGGTTCAGGAGGAAAAAATAAAATGGAATAAAACGAAAATTTTAAATGCAGAACAAATTACAAAATGCAGAAAAAAATTAGGGGAAATAAATTTTGATTATTTCGATTAATGACAATAAAATAATTACTATTAATTATTATTAACTTGTAAAAATGATTAATTAGATTAAAAGATTTTTTTTGAGTAATTAGTAATTTTTTCGTCCATAAAAAATGTGGTTTTCACTGAAGTCAGGAAAGATTATTAAAACACACGGAAATTTATTGAAGCAAAAGCAATAATTTCTTATTATTTTACAGAATACTAACACATGTTCTGGATGATTGCGAATTTGATTTATTAATTCTGTAGGTTTAATTTCTTTAGTGCAAATACGATGAACAGCGGTAAATAATGGAAATTTATCAGTCATGTTTTTAAGTTTCAACATTCCATTCACTTCGTCTGCGGTAGCTGGACCTTGCAATTTCTGTCCACCCAGAAGTTCGTCTTCCAATTGCTTTATTGACTGGAAAATAAAATTTAAATCTCATTAAATTTTTATTATTAAATAATCTAATTTTTCTTTTTTTTTTGTAAATAAAATTTCGAAATTAGTTTCTATAATATTGAGATAAAAATATAAAGTAACTATTAAGAGAAAACACCTTTTTAAGCTGAGAATTTTTATACCTTGTCAGATTTCACAAATTCCTCGCAAACTCTACGATTTCTTCCTCCGTAGCAAGTGGTAATAAGATCGGCAACACCACAGCTTTCGAAAAATGTGGACAATTTGGAACCACCGTAAAATGTGTCGACAAATTTCACCATTTCCATAAGACCAAGTCTTATCACAGCAGCTTTGGTGTTGTCACCTAATCCTAGACCACTCACGAATCCCGCAGCACACGCCACAATATTCTGAAAATTTCAATATTTGAATTAGAATCAATTTTGAATTATGTAAATAATAAAAAATGTGAAAATTGTAAAAATTGCAAACTCTTGTTCCCAAGAGAAATGCAAATTTGTCAAAAGAATTAGAAATCAATTTTTAATGATAATTCTATTTTGTTAAAATGTTACAGGATGGATTACGTAATATTCAAGTTACCTTAAGTGCACCGCAGACTTCGACAGCTTCGCAATCCTCTACCACAACGACCCTGAAATCTGATGTTTGAATGATGTCCCTGAGAAGTGGTGCCAGACGTTTATCTTTGCAACCTGAGAAAATGACATTGATCTACCTTTAGTAAAGTTTCATTCAGTCTTTAAATGGAATTTCATAAATCTTCAATCTCCATTAATATTCATCGCATCTACGTTTCTTTTTTTTGAATATTTATGAACTCTATTCGACAGTTCTGTTCAAACATACGCAGACTGTTTAATTATCGCTCGAAAGTAAATTTGCGAATCTAAATTTAAATTTCATTTTAAATTCAATTTTCAATTTAATTTTTCATCTATTTTTTCATTTTATTTTTCATCTTTTTTCATCATTTTATTTTTCATGTATTTTTTCATTTAATTTTCCATCTATTTTTTCATCTATTTTTTCATTTCATTTTCCATCTATTTGTTCAATTTATTTTTCATTCTATTTTTTTATTTTATTTTGAATTCCATTTTTAATTTACTTTTACATTCAGTTTTCAATTTAATTTTTTATTTAATTTTGAATTCAATATTTAATTTACTTTTAAATTTAATTTTCAACTAAATTTTTCATTTAATTTTGAATTGAATTTACTTTGAAATTTAGTTTTCAACTGAATTTTTAATTTCATTTTGAATTGATCTTTGAATTTACTTTGAAATTTAATTTTCAACTGAATTTTTCATTTAGTTTTGAATTGAATTTGGAATTTACTTTGAAATTTATTTTTCAACTGTAAAAGTAATTGAATTTTGAATTTACTTTGAAATTTATTTTTTAACTGAAAAATTAATTGAATTTTAAATTTAATTTTGAATTCACTTTGAAACTTAATTTTCAATTGAATTTTTCATTTAATTTTCAATTGAATTTTGAATCTACTTTGAAATTTAATTTTCAACTGAATTTTTCATTTAATTTTGAATTAAATTTTGAATCTACTTTGAAATTTAATTTTCAACTGAATTTTTCATTTAATTTTTAATCTATAAATTCAAAGTCTAAATTTGTATATATTTTTATTAATTAGTGAAATTACCAATAGTTGTTTCGCAGAACTTTTCCTCGGCTACTTCATTCGCTAAATTTGCACCCATCAATACGTAGCAAGGAATTTTCAAATTTTTCTCAATCATTTTCGAGATTAATTCAATACTGCCATCGGCTCCGGTTGCAAAGCCCTAGAAAAGTGAAAGTATTTTGATATAAGAAAATACAAAATTAGTGATTAAATTTCCCTTAAAAAGTGACATACGAAATTAAAGTACCTTAATTAAGGACAAGCCAACTGCGGTTGATTTAATTTTTCCAAGTAAATTCGCGCAAAGCGGTGGAATGAATTGATGAGGAATTACAAAAACAAGAATATCTGCATCTTTTGCAGCTTCTACCACATCTGGAACAGCTACCTGTGAATTAAAAAAAAATTTATTTTTAATACTATTCGAAAAATTGTGTAATATATACAAATTGGGAGTTTTTTTTCTTTTTGGAAGTTTCTCTTTGAATTTCTCAAATATATTAATGTGAACGATGTGAACGAAATCAAAACTTAAAATACTTAAATACTTAATTTTAAAATATTAAATAATTAATAATTAGTAATATATATAAATTACGTCTCTAAAAAAAATTCTTCTTCTGAATTACATACTCTTTAGAAATAAAATAATTGTAATATTGTGTACACGTATTTAAAGAACTTTTATAAAAATTTATACACCAGTGAAGAATAAAGTATTTCGAATCAATTAAAAAAAATTGTTTTCTCAATTTCTCGCATTTTTCTTTTTTAATTTTTTATTAATAATTTATATTTTTTTCCATTTTTCTCTTTTTAAATCTAAACGTAATTTTCAGTAAATTTAACAAGTTTAGATTGAATAAACAAAGATAAGATATTTGCTTGGGTGTAACAGGGAAAATTATTGTAATAATGTGCAGTGATAAGTATGTTCTTTTTTTGATTAAAATATTTCTGCCGTAATTATTACATAATATTCTTTATATTAAAGATAAAAAATATTTTCTATTTAAATTTTTTACCACTACTTTAATTTTTATCACCAATGTACAATTCACTTATAAAAGAGAATTTTTTTTTTACTTTACAATGTCTAATTTTGCTAAAGAGAGAATAATTTAATGTTTTCAAAATCTGATAAATCCGTATATTCCTATTTCGAGAAAATGAAAAAAATGACAATTACCAAATAGAAATCGTTAGAAATTTAATTTCATGTGAATTTAGTATTTGAAAATGGATCACAGAGAGTGTAAGATTTTTTTTTGATAATATTCTTCGAAAGTGGTAAACTTTTTCCTCTTTTGTAACTTGATGCAATTTTCAATACTAATTAAAGTATCAGCAAATTCTTTTTTTGAAGGAGAGAGAGGGGAGACTTGAACATGTATTTAGTTGCTTGTCTCCACTCGCAATTTACAAAGAACGAGTTTCTGCGGTTCAGATCGGATCATATTTTATTTCTCCACATTATTTGTGTTTCAAGAGTGTAGGAAAAATGAGATTAAACTCAATTGTTCCGAATTTCAAGGCGGAGACCACTCAGGGACCCATTGAATTTTACGAGTGGCAAGGAAATTCGTGAGTAATTTTAATTTCATTTTTTTTAATTTTGATTTCGGTTCATCTTTTTTTTCATTATAGTGTCCTTTTTTTATTATTGTACAAAGTTCTTTTTTTTATTTTAGTGTATTTTTACATTTAATTTTCCAAATATTTGTTCATTTTATTTTGCGTCTATTTTTTCATTTTATTTCCCATCTATTTTTTCATTTTATTTTTCATCTATTTTTTCATTTAATTTTCCACTTATTTTTTCATTTTATTTTGCATTTAATTTTCCACTTATTTTTTCATTTAAATTTGAATTTAATTTTGAATCTACTTTTAAATTTTATTTTCAATTCAATTTTTCATTTATTTTTTCATTTAATTTTGAATTTACTTTGAAATTTAATTTTCATTATAGTGTCGTCTTTATTATAGTGTTTTTTATTATTGTACAGAGTTCTTTTTTATTTTAGTGAATTTTTACAATCTTTTTGATTTTTTTATGCGACAGTCACTTTTTAATTATTAACTTTATTCACAATAATTAAAGATTTTAATAAATTAATAACTTATTTAATTTTGTTAAAGGAATTCGAATTATTAATTATTAATGCATTTTTATTATCTAGATGGGTGGTTATATTTTCACATCCTGCTGATTTCACTCCAGTTTGCACAACCGAACTCGGTCGACTTGCCGTTCATCAGCCACATTTTGATCGACGAAATGTAAAATTATTGGCACATTCGGTAGACGATTTAAAAGATCACGTCGATTGGGTGAACGTAAGTGTCTCAATTTTAATTCTCTTTTCCTCCAAAAAAAAATAATTACCATTATTGACTTGAAAATAATAGAATAGAAAAAATAATTGAATTAAACTTAATTAAATCTGAATTATTATAAAACTATTTTATTTAATATTTAAATTCTTTTTTAAATTTATTTTTGCTTCCTCATAGAAGAACGAGATTTAAAAAAAATCATAAAAAAGTATTTAAATACAATTCTTCTTCTATGAGGAAGCAAAAATAAACTAAAAAAAAAATTGAAATTGAAAAATTTATTTTTTATTTAATTTTAATTTTTTATTTTATTTTCCTAATATTTTTTTATTTTCCAGGACATTAAATCTTATTGCCAAGATATTCCCGGGGCTTTTCCATATCCAATCATCGCCGATGGAGACCGCAGTTTGTCTGTGCAATTAGGAATGTTGGACCAAGAAAATCAGAAAGATCCAGAATACGCAGATACAGTTCGGGCTCTTTATATCATCAGTCCCGATCATCGTGTTCGTCTCTCTATGCATTATCCAAAATCCACCGGTCGAAATGTCGAGTAAGTGCAAAAATACAAAATTTTAGATTTTTTTTCAGTTCTTAATTTCAATTTAAAAAACCATAATTTTCCTTTTTTACAGTGAAATGTTACGAGTGATCGACTCTCTTCAGTTGGTCGACAGAAAACCTCAAATTGCTACCCCAGCCAATTGGGTCGTAAGTACTCCAAATTTGTTTTATTTAATTCCCAAAATTGTCATCAAAATGGAAAATTTCAAATTCTGAAGAAATAGAAATATTTAAATAGAAATATAATAATTAAAAAAATTTAGTTTCGAAAAATTGTGCGTTCTTGAAGTTAACGTCGAAAACTATTATTCGTGATTTTTACTTCAATTACAAAAAAAAAATTGTTTTATTCATTTCGGTTTCGTGAAAAAAATATTTTTCGACACTCAGCGTCACTGTTAAATTCAGGGAATTAAATTAAATTCGTTAACAAAGATTAATTTTTGAAAATAATTAAAATATTTCGAAATTCTAGCCCGGAGAAAAGGTGATGATCCTGCCAGATGTGAAAGAAGAGGATCTTCCTAAATTATTCCCAGGCGGAGTGGACACAGTTTCGATGCCATCGGGAAAAGTTTATGTTCGTACGACTACTGACTATTAACAATGTTCTCTAAGCACTACTTTCTCGTAAATTTTAAAAATTGTGATTTTTAGTTTAATACAAAAAAAGTAAATTAATTAATTATTAACAGAAGTTAACAAGACTGTCATTTAAAAATTAATTCACTAAAAAACTAATATTTCTTCTATGAAAAAGTAATAACTTACCACATTCGCTGGAAGTTTGTGTCCTGGAAGATATTTAACATTTTCATGTTGTTCGTTGATAATTTCCGTCAACTTTTTGCCATCAATCATTTCTTCGAACACGTACATGGTGACCGTCTCTTCGAATTTTTTGTTGAACTTGACCGCATTGGCTCCGATAATTTTTGCAATAGCCGAACCCCTAAAAATATCAACGAAAAAATTAGGGACAATTTTGTAGAAATTGAGGAAACTAAGAAAAACTAATTCAATAATTAATATTCTTTTCAATAAATTCAATTTAATATTTTTTCTCAATAAATTCAATAATTAATATTTTTTTTTAATAAATTCAATAATAAGGAAAAATAAAATAAAAAAATAAAAATCGAAATTACCTATTTTCAAATTAATTTATTAAGACAAAATAGTTAAAGTTGAAATTTAAAAAATGTTAAGAGAGAGAAAATTAAGATAATTTTTTTACCATTTTTTTTACTGCGTTTCAGTAATGCGAGTTTGAAGTAAAAACGTACGTCGTATTGAAAATAATAAAATTAAGAATGTACAGTGATTAATGCATCACGTATTTTTCTTGAAATCTCAAAGGCGTTTAAAGTAGAATAATTTAAGTTATTGGCTTAACAAGGTATGGAGACAATGAGATGCATTACGTGTTTATCAATAGAAATGTTTTTGCAGAATTGCTTCTCATTTGCATTGAATCGTTAATTTTATTTATTATCCAATTACACCTATTTTACCGATAATTAAAATCTTATTTTATTCAAAGTGTATCTTTTTGTCAAAGAAAAAAAAAGAAAAAAAAAGAAAAAAAAAGAAAAGTTCAAAAAAGTACTATCAGAAGTTATGTAAGAGAAAATCTCGCATATAAAATTTTTCATCTTCTTTCTTGTGTAATAGATTTTTGTGATTGTCATTATATTGGCACCTCGTTGTTAGCCTTGAATTCTATAGACGTCAAGCAGCCTTATTAAAGACTCTTGTGTGCCAAACGTGACTTTTTTTTCTTGTCTCAACAAATTGACTTTAAAAAGTCATAAAAAAAAATTTATCCCATCTGTCTTCATAAATTAATTTAATATTCTTCGGTCAATCAAACTTGTCTTGAATAACGAAGATCGAATCAAAATTGTAGTTTGAAATAAAAAAGTTTTAAACTTACCAATTTCCACTTCCGACAATGCACACTTTTTGCTTTGGTTTAGACATTTTTGTGTTTTTTTTCTTCTATTTATGGAAAAGAAGGAAAAGGCACTTATTTTTCAGTACCGAAAATGAAGAAAAATTTCTGTCCACTTGTTCCCGATAAACTTAAAAGTCGCGGGACCAAATTCCAAATGACCGACCGACTGACTTACTAAACTCACTTCGGTCTTTCTTGACCTTCGAGATGGTCCTGCATAATTTACAACTTGTCGCGCAACTCCTGGATAATCGCCAATCCAAAACATATGTCAACACGAAAATTAGTCGAAATGACCTAAAAATTAACAACTTGTTGATAATTGACAAAATTCTCTCCTCTCTTCCCTTAATTAATAGTAAAAATCGTTGATAAAATTTTTATAAAATTGTTAACTTCAAAATCTCACAAAAAAGAAAAATATAGTTAAGTTAATAGTTAATTAATACAGTTAATGTTTGACATTTTTTTTGCAACGAAACATACCATTTATTAATTAACATTTCTAATTATATTTACACTCCAATTCCATAAGTTTAGTTTATACGATTTCAAACAATTATAACGTAATTATTGTTATTCGACAATAATAATTTAACATTTCTGCCAATCTCTAAATTTACTTATTTTGTAAATTAAAAACAAAATATCGAATTTTATAAACTAATCGTTTAGAATTTATAAAATTCATTAATTCATAATAATTTCTGCCTTATTCGTAAATTAGAAACAAATCCCAAATTTTATAAATTGTCTTTGTATAAAATGTATAAAATTCATTAATTCATAATATTGCTGCCTTATTCGTAAATTAGAAACAAATCCCGAATTTTATAAATCGACTTTGTATAAAATGTATAAAATTGATAAAAATTCTTGAAAATTCTTGAAAATCAAATAAAGTTTCGAGGCAATAACGTTTCGTAAAAAATCTGAGTTTCTAGTGAAAATTTCTTCTTAGGATATTTTTATATTGTGTGTAAAAAGAGTAAAAAGTGTAAAAAGTAAAAAATGTAAATATGCGCAAAAAACAAAGTTTGACTATTCCAGCGAAATTTCTCCACTGGATTTTATATGGCATCGTTTTTGCCTAATATAAAGATAAACAATCTTCTCTGTTTCTTTTTCAATAAAACCTGAATTCGACTAGTATTTTCAATATTGACTGTTGACGGTGTATACAAATTATTTTCCCAGATCTTTCCCTAACTATCAAACGCTCATTAATTGTTAACATTCTGAAAAAAAAACAAAAGTAAAAATAAGTCTGAATTCCGAAACATTTTTAAAAACGAAAACGAATTCAATTTGACTTTAAATTCGTGTTATTTTTTTTTATATTATTGTCTTTTAAGTAACAAGTAACAATTTCTTAAAAATTTTGCGCTCGTAGAAATTAATTTATTCGTTTTTAAAAAGAAAATTCCGGATTTTCAGACTTATGAAAAAAAAAATGAAGAAGAAAATTATCTAGCAAATAAACTTTGTATTACACTCTTGGAAAGAATGTATAAGTTTTCAGTTGATCCTAAATTCTTATTTCCTTCTTTTGAGCAAATTCTCTTCATAAATGACATCGTGGAGATGAAGCCTGATCCTGGAATTTGTCGTCTTCGTCATCCCTAAATATGAAATGAATTGAATATGATTAGTGAGATGATTTCAAAACAATACAATTATTAAAAAATAAGTAATAATAATATATTAACGAAACTGTTTAAATTAAAAAGCAGGCAAGCGGAAACAAAAAGAAAAAGAAAAGGTAAAGCACTCCAAAAGAAAGAAATCCTATTTTTCGTAGCTATTAAAATTCTTTTTCTTTTAAGTAAAATTCTTTTTTTCCTTTAAGTAAAATTAATAAATTGACAATATGATTGTGATGAATTATGAAAATGAATTACGAATAAATGTTTTATGATTAATTTTCAGTCTCATTTGGAAAAAATTAATAAGAAGATAAAATTAATATTTGTATATTTTCTATTCATAATTATACAGAGAATAACATTATTTACTCTACAGAATAGAAGACAAACTAAAATTCGCCGTTCAACGAGACTTGTAGAATTTTTTATACTCTTTAGTAATAACATTTTTATATAGATTTCACACATTAATTACTTTTTTTGGTCTATTTTTATTTTTTTAAATTTAATTTCTTTTTAAAGAAAAATAAAAATCTCCATATTTCATGTACATATTTAAAAATATATTCTCTAGATTTATAATAACTTTTCATTACTTTTTTTTGTCTAGCTACTGAAATGACAAGATTTTATTCTAATTTTTGGTGCTTTTGAAAATGTGCTCTTATTTTTTGTTAATAATAATTATAAATAATGTGACCTACAATACAGCATTTAAGCGTAAACTTTCTATTAAATTATTTATGGAGATTTGAGATAGTTGAAAATTCTAAAAAGGAAGCAACATATTTTTGTAGCGCGCGCTAAACTACAAATACAGGATGCAGCCATTATCACGAGTTGAACTTAAAGATTACAAAAAAAAACTTAAAAATTACAAATTTGATAAAATAATAAATTAATCAACGCAATTGTTTAAAAACAAATTACAACAAATTAAAACAAATAATTTCGTTAAATAATTAAAATTGTAATATTAATGGTAATTAAAAATTGTTGTTAATTGTAACTATAAAAAAACAATGAAAATAACAATAAAAATAACAAATAAAACAATAAACTAACAAATAAAAATTATAATTTGTAAAAATAAATAAAAAGTGATTTTTGGCGCATCGACTGCATTTTCTTTGTACTTATCACTGCGAGTTAGCGTCCTTTCTCTCGAAATGACTATTATTTATAGTAATCTATAATTATTATTATTACCGAATTCGCTTTACTAGCTACTATATCTTTAAATTACCAAAATCCATAAATCAAATTTCTATCTCCTGATATGAAATCCAGAACATTTTGCAAATTATTTTTAAAAAATAGAAATTATTCTCCTATCTAAACTTTATAATTTCGCCTCGTAAAATTTTAAATCTAGTCATGACTTAAAATACTTAAAAATTATTTTAAAAATATCAAAAATTTACATTCGTATTTTCGATTCAATGTTAAGATCAATTTTCTTATTTAAATTTAATTTTTTTTTTAATTTGCTTAGTATTTAATGTATTTATTTACTTGGTTGTAAATTGTTATTAATTAGATTTATATATAAATTCCCGTGAAAGTGTATTTTTTTGCTTATATCTTTTAGATTTATATATTACGTTTTTTGCACTATCTACTATACATTTGACTTTCAGTGAGATTATTTAATATTTAATAATATTAAATATCTTTACTTATAATATTTCAAGTCATTGAGACTTATAAGACTGACTATTCACTAATTAAACAAATGCATAGATATTTTCTATTAAAATCATGTTTAAAAAAATAATTTCTCTAACAACAGTAAAATAAACATATATTTTAACAGGACGCGTTAATATTCTGTAAAAATATCAACAAATGCATAATTCAACACTCTCATTTTTTCAACAATATTCGATGTCATCAATTATTTAATAATATACAAATGATGACTATACGCTTATGTACATTTCTTATATATATTTATATATATACAATTGATAACATTCGTATAACCCTAGATTACTGAAAAAAATTTCCAGTTATGAAGAGAAAAAGAAAAAAAAATCTTTGGTTAAGAAAAATGTACATAAGAGAATTTAGAGCATTTTCAACACTCTTTAAATAGAGTGCAATGAGCTAGTAAAGTTATTTTATGTGTAAGGCTTACATGTGTTCCGGATGGCTTCGAATGCAATCGATAAGATCCGTTGGCTTTAGTACTTCGGTGCAAATTTTGTGAATTGCAGTGAATAATGGAAATCGTACTTCCATATTTCTTGCTTTTAACATGTAATTTACTTCTTCTGCTGTGAAGGGTCCTTGTAATTTTTGACCGTTTAGCATTTCCTTCTCCAGGACACTGATCGGCTGAAAAATTGTACAATCATTCAATTATTTCGTTCACGATGAAAAATTATTTTACTTAATTATTATTATTAATTCAATTTATTATTATTTTATTTTTGAAATTAAATCGTACTTTATCAAATCAAATACAATTTAATCTGATTCGAATTAAAATTGATTTGAATTCAATTCGATTCGAATTAAAATAGTTTTGAATTAAAATTGATTTGAATTCAAATCGATTCGAATTAAAATAGTTCCGAATTAAATTTTATTCAAATAAAAATTATTTGGCTCTTTAATTTTTAACAATAGACAAGTAATCCAGTGACAATTTTTTAAAATTTACTTTCATTTAATATCATTTAATAGCCAAATATTTAATTAAAAAAAGTATCGAAAATTGCACAATTTTCGATACTTTTTTTAATTAAATATTTGGCTTCGTCAATTTAGATACGATCTACATATGTAAGAAAAACAATTCGAGAAAAAAGCTTCTTGAAAATTCGTCACAGTGGGACATCTGCGTCACGTGATTAGTTATAAAGAAAAAGTAAAATACCTTTCCAGTTTTAACAAAGGCTTCGGAAACCTTACGATTTCTTCCACCATAACACGTGGTGATAAGATCTGCCACTCCACAGCTTTCGAAAAATGTAGTGAGTTTTCCCCCAGGGAAGAAAACATCCACGAATTTTATCATTTCCATTAGTCCCAGTCTGATAACGGCGGCTTTTGTGTTATCTCCTAAGCCAAGACCGTCAACGAAACCAGCTCCACAAGCCACTATATTCTGTGAAGGAAAAATTTTTCTATTATTTTCTAAACAAAAATGAATATTTATTTAATTAGGTACTAAAAAAATTGAAATATTTCTAAACAAAAATAGAAATAAAATTAAACATTTCTAAAGAAAAGTAGAAATAAAATATTTCTAAATGAAAATAGAAATAAAATTGAATATTTCTAAACAAAAACAAAAACAGAAATTAAATTAAATATTTCCAAATAAAAATAGTAAAATTGGTAATTACTTTTAAAGCTCCACAACATTCGACAGAGTCAACGTCCTCGACGACCACAACTCTGAAATACGAGGTTTGGATAATATCCCTTAAAATAGGACCAATACTTTTATCTTTACATCCTGGAAAATAAAAGTTAAATAATGTACAAAAAAGGAAATAATTCTTTTTATGAAATAGGTGTAAAAATATTTTTCCGATCCAACGATTTCGAAGCATTAATATTCTTTTTTATCTTTATCACAATTTATTTGCACGAAGATAAAAGTGATTATTTTTATTCAATGAAACTATTAATTTTTATTACATTAAACACCACTTTCGATAAAAATTGATGATAAATGAATTTTTTAACATATCGCGGATTTGAACAAAACTTTTATGCCAATTTTTATTATTTACACGCTAAACTATTTTCTACATGTAATAGAAAAGAGAAAATAAAAAAGTATAAAAAAGGAAAGGAAAATAATAAAAATAGGGCTATTTTTTAACACTATTTTCAATATAAAATATTGTGTTAGAAAAATTAAAATTGAATTGAAATTGAAAAAAAGAAAATTGAAGTAGAAATAAACGGAGCCATTTTTCATTTGAATAATATGAAAAACATATTCATAACTTTATACAAATAGTTATCTAAACTTTGTCAATTTTCATTCAGAAAAATATTTACACTCGTGCTACAGTAAAAAAAAATAATTTCAAAAGTGGTTAAAAATAGAGAACCTTGAAATTTGCGATAAAGAAATATCACAAAGTTAGATACATATTAAAATAATAATGAAATCTCTATTTAGAATCATATTTGACAAACTCACCTATTGTAGTTTCACAAAACATTTCGTCTGCAACTTCAGACGCGAGATTTGCTCCCATTAACACCGATACAGGAATATTTAACTCCTTGGAAATTATGTGAGAAATTAATTCGATTCCTCCGCCTTCCTTCTGATCGAAACCCTACAAATAAGAGAACATTTAGTGTCGATAATTAATTACAATTATTACAGTTTTAATTATAATTGCAGTTAAAAAACACAATGAAAATTACAGTTTCAATTATAATTACAAATTGCAATTGCAATATAAAAGTATCTACTTACTTTAATTAGAGATAAACCAACCGCCGTTGATTTAATGTTTCCTAAAAGTGAACCACATAGTTTACGAATAAATTGATGTGGAACGACAAAAATTAGAATATCGGCATCTTTCGCAGCCTCCACGACGTCTGGAACAGCAACCTGAAATTATATATTTTTGTATAATCAAAAAATATAGAAATTGATTTAAATTAATCATTTTTCAAGTTAAATATTATTTAAATATTCCTAAAGTTCCAAACGTTCAAATGAACGAAATTTATTTATTTCTTCTCCAAATAAAAAGTTAATTACAATAATTTTGCGTCACGTTTCAAACAAATTATTGTTTCTGAATATTTAATTTAGGATTTTAATTTTTCTTATTATCTTTTATTACAAATATTATTACAAATTATTTACAAATATTATTAATTGTACAAAAAATATTTCTATCGTGACTCCATCACTTCTTTTTTCTTTTTTACTATTTCTTTCCATGTGCTAAAGTTCAAAATGAATAAGGAAGTAAGAATGGTGAGGACAAAAGTCAGTTTCTGAATCATAGAACACCTTAATTAATGGGATCAAAGCACAAAGTACGTTAAACTATTTTGCCATAATTTTTAATCTGTTGCGATATTTAAAAATTCAGAGAGAATTTTAATTATTAATTATTAATTTTAATTGAAATTCTATTCAGAGAGAAAAAAAGTTTTTTTCGAAGAATTTTTGTCATTTTTGTCTCTTTACTCATTTAACGTGTCATATTTTTTTTTTGTAAGTCTTTAAACGGTTAGCAAAAGGGATTACATAACAAGAAAAATGTATAATATATGAAATGATGTAATATGAGAAACACTTGTGCATTTTTTTCATTTTTAAAGACCATATGCGTAATTCTCACTGCAATATAATATTTCAACTTAAAAGACAAAATTAACATATTTCTGTAAGAAACACTTTTTTTTATTGTTGGCTAATTATTCATTATTATAATAATTATTAATAACAGGAAAAATTTTCATAACTTAATATAAGGGGGAAGAGAAAGGAAAGAGAAAGAATTATTCTTGCCCTGAGAAAGTCACTGAAAAAATTCTTGCAAATGAAAAAAAATATCTTTAAAAAATATTCTTTATATTCTTAAATACTTTCAGATTTTTTCAGCGTGGAAAAAAATTGAAAATAAAAAATTTCTTTAATTTTATAATTCTTTCCTTAATCGTAATTACACTCATAATCTTCTGCCTCAAGGTCTTTGATAAATTACTCTTAAATTTGTTTTTTTAAAGTTATTTTTATCTTGTTATTTTTAAGATAACGTACTAAATTGCAGTTTACAACTTTCGAAAAAAAAGATTTTTATTAACATGTTTCTATTATTTGTAAACTTATTTTTCAATTAACGATAAACAGTTCTAGACGCAAAGGTAGGTACTAAAAAATAAAATCAATAAATAAATAAACTAATTTTTAGTATAAAAATAATCGAATCATGAATGCACATCCTTTTAAAATTAAAGGTATTTGTGTGCACTTGCAAAATATGAGAATGTGTACAATAATCAATACTCTCCTGGTTTATTTTAAGGTCAAGGTTGTTAAATAGGAAGGTCTAGGTGAGCAATGCGACAATAACCAAAAATAAATTTTTCCTAAAAAATTCTACTTTTGAATTAAATTCACCTTTAATTGTATTTAAAAATTAAAATTATATTTTACTCGATATTCATGATTATTATTCTATTTGAAATTAGTATTTTTATACTCTCATTCGACAAACTGATAGGAAAGTTTAATCTTCGTATTTGAATTTATAAAATTCACGATAAAAGACGAAGTTGAAGTCCACAACGTTGATCAACGAAAAAAATTTATTTAATTCAATCAAGTATTATTTTTAATTTAATATTTAATTGTAAAATAATTATTATCAAAACATAAATATCAATCTTTTTTTCCAAATATTTTTTTGTCAATATTGCTGCGTAATTTTTAATTAATTTACTTAGTGAACAATTTTTTTTCGTTGATCAACGTTGTGGACTTCAACTTGGTGATAAAAGAATTCCATGAAAGAAGAAAGTAATTAAGGAAAATAATTATTATACAATTTAATTTAATTCAATAATTACTTTTAAAAATGAAACTCTTAAAATTTCATTCGAAAAAATGTCCATTTGAATCTACTTTCGGAAAATTCATTTTTGAAAACGATTTTTGTAAAAATAAAAAAATTCAATTAATACTCACAACATTATGAGGTAATTCGTGGCCAGGGAGATATTTTACATTTTCGTGGGTCTCATTGATGATTTCCGTTAATTTTCTACCGTTGACCATTTCTTCGAAAACGTACATGGTAACTTCATCTTCGAAAGTGTCTAAATTTTTGGCATTGTCTCCGACAATTTTAGCGATTGCTGATCCCCTAAAATTAAAAAAAGTAATTTAAAAAAAACCAATTATTTATTAAAAATGATTTTTTATTTAATATTTTCAATATTTAATTCAATCTTCTGCTCTTACAGTGCAAGATGAATGGCAGGAAGAACATAAAAGTTTTAATTCAATTTATTTTCGTACACTGCAGTTATAATTTCCGTTCAATTCTCTACGAATTAACTAACAACGATTACAATCAACTTTAATTATTAAAGAATCATTTCGAAGAAGAGGGAAAAAAATTATTCGTAATATTTCTAATTAAAAAAAAATTATTCCGAATTAATTACATTTTCCGAATTATAAACTCACTTATAAAAATAAATTCAATTTTCAAAGTGCATTGGATTTGGATTTTGAATCTGTAAAAAATGAGATAACGAAACCAGTTTTAGTCAAATATTTACAGTTCAACTTTTCTTTTTAAATTTTTATTTAAAAAATGCTGGAAAAAATAGAAAATGAAGTATTACATAATTTCTCCTAGTCAGTGTATAAGCACTTGTGAAAACAATTTTTAATCTGAAGTATGTCAATAAAAAACGATTTTTCGAATACACAAATAATTAAAAACAAATACAAATTTCCCAGAAAATCAATTTAAATTCAACTATCAACTCTCATCCGTTTTATAATGTATCATTAAAAAAATACAACTTATTCGAGAAAGGTAAAAGTATTTTATGTTTATAAAACACGTTTCTGTAAATTTTTTTAAATGAAAAAAATATACATACACCTATTAGACGAAAAATATCAATACTTTTGATAAGAAATCAAATTGTATAGTAAAAAAAACTCACCAATTTCCGGATCCGATAATGCACACACGCTGTCTGGCTTCCATGGTAGATTATAGTGAAACTTTTGTAAAATTAATTGGAAAGAATAAGAATTTAATTGAAATAATAAATTCTAAACGACATAGACAGCTCCAGTTGTGAGACACAAGTAAAGTTTAATACTGTACTCCGAAGAAATCGTGCAAAAACTGTAAGCACAGACTGTGGACCCTGTGGACGGAGAGAAATCAGGAAACTAAAGGAACTATTCTTCAGGAGCGTAGGAAGCAGTTAATAATTAAGGTGCCAGTTCTTTAATTTTCAAAAAATACTTTTTTTCTTAAAAAGGAATTTTTACTGTAAGTATACTCCACACTTAGTAAAATCAAAAAATCCATAAATATTATTTTTTAAAGTGTTTTAAATATTTAAAAAAAAAATTTAATTATTAAATAATTGATTAATTAAAAAATATAAATAAAATAAATAGAAAAACTCCAAATGTTGATACTTTTAGAGTTTTTCTATTTATTTTATTTATATTTATATTATTACTTATAGATATTTTTTAACTAATTAATTATTTAATTAATAATTAAATTTTTCCATTTATTTTATTTTAATATTATTATTTTTAATATGTTTTGTTTTAAAATTATTAACTAAAATAAAAATATGTATAGTTGTATAATTATATGAATGATATTAATAAATAAAAATTGTTTCCTGAAAATATGTTTTTTTCAATCTTGTGCAATCGATTCTACAAATATTAATAGAAATAAAAGAAATTCTTAAAATAAATAAGTAGACAATTTTAAAAATCGAATTTTCAAGTTTTAAAATTTATATTTATATTCGAGTACATTAACTTTTAAGATTCCTTTCTGTTCAGATTTTGAAAATTTAAACTTCAAAACTTGTGGTTTTTTTGAAAAATTTCAATTAAAATAAAAATGATAACTTATTTGATTAAAAATACTTTTTCTACAATTTCTACATTATTATAATTGTAAAATTTTAGTCTTTAGCAAACTTTTGCTAAAGACTAAACAAGTTTTTGAAAATTTTATAATTAATTATTATAATTAAAACTAATTATAATTAAAATTAATTATAATTTATATTATATAAGTTTAAATTTTAATTATAATTTACAATTATTATTATCTGTGCTAAAAAAAATAATGTGGAAAATACTAATTGCAGAAGCCTGTAATATTTATATTTTTAAGTAAGAATCGGAAAAAATCTGACAAAAAGTGAAAAAGAAATTGCTTTGAATTAAAATCTTTAGAAAAGGAAATGGAGAGGAAAAAATTGAAAAAAATCCACAAAGATATCATTATGAAATGAATTTAATTTAAACATTATACAGCTTGTGACAAAAATGTAATGCTCTCATTCTTACTGTTTGACCGGTTGTATAAACTGCACACGTTTTTACAATCAGCATTTTTTTATACCATTTATATTAGTATAGTATTCTTATTATTTTATCAGACAGATTCACACATCGTCCGCAGCATGAAAAAATGTAACCCTATTGTTTTTTGTGTTTTGTTTTTTCTTTGTGTGTTAAACATTTTCCTTGATTTATCCCCCCGCCCTCCCATCCCATTTAAAACCCCCTTTCAATACATGTAGCAATAAAAGCATCTTTAAGATGAAAAATATGTAAAAAGTTGAATCCCCGATGCGACGGTACGGAGCATTCTTTAGGAAGAAGATTCCTGTATTGTTGACCACTTGAGGTTTCTTTTTTTTTATCCTTTAATAATAATTATCGGACTGATTGAATACTTATTATTTTTGTTTGTGCTTAGTTCCTGTCAGTGGCTCGGAGTTTTTCTTCCACAGCCTCTTCGGATGCCTCCGAAAGATCCGTTGCTTGAATGTACTTTTGCACACCGACTAATGATTTCTTCAATGCATCGAAAGAACTAGAGTATAACATCTTCTTCTTCACTTTCGCTGTGTCGGGACACCACGACATCAGGAACAACTTTTGTTTTTTAGAAGCCTGAAAAAGAAGGATTGTAGTTAATAAAACGATATAATTATAAACTTATCGTTAGGATTTATTGACAAATAGATCTTCAAACTATTTTGGTTCAAAAAGTTCAAAAAAAAAAAATAAAAACAGAAGAAATTAAGAATAAAATACTTTAGTCACTGTTGAAATTGAAAACAGCTTATTGATAATTATAATTTTGATTAGAATTGGATTTTCAAGTCAAGAAATCTGGTTTTTGCTTTAACAAAAAAAAAGAAAAAGAAATTGTCTCACCTCAGATGTACCCTGGCATTGATGAGTATATTCAAAGTCGAAGAGACCATAACGGCACTCCCCGCTTCCGCCCTTTTGTAAATCTTCGAGAAAAGCGTCATATGCTGCATCACGAGGTCCAATCACTTCGACATCGATCTGCTTCTCATCCTTAATATAAAAAATAACATACCGATGTTTCTTATCTTTTTTTATTTCCTCGTAAGTTGTCTTACAAACGTCCGCCACAGTGACTCCAGATGCCTGAAAATAATATCATTTTTTATTCCTCCTGTATACGCTTCAATAAATATTGACGGTCATGTTCGACACTTTTTTTAAATCTAAAAATCAATTCTCACCACAGCTTAATTATTTAATTATTTCACCAAACTTTAAAAAAATAATTAACATATTTATTGAATAAAAAAAATCTCCAAATTAATATAGTTTCAAGAATGAAATTTTGCTGCGAGAATTTTGAATAAAAATCAAGCTAAAATTTTGAACATTCAAATGAACGAATATTTTTATTCAATTCGAATTCTATTACAAAATATTGTTTTTTAAATTTGGAAAATTAATTTTTAATCGAATAAATTTGGAACGAAATATAAAAAATTAATTTTTCATCAAATATTTTATTTTTCATGTCAGAATAGTAATTTTGGGGAAATATTTCCTTCGATTGAACGGGACATTAATCATATTATGCAAATTGTCAATTTCAATCAAACTGAAGATAGAATCATAATAAAAAATCAGATTCGCCTGGAAAATTGTTTTATTTCACAAATGAATAATTTTGTCATTTAACAATGCCAAAATGATTAATTTGTGAAAATAAAACAATTTTCCAGATTCCAATATATGTAAAAAAAATAAAAGAGTCGCAGACACTTTTCATTTGAAATTATAGAGCAACGCACCACGTGTCCAAGAACATGAGATAACTTTAGAATAAGATGGAGGAATCTCTTTTCGTGTCGAATTTGTGCGTGGGAAGATTTTATTTTTGTATGTCCTCGCGTTTGTCCGAAAAATAAACTTTAAAGATTTTTCCCTTCAATATTGATTGGAATAATGTACAACAAAAGAGCAATAAATCAATTTACGAGAAACTTTACTCTCATTGCAATTTTTAATAATCTAAGTTTTTGAATACATTCAAAATAAACGAATTTTCATTAAAAATAAAAATATTTAATGAATAATAATAAAAATAATAAAAATAATAATAATATAATAAAAATAATAATAATATAATAAAATAAATAATAAAATAAATTAAATAAAATCTTTTCTAAAAAATAAATTGAAATTAAAATTGTTATGAATGAAAAATGATAAAAACACTAAAATATCAAATGTCACGAAATTTACTTACTCCTAAATCAAAATATTGCACTCATTATTTTGATTTTCTCTGCCAAAATATATTATAAATGCGACTGGGTATCATTCCAAAAAAATTTGCATAAAAAGATTTTTCCAATTGCATAAATCGAAAAACTTTTAATTTTAAATTGCGCGAATAATTTTTATATAGTTTAATTTTCCATTTAAAAAAGGGAATTATTTTCGGTATATAAATACGAAAAAAGAGCTTTCTGTTTAAATGATAAAAGTATGCGTCATTCTACAGGAATGGAAGTAATTACGATGCGTATATATATGCGTCATAGTGAGGGTTAACACACTACCATATTCAAAGAAAATAGATTAATTTATTGAATGAAAAAAGAAGAAATTTATATCGAATAAAAAAGGAAATTAAATTTAATAATTTTCTCTTGACGTTTGCTTCTTAAATCTGGATATATTATGGGGTAAATAGAAAAAGGGACAAAAAGTTATAATTTTTTTTAAAGAAATCTCTTTTTTTTTTATTATTTACGAAATTATAAACCAAAACAATAAACTGTATTTTTAAGAACTTACATCATATTATCTCACATATAACTTGGCAAAAGTTTATGTTTGTTTCCCATTGAAAACGTAATGACGTCGAATTTTATTTTGCAAAATATTGACGTAGCAATAAAAAATAGTTATATGAATTTGCAGAATCATTCTTCTGAAAATCTGAATTTATTACTCAAAATCATAATAATATAAATAAAAAATATAGAAATTCCGTGAATCAGAAAAAATACTTGACGTTCTTTAATGATCATATTTGTCGAAGTAATTAATTGATTTATTTTCGATTAAAATAATATAAAACTAAAAAATTATTGCTGCTTTTCGAAATAATTTTCTTTGATAATTTAGCCGAATTTAAAATTGCTCCCGCAGGAGAATTCCGTCATAAATTGTTACAGTTTAGTGACAATTGATGTTTTTTGTGAATGAAAGAGCCTTAAGTGTGAACAAGTTCGGTGCATATGTTTGGTGGGGGAGATTAGTTATTATTAAAATTAGAAGCTGGAAAGTGAAGATCCCAACTCGGTTGTGTGCATCGATCATTGACACGCACATCTGTAGACGAATCATTTTTTACTCCACACCATATGCAATGTAAATTCAAGTATATTTAATTAAGAAATTTAATAAATAAATTCAACGAAATTATAAATTTAATAAATGCAACGAAATAATAAATTTAATAAATAAATTCAACGAAATAATAAATGTTATAAATAAATTCAACAAAATAATAAATTTAATAAAATCAATTCTTTAAAACAAATCAATGTTTTTAAATTTAAACATTTTTTAAGAGAATTGAAACAATATTTATCTGACAAAACTACTCGACAACTACCGGTGTTGAGTACAAGAAACCTTTTGTTAGTACAGAATCTTCTCTGTATCAAATTATTTTAACAAGTATCAAGTATCTCACACAATTTTCATAAGGTGACTGAACACCTTCTCAAATTTCAAATATAGCCCTTTTTAACAATATTTGTAGCTAATTGTGATTAAAAATAATCGAAAACAGTGATTTTTAACTGAAGAAAAAATTTTATGAAAAAATTATAATTCATAAAATGGAAAAGTTTGTGAATTAAATTTCGCAAAATATCAAAGTTAATTTGAAGAAATTCAACGAGTACGGTAGAATTAATAAAAATTCAATATTTATTTACTGTAAATTTTTTTTAGAAGAAAATAGTTTTTATTTTGTTGTGACGTTAATAACTGTGAAAATACGAAAAAAAAGTTACGACTTTATGCTCCAAAGAACTGGAACTCAATAGTAAAATAAATTCAGTAGAACATTTCTCTCTTTTATGAATTTTCTCCAAATCTAACGTGTTTCTAATAGAATTCAGTGAATTGAATGAAAATTTTAAATAAATAAACGCTTGTTTAATTGTTTAATATCGAACAAAACTATCAGCGTACGAGGAATCGATAAAAAATAATTAAAAAAGATTTTAAAAAATCCAGGAATTAGTTTGAAAATAAAATAATAAAACTGTGTTTAAAAATTCTTCTAGAAACTGAGAAAAACAGAAGATTTAAAATTCATATCCCAAAATGCAGCAAAAGTATCCATGTGAAACTCAAGGTGAGACACATGTCTTTTAATGGCGAAAAAAATATTCCAAATTAGGAAATAATTACTAAAGCTATTCTGACAGATGTGAATAGAAGGATGCTTAAACATAGCTGGGGTAATATCGATCCTGAAAATTCACGACACATATTTTTCAGCCGGTTTGTTACGAGAAAAAAAAAGGATAAGCACTTAATACCGAAAACACTGTGTGCCCTAGAAAAAAGAACAATTTTTCGAAAATCTTAAAAATATTACATCTTTTTTCGACACAGACTTCTTGTATTTTTGAGACTAATCATGAAATCAGTATCGTCACGGTATCACAAACTTGAAAATGATTCATCCGTCCGCTTCCTGAATCCACTGATCCATAAGTAAACCTTTCTTCTTACGTTGAAAAATACAAGTTCGCGAATGTTTAAATAACATTTTTCAATATCAAATATCCACAAGTAATACATTTTTAAATAATACAGGAGAAAATGCCATCAAGTGTGTGTAATATGATAAAAATTATTGGCCTCTGGGATTTATTGCCGGGGTGAAAATGGCGGCTGGCGTGTCTAGTCCGGTATAACCACAAAGTGTCGAACGCCGGTTTTTAATTTAATTGCATTCATTGCATGTAGAAAGTTAAATTTTATATTTACCATTTTATAAAGTTGTATCCAGTATCAAAAAGACACGAAAATTAAAATACTATTGACACTTTCACAAGGCCTGAGTTAACTTTTAACTGGACCTCACAGTTCAGTCGGGGGTCGCGAACAACGGGAAGGGAGGATCCTGGCTTTCTGCATAAAACTTGTACTCCTACGCTTGCGCGCGCGCACTATTGTCGATTTCTGATTGGTTGAAACAAATTTCAGACAGCGCGAAGTAGCAATAAATCAATAGGCCCCTTGGATATTATACCTGACTATTGTTACTCAAAATGGTATAAATCCTTCAAAGTTGACTTTTATCCTATAAATTTTATTGCAAAATTGAAAAAATAATTTCCTTTCTTTATTTGATCCTATTTCTTTGTTCCCCTTGGAAATTACAATTAAGAAATTTGAAAAAAGCGCCAATTTTTCAAACCGGGAGTCGTTGTTCCTTGACACGTACCTGAATTAACAGCTAGAATTTATTTAATATTTTTTATCAATAATATTATTGGAAAATTTTGTAAATATTTATTCGAATAATAATGCTTTAATATTACAAAAAATTGTTTCATTAATTACTTTAAATCGAAGGGGGGATTTAGTTAATTTTCAAAAATAAATTGCAAATTTCTTTGCGCGTGGGTTTTGCGTTATTCGGTCACTTAAAAATAAGGAAAGAAAAAATATTCTAATAGACAAAAATTTATTAGTTGTTAAAAAAATGAATAGATAATTTATTCGAGAATGGAGTTTTTTAATTTACACCATTTACACCTAAGTGGAAAAATATTTTTTTTCAAATTTTTAATAGTTTGGGACCGATTGTCATTAATGCCGGTCATGTCAACCAATCACTAGACGGAGCGTGGGGAAATTGCCTTATATGGTCATTGGCATGCAGCAAATAAACTGAAATAAACGATAGGCGCGCATGCGATTGTGATTAGAAACAATGAATTAAATTTTATTTATAATAAAACAATAATATTGTTTAAACATATTTATAATATAAAAGAAAATATAGTTAATTATTTGATCTTGAGCGGAGCAAAAATAACAACAGATAATAACATTGATAACAGATAACGACATTTATTGATAACAATACTTATTAAAAAGTTATTATTTTCCAATAATGTAATTTTTTATACTCTGTAATTAAAATATGCCGGTCATTTTAACGAATCATCAGAAGGAGTGTGGGGAAATTGCCTTATATGGTCATTGGCAAGCACCAAATAAACTCGACGATTAGAAATAATTTGGTGGAATTTACTTATTCAAAACAAATAAAAATATTTAAAAATTTAACAGTAGAATCGAACTTAATTATTTGTTAGGAAGTAACAAATATCTATAATAACATTGCAATATACTGATAAAGTCTTTTATTGATAACGTCTTAATTATAAAACTGATTGAAATTATTTTTTTGTATATTCCATAATTATAATTGAAATATGAAGTTTTTTTTAGTTCGAAATTTTTTCAACTTTTTGATTACATTTCTTATTTTAAAGTAAATTTATAATTTATAATATTTTACATAAATTAGAACATTTCCATGAATATACAATAATCTCGAGAAATAAAATTTGTTCTTAGAATTAATTTTATTAAACATAACTATTTTTTACAATGTATGTTTGAACTAATATCAAACGTATTTAATTTTATAATAACCGAACCTAATGGTACGGAATTGATTACAATTAATTGTAAATACTTCTTATCGGTTTATCATTTTTTTCAACATACAGTATAAATAATATGATACTGAAAAAAAAATTCTATTAATTTCTGCTTAGCAATTATTTACAGCCTTTTCTTTTCTTTTTTTAGAAGTTTCTTCAAATTTGAATATTCGATTTCTTTCAATCTTTCATTTTTTCCTATTTTTTTAAGTATCTACAAAGTTAAAAAAGTTATTTATCTATTAAAAAAAAATGCTTGTTTTATAAACTAAATATGTTTTTAATTTGAAAATAAACTATAAAAAAAATAAATTACTTCATTCCTTCACTCTTATCTTTTTCAATGAAGCGATTTACATTCCCTAACAACTAGTGATCTAATCGAAAATATTTAACATCGCTTCCTTGAATACACACTCATTACAATCATAAATCTTACGTGTGAATAAAAGTTGTACTCATATTGATAATTTCATTTAATAGTTAAAATTAAAATTGAATTCAGGTAAGAATATTCAATATTCTTAACTCGAAAAAATTTAAGCACATCAAAGATTAATTCTTATAAACTGATAATTTCATTGAGAAACAGTTATATTATTAATACAGAATTTCTCATTTATTACATTGATGAAATCAGTTTTAAAAAATTTAATTCATTGTTCAGTTCGTGTAGATACATTTAAAATGAGTATGATTGAGCTTTTAGAATATTCTCTATTTCTACAATAAATAATTTTCGTCGACTGGTCGATGCATCTGAATGAGGTTTTGATTAAAAGAAAATTAAAAGTCTAAAATTATTTTTTGTAATTGAAACTCAAAGTCAAATATTTGTCAAAATTTTTCTCATTTTTTCAGTCAAATGTAAAATTATAATCAAAATAATAAAATAAAAACAAAATTCAAGCGAATTGTATAAATAAGAATCTCAAAAATAATACTCTTTGAAAGGATCACTTTTTAAATGTCAAAAGTTTTCAGTTTTTTTTTTCTTGCATTCTTAACTTATTTATTATGTTTAATTACTACATCAAGTTGCATCTGACCCAGAACGACAATTATGACGATACTTCGTCTTTTAATTTTATGTATAACAAATAAACAAGGAACGAACTACCGACTTGTAATTTATATTAGAGAAAACAATTGCCGCGAGCATGTCAATAATTCACTATTAAAAATTAGGTTTACAAAAAAAAATTATTTTTCCTTCTTACACGATTTATAATCATTGAAGTTTAAATTAAATCTTCCAGTAGAGAAAAAAAATGGAAGCAAACGTAATCATCTTAAAAGTATAAATACCATAAACATCTAAATTTAAATTACGCCTTTTTCCTTTGCTGCAATTTTCTTGATTATTCTCGCACAAGTTTTTTTTTTAATAAAGAAAGGTGGCGTTATTTTTCAAACAATGTAATAATTTACGAAGTGTTAGATGAGGCCACGTTTCTTCTTGTAGTCTTCTAAATTCAATGATCTGCGAGGTCCTGTGTCCTTAATATTATTTATTGGCTTGGGTAATATGCTAACAGGGTTACCTGTAAAAATTTACAACGGTCGTTAAAAATTCTTGCAAAGAAGTAAAAAAAAATTAAAACAAAAAAAACAAACAAAAAAAATAGGAAAATGGAAAGTTACTGATACTTACTTGGAATTGGCACCTCTAAATCAATTGTTATGTCGAAATTGTGAGCGCTGAATAAATCTTCAGTACTTTGCTTCTTAGGAACTTTTTGACTATTTTCCTTTTCGTTGGATGTGGAAATTTTTTCGGCAGGACGAACAGAATGTGTCGCTACTTCAGGCAAAACTTCAGGATCGTCCACTTCATCGGGTTTGTAAACCATTCTCGGCTTTGTACTACGTCTTGTAAATGGATCATCCACTGTTCTTCCTTTAGTCGCTTTTATTTCTTCCTGTAATTAAAGTAAAATTTAATAAAACTATCAAGGAGTACAAAAAACAGATAAGGTTTAAAAAATTTCCAACGTTCAAATGAACGAAATATTTTTACAAGGTTGCCACAAATATTCAATTTTATTTTTTCCTGACTTTTCTCTGATTTCCAGACTTTTTGCTGATTGATTTTGACTTTTTTCCTGAACCCAAAGAATATTCTGATTCACTCTAAAAATTATTAGATACTCAAAAAAATGTTCTAATACTTTTATACTTTTATTTGTAAATTTCTCTAAAAGTAAAGTTATTCAAAAACATCAATAACTTCTTTTTTAAATAATTATTTAATTAGATATTATTTTTTTAGTAGAATTTTTATAACTTTTGAAAATAATTCAATTTCTGGAATCATTTGTAACTTTTCAAAAATTAAATTTTATTTATTATTTTTAACTAAAATTCTTCTATCAATCTAGTATTTATGAAAATTGTAAAAATTATTCATTAAATAATTTATAAGTGATAATTTTCAGATAGTTCTTGAAAAATTAAGTTATTTAAAAAGAAATTATTGTCAGAAATAGAACAAAATTGAAGGTTTTGTATTAAAATTCGGGGTAATTTCATAGTTTACGAGGCAAACAAAAGAAACATCAAAATTCAGAGTTTTCTCATGAATTTTAAAAATTCAATTTTTTCCAGTACTTTTTCTAAAAATCACTGACGTTTTCCTGATTTCCCTGACTTTTCCCTGTTCTGTGGCAACCCTGTTTTAACAAATTAACAAATTAAAATAAATAATATTGATTAAAAATTCGAAACTACTTTTAGACTCAATATTATTAAGACGAAAATTAAAAAAGAAATAAATAGCTTTCGTTTCGTTGAAAGTTAAAAACTTTAGGGGCATTGATAATAGTGAAAAATTCTAGAATTCCTACCATAATTGCTTTTTCAGCCTCCGCCACATTTCTCCTTCGATTTCGATCGTTGATATAAGATATACTCGAGATTGATGCAGTTCTCGCTTTATCCAATTCCGAAGCTCTCTCCTCCAATTCATTGAGTTCGGAATTCAATCGAGTCGCCACTTCGTCATCACCTCGACAATTCGCCGCGTCTCTTTCTCTCATCAAATTAGCCTTCTTCATAGCATAATTATAAGGAGTTTGCTTAAATCTCTCCTTCTCTCGAATAATCTTCTCGATATCTTCCTCCTTGAATTCATAAACCATCGCCTCTTTAATATCCTTCGTCTTAAGGTCGATTTCTTCAAAAGTTGGAAGAGATATACCCTGCAGTGCACAAGTCTCTTTCCACTTGAAGAATTCCGATTCTGTGAATTCTTGATTCGAGACAAATTCCAATCGGAAAACACGCTCTTGAGCACCGTGTCGAAGTTTTAAACCCTTATTAGTGCGAGTTCCGCCTAATTGATAAATTTTTCCGGTCTCGCAAACACCACTAATTTCCGCCACTCGATACACTGGTCTTCCATTATTGTTGCCAATTCCAATTCTCACGAAGCAACCCTGAACAACTCGATCGAAAAATGGAAGATGAACGAATCTTTCCATTTTGTGGCGGGAGAGACGAATTTTGTTTAGATCCTCTTTTGTACTTACATAAATTGGTTTCTTTATTTTTGTTTTTGCACTCATTACGGATCTGGAATTTTCAAGATATGCTTTTAGTAACTGAATATAAAGGGAAAGAAAAAACAAATATTAAAATATTTACTTTTTATCGTTATCAGAGTCTGAATCTTTCTCATCACTGGAAGATGATCTACGATTGGAAACTTGTTTTGATGAATCATCTTCCGCTTCACTGTCCGACGATCCACTGTCATCGGAATAAATATCAGAAGCCTTGAGTTTCGTTTTATTTCCACCTTTATGATCGTCTTCCAATTCTTCCTCCTCATCCTTGGACTGTGCCTGTTGTTGTTCTATCCTTTGTTTTTCTTTTTCCTCTGAAAAATGGAAAATAACCTCGCGTAACAATTAAAAGAAGTTTATAAAGATCCGAATTTTCGGCACAATTTTTTTTTACCTCTTTCTTTCTTTTCTTCTCTTCTTGCCTTTAGTAGAGACATTGCGTGGAATTTTTTATCCTGCTTTTCCTCGATTGTTTTCTTTCTGTCTTTGCTACGTTCTTTTGGATCTGGTGCCCTTTCAATTTTCTTCTCCTTCTCATCGACTCCTCCCTTCTCTTTCTTTTTCGATTCCTTCTGCTTCTTTAATTCCTGTTTTTTAGCCATTCGCAGCTTCTTTTCAATTTCAAATCTTGTTTTCATTATTTCACGTTGTTCTATACGCTTGAAAATTTCTTGTTCTCGTTCTTTTTCAGTCATTTGTGCCAGTCGAGCTTGATCTTCTTCATCGCCCATCAGTTTGTCGTCATAGCCATCGTTAAATTCCTCTTGGCTTGAGTCAGAAACACTCGCATCGGAATCTGATACTTCGCCTTAAATAAAATGTGAAAAAAATTAGTTAAAAGATATTTAAGAAATTTAATGTTTGAAGAATTTTGTATTCAAATAAATATGATCTTACCTTCTTCAAGTTCAGAGACTTTGGACTCTTCTTTTTCACTGTCACTATCTTCTGAACTAGATTTGGTCATTTTTCGCTTAGATCTTTTGGCCGGAGCTTTTTTATTCTTTTTCGCCTTTCCACCTTTCGCACCCCAATCATCGTCAGAGTCCGATGTCTCAGAATCGGCAGGTTTCTTTGATGAATCATCTTCAACGGGTGATTCACTTTGTGATTTATTCTTTTTCTTCTTCGACAAAGTTAAAAGTTCCTAATTTAAAGAAAAATTAATTTTTTCTTTTTTCATCCAAAAACCTCTACTCCAAATACTTAAACAATTATTTACAAGCATATTATTTTTATTTACTAAAATTTTTTTAAACACTTCTTCTAAATTTGTATTTTCTGTTAAAATTTTTCATATTTACAAAAAGTTATGAAATTCTAACCTCAAAATATAATTATACAACTTTTAGTACATATAATGAAATACTTTCGATTCAAATCTATTTTGTATTGATTTGCAATGTTTATTCCATTTTTTCTTAATGTTCCGTAGAATCCCAACATAGAAAAACTATAACAAACTTGTATATGATTAAACGTAAGAAACATAATCAATACTTCGAAAACAAAACCAAAAACATTAAAACTAAATTTGATGAATCATTTTAATTATTCATGAAACAAATTTTTCCCGTTGGAACATAAGTTTATTTTATTCAATAATTTTAACTACTAATTGATGAATAAACAAACGATAAACCTACGGTTTTTCTTTCCCTTCTTGATAAACTTTACAAACTTTATACCATCATCATCCTATGGTGAGCGTTTCATTTAACATTATACTAATTGCAAGTAAGAATTTCCATTTATTGCGATTGAATTGTTAAATAATGTGTAAAATTAAATATAGTATCCTAATGATAATAATAGACTATTGGTTTATATTTGTGAAGAAAATTTTGTTGCGGAAAAAAGGCTTGTGTCAAATGCAGGTTATGAACTTACATTCTCAAGATCAGAGCCACTATCTCCAGAGCCACTTCCACTGCTGTCAGAGTCAATGAGAGCATTATTTTTTCTTTTAGGCATAATTTAATTGTACTTTTGAGAATAAAAGGTGTTAAATATGCACCTCACACAAAATCAAAATGTCATACGATCATACGATGCAACCACAAACGAGCACAAACGAGGGAAATAGCAGTAAGAAGAGAATTGCAGCAAAATGAATATAGGAATGTAATTACACTCTGAAGTTTGCCTAATAATATCGATATGTCAAAAATCGAAAATTGGGAAACTTTTTTTTATAAAATTACTGCCATTGGATAGAGCAAATTAATAATTTATAACGAACCAATCAGAAGTCTGCATTATTGAAAAGTTACCTTTATATTTCAATCGTGATTCGGCTTTCATTTGAATCAGGTTAGCCAACAAGGGGGTGCTAAATTTTAAATTTCTTTTTATGTTAAATATTTATTTTCATATAAATAATTAGATGGAAATAAAGAAATAATAGGAATAAATTAGTGATTATATGGATAATTTTCTTAGAATATGAAAAGTAGGGGTACAATTCATTTTGACACGGAGTCACGGACGATACGGATTTCAAGGTTGGTAGCATATTGTGCATATGTTCACTACATGCAACAACCGTTTGAGGTTTGACGTTCAAGTTCAATGGCGATTGGCGCGTGCATGTAGTTTTTGTTTACAAAACGAATTTATAAATAAACAGACTACCTTTCTGGGTATGGTCAGAAAGTATATTTAAGTTAAGTGCTTTTTTGTGAAAAAGTGTTAAACAATATTATTTGACTCATGAGGAAACTATGATAATGCCAGTGCTGTCGGGCGGATTTGGTGAACAAATAGAGGTTAAGATTTTGAATTATGCTCTTCTTTTATTCCGAGAATAAAAACATTAATATGCATCTTTATTATTTAGGATTACGAGGTTCTAAATTTATTGGGAAAAGGTGGTTTTGCCAGTGTTTACAGAGCAAAATGCCTTCGAAGTGGCATGGAAGTTGCGATCAAAATGGTGAGAACGATATTTTTATTATCTTGAAATTACAACTGTCAAGGCTATTTTTTTCAATCGCACTTGTTGATTGAGCGATCGATAAATTATGTTTATTGGCATTTTTCTTAACAGTGAAACTATTTAATTGAAAGAAAATTTAAATACTAAATTTAGCACCGTCTCTGATGGTAGAATTATATTCCTAGAACTAAAAACTTATAAATACTACATTTAATTAAATGAATATTAATTTTTATCGAATGAAATTGAATAGATCGACAAAAATCTAATGCAAGCAGCTGGGATGCTGGGTAGAGTGCAACAGGAAGTATCAATTCATTCTAGTCTAAAAAATCCTGCAATTCTTGAAGTATATACATTTTTTGAGAATTCCAACTACGTTTATTTAGTTCTCGAATTGTGTCACAATGGAGAATTACAACGGTATCTTAAAATGCAGGGCTTGCTTCCCCTGAATGAAGAAAGTGGTTCGTACATTTGTAAATTCTTAAATAATTAAATTGAATTTCACAGTTTTTTTTATAAATAAAAATTCATTTGCAGCTGGACATATAATTAAACAAGTTGTTCAAGGATTATTGTACCTACATTCTCATCAGATACTTCATAGAGACATGTCTTTATCAAATTTATTGTTGACGAAGAATATGCAAGTTGTAAGTATTTATATTAATTTAAAACAAAATCTTTAAAACAATTTTAATGGAAAAAATCATTGAAAAACTTTAATTTCTAAACTTTAATTCTCTAATCGTAAATTCTTCAAAGGATAAGAAGTTAACAATTGAAATTTATTAATATTTAAAAATTGAAAATGAGTATTTTAATTAATTATTTAATTTTTCAAACAGAAAATAGCAGACTTTGGTTTAGCTACGCGATTAGTGCGACCGGATGAGAAGCATTTGACAATGTGTGGAACTCCAAACTACATATCGCCAGAGGTAAATAATTATATTTTTTTTATTATCGCTGTAAAAACAATTGTCAAAAATTGTTAAATTTAAATTTATCGAATTGAATCGTTTTTTAAATTTACAGGTGGCTACGAGATCTTCACACGGTTTAGAAGCGGATGTATGGGGACTGGGTTGTATGATGTACACATTATTAGTGGGCAAACCGCCTTTTGACACTGACGCTGTTAAAAGTACATTGACTCGTGTTGTTATGGCAGATTATAAAATCCCCTCTCACCTATCGGCAAATGCAAAGGATCTCATTGATAAATTACTCAAAAAGAATCCAAAGGAGAGAATTAGATTGCGAGATATTTCCAAGCATCCATTTATAGCGACTCTTGCAAAGTCTAAAATATTTGGTGTAAGTTACGTTTTTTAAAATGAACCCAAATGGCAAGTTTCGTAAAAAATTAAACATAAATATAAAGTATAAACTTTAAAATTAAATATTTTAATGTATTTTAATAATTGAATAATTCAATTAATTAATAAGTTAATAATTAATTTCTGATGTTTTACTGAATTGATAAAATTACTTTTAGGGTAAAGGAAGTATGTCTTCTGACTCTGGTCTCGGTTCTTCAGGCCGAATGTCTTGTGCAAGTGGACAAATGCGACTGCGTTCGCGATCTGAGGAAAGAACTTCCTGTACTCCCTTGTTACCTAATTTTTCTTGTGGCCGGGGATCAAGTGCAACCAGTGAACCTGTTGGCAAAAATCATTCTTCCAATCGTCTTAAACGTTCCGATTCTTGTCAGGTGAAAAATTCCGTTCTTGCCGGAATACCTCTGCCTCCAAAAAGTAGAATTTTCTCGCTAGTTGACGACAGTGGTCTAATGCAAGAACCTAGAAATGTTCAAGTAAGTCAGAAGCAAAAGAAAAAGGAACGTGCAACCGAAGAAGCTGGAGAATCCAGTCAGAATGGTTCCAGTAAATTGTCAGTCCCTCCTCTCGATTCACGAAGACTTCCTCCGACCAGGCACAAGACAAACAAAGGTCTCTTCACTATTCTTGAAAATGGAGAAGTGTGCATTGAGTTTTTGAAGAAAAAAGGATTAACGGTAAGGTTTTACTTTATTTTTTAATTTTTTTTCTTTTTTTTTAATTTTTTAAATTCCTGTTGACTTTTCTTTTTCTTATTTCTTTTCACTTTTTTCCTCTTTTTACTTTCTTTTCACTTTTTTTCCTTTTTTAATTTCTTTTCACTTTTTTTACTTTTAAATTGAAGAAAAGTAATTTTTCTAATTTTCTGTTCAGGAGAAAATAACCGAAGTGTGTCGAATATCGAACGATGGACTGCGAATTTGTTTATACAGTGTCGATCATCAAGAAGCGGAATCGTCGCCCTTGCCAATGCCACCTCAAGGAGTGGACAGTATTTATTCCTACGAGACATTGCCATTACGGCATCACAAAAAATATCTGTATGCTGCCCGTTACGTAAATATAGTTAAAGCAAAAACTCCTAAACTAACCATTTACACTGCCAAATCGAAGTGCTTATTTATGGAGAACAGTCCTAATCCGAATTGCGAAGTACACTTCTACGATGGCATTAAGGTACGAATCTACTTTAAATACTTTACATAAAATTAAATAAAATAAATATTTAAATTTATTAAATAAATATTTAAATTTGTTTCATAAATATTTAAAATTATTTAATAAATATTTAAATTTATTTAATAAATATATTTCATTATTTCAATATTAGGTACTGCAAGCGAATGGTATTATAAAAGTACAAGAAAAAGAAACGATTTACGAAGAAACAAAAGTTCCACCACACCTAGAAAATTATTTGAATCATTATTCAGATTGCTACAAACATTGCCTTGTCGTGGAAGCAAATTTTACTTCTTTGGAAAATGCGACCGGATTTTCCTTTTTTCCTGCAATTATTGGTCGTAAACCACCATCGGCACTGACGGACTCGCCCTGTTTGCGGGGCAAAGAAAATGTATCTACTGCTATGAATAATCTACCAGTCGTAAGTGTCTGTCTTAATTTTTTCGAATTAATTAAATTTGCTCTGATGTTATCATCGTCGCTAAGAGTAGAAAAATATTTTTTTTTCTGGTACAAAATTTTTTTTCTTAATTTTCTCTTTTTGTTTACAGATACCCTCTTTTAATGCAACTTGTTCTGTGGCATCGACAACAGTGAGCCGATCAAAACGTTCAAATTCGGTTCAAATGTCCTTTTCGGACGTAAAAAAAGTTATGGTCCCAGGTGTTGGAGTAACGACTCAGTTACCGTCAGGTGACATCAGAATAGACTACAAGGATGGATCTGCTATTACTGTAAGTATCTTTCAGTGAAAACTATTGATTCATAAATTTACTTGAATATTGAATTTAATAGTTTTAATTTAAAATAATATTGAAAATTAATATTTAATTTAATGGTTGTAATTTAAAATAATATTGAAAATTAATATTTAATTTAATAATTGTAATTTAAAATAATATTGAAAATTAATATTTAATTTAATAATTGTAATTTAAAATAATATTGAAAATTAATATTGAATTTAATAGAATTTTTCTCTTAAATCCTAGGCCAGTCCGCAAAGTTTTGGAAGTGGAATTATTTACCAAAGCTGCAATGGAAGTATAACAAAGTACAACCACAATCGACAAAATGTAGATATACCATTTACTGTGAGGGAAAAGCTCAAACATTTGCCAATTGTTATTAAGTGCCTCGTTCAGACTAAACATAAAACAATAAGGTAGATTTTAAGTAAAAACTGTCAGATCTAATTTAAATAGTTTTAAAAAATACTCGAGAACTTTATTTTTTTATTTTTAAATAATACTCGAGAAATAAGTAACTGAAGATATCAAAAACGAATGAAAAAAAAAATATGAAGAAAGACAATCTATTTTAATATAGATACAATCTTTTTTTTCGAGAGAAAGGTGATTTTATACATATATTTAAATTTGCAAATGGATTAAATTACCATACACGTAATTTAATTTTATTTGCGCCACATAACAATAAAGACAATAATTTTAGTTTTCTATTTGCAGTTCGCTTTTAACTTTCCTTGACAGTTTGATTGAAATTATAATATTCGTATTTTTTTTCGTTACCAATGAATTTTTTGGTAAAACTTTATGTGCATTATTGTCTTGCGATATCAATAATTGTTATTTTTATATTATGCAAGCAAAGAAGACACGAGACCAGAGATAGCGAATTTATAAAAATGAAAAAAGAAAATGTGATTTTCATTTGATCGTATTTTTTTTATATTTCAAATCAATTTTTGTTTAAATTAATTGAAAATAAGATGTAAGGAATTTAGGAATTTTTTATACAAATTCTCACGTCATTTTTATAAAATGGTGTTAAAAATATTTCCGAAATAATACAAATCGATATTAAAATTTGTATATTTAATAATTTTAAACAAATTCTTTCAATTTATTAACATAGTTTTAATTTATCTTCAAAAAAAAAAGAAAAATTAAATTAAAATTCAAAATTATATTCGAAAACAAAGAATTTGTATATAATCATTCCTAAATTCTGAAATTTGAAAAGATTTAATGAAAATTTTCTTTTAAACTATAAACACTTTGTAGTTTTTAATTAAAAATTACAATTGTGTTGTGCTCAATTAGTAAACATTTTAACATAATTTAAAAAAAATTTTATTTTATTTTATAGTCCTGAAAAAATGTACCTATCTACTCATTGAAATAAAATGAAAGTGACTAATGTAATTTTTATTTTTTTTATCTAATTTAAATAAGTTATGGTTTAAAAAAAATGAACTCATCTCTAATAAAGAATGATTTAATCCTGAAATAAATTAGATATAATTAAGGTTGTAACCTTGTTTCAGGTCTGCCTTGTTTATTATATATTTAGGTACAATTATTAACATGCCGTTCCGTGCACTTGTGTAATTAATTAATAATTATATTGGATTACTTGGTTTAAAATCCCACTCTTTTTGCTTCCTTTTTTTCTCTCGTAATCTATATGGAATGTCATGTCATGTCTATATAGTGATGAAATTAAAAAACACACCGCCATGTTTTAGTTTAATGGTGTGGAAGTGGAATGTTATGTTGTTCTGCTCTTCATTGCAAGAGCAAGTGAATGAAGTGAATGGAGAAGAGAATTTCGAACAACAAATAACTAAAGAGATTGAAAAGAATCAAAAGGTATTTGAATAGAAAAAGTATATACGAAGAAAAGTGACAGAAACTCGGAAAATCATTCATTGGAATTTCTATGGAAAAACCTGTCTTTGTTAACTTTGTAGCGTCAATGTTGTGAATTTCAATTATTTCCAAATTGAAAATTTTATAATATAAAAATATATAAACAGTGAAAAAGAGAAAAAGGAGTAAAAATTATTAAAAACGAAGTCTTGTAATTGTAAATTACGTGAGTGTGTGACTTTTCGAGGTAAACAAAGAGTTGTTTACAGGTTTGACGTGACAAAGAAAGATTGGGTCTGGCCAAAAAGTTTTAATTTACGAGTGGGATGTCATTTACTAACCAGGATACTCCAACGTCCAATTACTGCCTTAATTGAAGAGATTCAAAGAGATTTTTAACAGTTTATTTTGCAGACGAGGGTTTATTTACGAAACTCTCGTTCCAGTGTCAACATAACCTTAAAAAGCTGTTGCTTTTTAGAAAAAATGGGTAAGTTTTATTCACTTCCTAATATTTTGACATAAGGTTACGTTTAAAGTGTTAAATAAGTGTAGGACTGTATTTCCTATAATCTTTTTTCCTTATCTTACTCACCTGATGATACGAAAGAGAGAATACAAGTTCGCTTGTTAATACAGTGATTCATAGCGTGTCAGTCATCGCTTTCATTCCTAAATGTAATTAAATTTCCTTTATTGTATTTTATATTTCAATTGTACAATCTTAAATGTTTAAAAATGGCTAGTCGAAATAATTATCGAAGACCTCAGACTTTAGATTTAAGTGGTACAATGCCCCTTCGGCAAAAATTTTCTAGTTCTGTTAGTGTTGATAGATTTTCAGAGTATAGTCTTCACGCTGAATATCGGCCAGAAAAAAGTTGTAGTGAGTTTGAGTGATTCGCCTTGTTTTACAGTTTCTTTAATTTATTTTCTTCCTTTAATTCTTTTATTTAAATTGAACATTAAACTTTTGAAAAGTTTAATGAATTTCGAAACTAAGATTAATTAATAATAATAATAATTGAAATTAATATTAATAATAATGGTGTTTTTCAGGTAATATGTGCAATGATTGTATGGCTCGCGTGCCTTACGCGACCCTTATAGCCACAATTATGTGCTGTTTGGGTGTCGGAATATTTTGTGGCACAATGTACAGAGGTGCTACGCTTTCATCTCTGATGATGGACCAGGTAATTGTTTTTTTACAAATAAACGAATTTTTTTTCTTTTCTTTTTTTTAAAAAAATGACTGTTTTTAGAAAACTGACTATTCTTTTTTGAAAACAGGTTTTCAATTTTCGGCTCGGATGGCTGGAGGCTGTGCAATTAATTTTCGCAACGATTGGAGCGTGCATGGCTGCCTTGGGCTTTATGATCTTGTGTGTTGGTTGCCTAGCCACTGGAGCGACGAGACATAAAGTATATCGTGCTTGGAGATCTAGAGTTGGCGGAAGAATCTCCTGTGCAGTTGTAAGTTTTTTTTAAATATTTATATAGGTCGCAAAAACCTCTTATTCTTATTTTATTCTCATTTCTTACATTTTACATTTCTCATTCTCATTAAAAGTATTTAATTTTCTTGATTATTTCTTTCAGTTCATGACCGTTACCTACATTCTGCAATTGGGTTGGCTTTTGATTTTTGCTTTCATGGTGATCACCACTTTTGTTTTCACGACCTTCTGGAATTTGTGTGGTAACGAACGTGTGAAAAGTTTGGAACAATGCATTGATTTCTCTCAGTTCAGTAAGTATATTATCGGGAAATATTATATTCACTAATTACAGGCTTCACACTCAATAATTAATTTTAAAAAAGTATCCAAAAGTAACTTTAATAATACTTAAAAAAGTAGCTATCGAAAATTAATTTTAACGAATAAAAAACAAAAATTGTTTTGGTCGATTCACAAAAATTTGATTCAGTATTACCCTCACTGTTTCCTGATTTCAATAAAAACTATTTATTTTTATTCTAATCCTGCTGAGAACTTTAATTCTAAATTTTTGAAAAATTCAATTATTTTCTAAATTTTTATCCTAAACAATGCGATTGTGTTTAAAAGTAAACAAATACAATTATTGAATAAAATTTAATTTTAATTGTTCACAGAAATTAAAAAAATAATTAAGTATTGAAGTCAACGAATTAAGAAAATTAATAAATAATTTTTCAATGTAAAAATTTAAATGTTACTACAGTTTTGCAACAATTAAAATTTTCAACGATTTCCATTTTAATAATCTTTTAAAACTTAGTTATTTCTAAAAAAAAATCGTACTAGGAAAGCTTTTAATATTCAATTATTCTCTAAATATAACTTTTTTTATTTTAAATAATTGAATAATTATGAAGAATTAAAGAAAGAATTTATCAATTTTTAAAAAAATTATTGAATTTCTGAGAAGAATTTATCAATTTCTTAAAAAATTATTGAATTTCTGAGAAGAATTTTATTATTTATGAAAATAATTGAATTCTTTCGAAGAATTTTATTATTTATGAAAATAATTGAATTCTTTCGAAGAATTTTATTTAACTCTTTTTAAATAATTAAATTACCGTGAAAATTTTATTATTTGGGGAAATAATTGAATAATTGTAAAGAATTTTAATTCTTCAAAGATTACAAAAATTTATTAATTTTTCAAGAAATAATTCAATTTTTTAAAAGAATTTTATTATTTATGAAAATAATTGAATTCTTGGAAAGAATTAAAGAAAGAATTTATCAATTTTTTAAAAGATAATTGAATTTCTGATAAGAATTTTATTATTTATGAAAATAATTGAATTTTTGCGAAGAATTTTATTTAATTTTTTTTTTAAATAATAGAATTCTCGTGTAAAATTTTATTATTTGAGAAAATAATTGAATAATTTTATAATTCTTCAAAGAATTCAAAAATTTATCAATTTTTGAAAAAATAATTGAATTTCTTAGAAGAATTTTATTATTTATGAAAATAATTGAATTCTTGCGAAGAACTTTATTTTATTGTTTTAAATAATTGAATTCTTGTGAAAAATTTTATTATTTGTGTAAATAATTGAATAATTGCGAAGAATTAAAGAAAAAATTTGTCAATTTTTTAAAAAATAATTAAATTTCTCAGAAGAATTTAATTATTTATGAAAATATTTGAATTCTTTCGAAGAATTTTATTTATTTCTTTTTTAAATATTTGAATTCTCGTGAAGAATTTTATTATTTGGGAAAATAATTGAATTCTCGTGAAGAATTTTATTATTTGGAAAAATAATTGAATTCTTGTAAAGAATTATTTTATTGAAATTTTTAAAACCAGGTAATTGAATTCTTAAGAAGCATTTTATTATTTATTCGAAAATAATTGTATTCTTGTCTGGAATTTTATTTAAATTTTTATAAATAATTGAATTTTCGTGAGAAATATTACTATTTTTCGACAAAAGTATTTTTACCATGAATTTTTTAAATTATTAAATCATGATTTTTTTTAGGTTTCATGTTTCCGAGTAAAATACGACCGGAGGATTTAAAAGTGTGTGGAGCACAGGAAATGAAACTATTCTGCAAAGATTACGTGGAGAAGGCGGTACCAATGTTCATTTTGGCAACAGTAGCAGCAATGCTGGTCGTTTTGAGTTTAATACATTATTTAATGTGCCTCTCGGCGAATTATGCACATATTCGTGATCACGAAAAATTCCAAGAATTACAAGAACTTCAATTTCTACAAGATCCCAGTGATCCCGATTCTCCTCAACCAGGAATGGGAACTTTGAGCTCGCATCATCGTGATAAAGATAGATTTTAGGATACGGCCCGCGAGATCTTCATGAATCCCTAATAAGCCTAAATACTCTTCTAGGATTTAAGGGTGAGTTGCTCTTTAGCGATCGATCTGTCTCTCTATCACTCTCTACACTCTATTATCTCCGATTGCGCTATTTTTGCGAAAGTTTAAAACAAAAAAAAAACAACTATGGGGTTGTATGATATTCAAAATGAACCAAAAAAACGAAACAAGAAAATAAATTAGTTAATGTGTTTGGTTAATACTTTTGTTATATCATTCAACCAGTGGAGGAAAAATTCAACTCCGCTCATAGGTCGCTAAATTGTTGCGGTGTTTTCACTAACCAGAGGATCTTGCGGGAACACTTTTAATGCCGTCCATTATTTGAGACTATTTGAAAAGAAATTAATATTCTAAAATAAAAATTATAATATATATGTATATAAGCGCCAATATTTGATAAGGTTACATATCGATTTATTCGGTAACAATTGAACACTCACTGGCGCAATTTGTTGCATTTCCTATACAAGCGCATTTAAATTTCAGATTGAATATTGAGCAGCTTGCATCAATTTATTTTTTTTACTCAGTATTAACAGTTTCATTGACAGAATGACACTGAAAAAAATTTATTTGATTCAAATAACCGATTAATTGACTATTATCAATTAAATATTTAATTGAATCAAATAATATTTATTGGAGACAATTAAATGCTTTAATTCATATTTGAACCAATAATTTCAGTATTTGAAGCAAATATGAATTGAACCATTAAATTGACTCCAATAAATATTATTTGATTCAAGTAAATATTTAATTGATTTAATTGATAATAGTCAATTAATCGGATATTTGAATAAAATAAATTTTTTTCCAGCGTAAAATTCTTGTCCTGTTAGAAATAACTTGAGTCCTAAACGAAAATACATTCCATAGCTGAGATTAAGAAATCAACTTTTTCCATTGTTTACGATAAGTGATAAACTGTGAGCTTACAGCGAAAACGATACTTCGTCTATAAAAAAAAGTCGAAAGTCTTTTTCAACGATTCTATAGTTTTTTAATGTAGTAAAAAAACAAAAACTAAATTTTTTGTGTTTGAAAAACAAAAATCATTTGATAAAGAGAATTTTATATATACATTATTTTTTATCTATAGAATAATTTTTTAAGTGTGTCTTTTTACGTTTTTATATATATTGTTAGAACGTCACCATTAGATTAAGTTTCGTCGTTTATAGCACATTTCAATTGTTTCGCTCAAAAAAAAAAAATTTGACAATATTAAGCGCTCAAGATTTTTTTTAAGCACAAATTGTGCCAAAATTTTACGGAAAAGAAAATCTTTGAGATTTAAGTCTATATGAAAAAATTATATTCTTTGTAATTGTTTGTTTTTTTCGGGCAAGTGTAAAACACTTCAAATTTATGAAGACTATTTAGATAATAGGAATGAATGGTATAATGTTAATTGTAGAACGAACATATCGATTATATAAAAAATTATGTATTGTTTATTTTAATACATCTATGAAAGGATTATTTAAATGTTAGCAGATGTGCGTTTATCGCTCCCGATACGAATACTGTTTATTATTAGATAAATCTATCAAGTATCGGGACTGATTTCTAAAAAGAACTATATTATGCTTACATATTTAAATTATTGTAAGTTTACTGCAATAAAAATAATTTTCTCAAAAATGGAAAGTTCTTTTTTTTGAAAAATTTTTCTACAAGTATTTTTTCGCAAAAATGTAGTTTCTTTTTTCAAAAATTTTTTTACAAGTATTTTTTCTATACTTTTCATTGTTTTACAATAAAGAAAAAAAACCTCATTTATTAAGTAAACATAATTTTTTATTTTGTACAGAATGATTTACAGAAATGACAAATTGACAACTATTTACAAATATTGATATACTAATATAAAAATTAGTCTTCTTCGAATTGAAGGTCAAGTTCTAAGTCCAGAAAATTCACTTCTTGAAATGTATTAATTAAAGTATATCTCGAGAAAATCATGTACAATTTACGAAACCAAACGTATTGAGATTTATGTTGTTTCATGGCTTTCTGTAAGGAGAAGAAGATTAGTTTACTTTTTTCGTTGGCAGGGCTCGAACCAGTGAAAGTATTTAAAAATACGGACTTTACGGAACAAAAATGAAAAAATACGAACTTTACGGACCAATTATTGACAAAAATATAAGTCCGAGTCAAATAAGAGAACATTTTACTTAAAACTATAAATTAAATTTTTCATAATTATAAAACATGAAGATATTGATAACTCCGAGTCTTCGACTCGAAGTCATCGATATCTTCATGTTTTATAATAATAAATAAATCTATTTTTATCAGACATTTTTACTAGAATTCAATTATTTAAATACAAAAATCAATAATTTATTGAATAATTGAATGGTTCTTAAAATTCAATTCTCATAAAGAATTTTATCAATAAATTTTTAAATAATTGAATTCTATTGACGAATTTTAAGAAAATTTTTAAGAATAATTACATTTATCGAGAACTTTGATAATAATTGTATTAAAGATAATTGAAATTCTGCGATGAGTGAAAATAATCCTAAAAAGAATTTTATTATTTATGAAAATAATTGAATTCTTGCGATGAATTTTTAAAAGATTTTTAAAAATAATTGAATTACTGACAAAAATTTTATTATTTATGAAAATAATTGAATTGTTTTGGAGAATTTTAATATCATTTTTTAAAAATAATTATATTTCTGAAAAGAATTTTATTATTCATAGAAATAATTGAATTCTTTTGAATTTAAAAAAATTTTCTAAAATAAGTGAATTCTTTTGAAGAATTTTATTAAAATTTTTAAAAATAATTGAATTCATGAGCAGAATTTTATTATTTATGAAAATAATGAACTTTTTTCAAAAAAACTGACTTTTACAGACTTCTATCAAATTTATGAACCTAGTTCGAGTCCTGCGTTGGGGAAAAATTTAAATTTTTTACCTTTATGTATTGTCTTTGATCATATGTCACTATATACCAATAGGAAGCAGACAGCAAACTAATTGGCAGATCGAGTATTTGTGTATATTTTCTTAAAATATTTACACTTTCCAACACGTATAATTTACAATCTAGAAAAATTAAATTTAGAATTAGAATCAGAATACGTTATGAAAAATCAATTTTGAATTTTGAAATTGTAGAAATAAAATACTAACAGGCGGGAACTTTTTTGTCCATGCACAACGATGCCATTCCATAGAAAAGAGATATATGATTTTTATGTTTGCTAACTCCAAATTTATCAAAAGTTATAACTGCATTTATTTTATAGAGTTCAATAAAGTGTAAAATATTATCTGCCACCAAAGTTTCTGGCCATTGTACCCTTGCATCATCAGGTAATTCTGTGTACCTGAAAGTAATTAAAATTTTATCTTTTGAATTTAATTTCAGCAAAATTAAGTGAAATAGCTGCGACTATATTATAGCTAGAAGCAATAAATAGTGTCAAAAACAGTACTTGCATTGTAACAGGTTTCTTTTACGAACTTATGAAGACATTTTTTATGAGCGAAAGAAGAAAACTATTTACAACATTTTTCATGAGTTAATTTCCAACTCAATAAAAATTGAATGATCTTTCAAAGAGCAAGCAAAAAAGAAAAAGAAAGCAGGATTCTACAATTGGATTCGATAACTCACATTAAAATTGTAATATTAGCTTCTGATATACCCAATTCTTTCGCACAAGCCCAAAGCTCCTCTTTTCTTTTCTTATTTCCACCTGAAAGAACAAAACTCGAAATTTTAATACTCAATTTAAAAACAGAAAGAAATAATAATAATTTAATTTCAATTCTTGCTTATAAATTAATATATTAAAAAAATTTGAAACTACTTACCAGTGGTAAAGCAAAGAAGATAAATCTGGCTAGCTTTCATTTTCACCAACCAGTAAATGAGAGGTCCAAAGAACATGACCTCATCGTCAGGATGTGCTATTACGAGCAATAATCTGTTTGGTGGACCTGGTATTTGCCATGCTTTATGATTCACTTGTTTTAAAACAAAATAAAGAAATACACAAGTGCAGATGTAAGCTACGAATGCTATTAAAAGTTGCCACGAGATCTCAGTTATGTACCACCACCAGTACAAAATAACATCGTTAATAAAATGAATAACAGAGTCTAAATTTATTAAATTCTTTAAACTAGACATTCTAATAGAATTCTCTAAAAAAAGCCCTTCTATTCGCTATGTCATAATTTTAAAACGAAAAAATAATTCGATTTATAATTCTGTCGCAAAATTATTTTTCCCAAACAACAAAAAAGAATATTTTTGAGGTTATATCGTTACGTGTCATTTAAGAAGAAAATATCCTTTTATCCTCCAGAAATATTGTCATTGTTCAATTTGGTACGTATAATTCGAATAATTCGACTTTTCTTAAAGTCAAAATTATTATTCCAAAAACTGCTAACAAAAAATATCAACAATATTTATAATTTTCGAGGTTCGAGGCTTTCGAGTATTAATACAATATTCATACCGTCTCATCAGGAATGGTGATAATCTACTAGACACTAATAGATTTCTATAATCGTTGGACTTGACAAAAATATTTAATTGACATTATTATTTTATTTTTTTTATTAATGTAGAAAAAATTAATTTTTCTATTCTTCTGTTCACTTGTGCAATCAGCTGATTCAGGACTTCGTGAAGTTAGCACTAGATTGCGCACTAGGTCCTAAAATGTTACGAGCGACTACCATCTCGCTCGTTAACTTTCGATATATCGATTTACGAGTTATCGAAGCGCGAAATTATAACATTTCGTTAATAAACTCAATTATTTTAGTATTTTCTCACGACTTTAGACAAATATTGACGAGACTAAACAAGAAAGTTTGACTATTGTAAAATATAATACTTACGGTTTAATAGTTCCCAAATTCCGAATATGTATCTGAAAATCAACATTTCTTAGAATTGTCATAAATCAAGTAGAATAGCGAAAGAAAATGTAATCTCTAGTTTCTTTAGTGTCATAAAACCGAGAAACCCTCGAAAAGAATATAAAAAATATCTCAAGTGTCCTTTTCTATAGGACAATGCAACATGTGTTTACCATACTTGTGACCACAGAAATGGCTTCGAAAAGTCACGTACACATAGACTTTCATTATGCGACGAAACTTAATTATCAATTGTATAATATGAACGTTATGAACAATTAACAACAATATTATATTGTTGCTAATAGTGCAGCATGAATGTATTATTTGAAAATGATATTATTAGTAAACTTTATCTGATTGATTGTTGTAATATTATGGTATAGGATATGTACATATGTATGTGTATGTATGTATGTGTGTATATGTATGTATATATATATATATATATGTATATATATGTATGTATATGTGTATGTATGTGTATATATATGTGTATATATGTTTGTAACGTATTGATATAATAATAATATTATATTATGATACATTATCAAATTGGTTATCGTTATAATTGTTGTTTATATTTAAATATGATGAGTGCAGTATAAGAGATTTATTGTTACTAGATATGATGTAAATAATTAATAATTGTGTAATTAGTGTGAATGCAAAAGGGTTATGTTCACTTGTTGTGATACATGTTTTCAATACATAGAGTATGTTTATACGTGTATTAGTGCAGTGCAGTGTTAGTGTTGTGATTCTAAAAACTTCATAGACTTTACAAACTCTATAACAGGGCATGCGCAAAGATTCTGCCATGGACCAAGGGATAAATGCTCCCTCACGAATTCAGTTCTATTTTGGAGTTCTTTCGTAACGGACTTCAGAGTAGTCCCAAAAATAGCCTTAAGAATAACTTCGACTTGTGTAATGTTTGACTTTAATATATAATAAATGTATTGGGTTTACTCGTGAAATGAGTCGGATTAATAATTAATTGATATTAATATTAATTATTAATTGATCTTTCTTATTTTCGAGGTTTTTCCCTCCGTTTTAACGGAAATTAACTTGTTTTATTTTGAATATTTCCGCCTTCCTTTTCAAAGGATTAAACCAAGATTGAACATCGAATCAAATCGCGGATTTTACGCCTGCGCGTAAATAACGTAAATCCGCACGTAACAAATTGGGGGCTCAACGTCGGGATCTTGGTGCGGAAAAATTTAAATTTTTGCAAATTTTGTGACTTTTATTCGAAATTTTATGTGAATTTGAACTTTAAAGAACAATAGTGAAAATAACAAATATTACGGGTTGTAAATCTAACAGTGTTAAAATTTTAAGGAATTTCATAAAATAAACTATAAAACAGTGTAAATATTAACATTTTTGTGTACCATGAACATTTCGAGAAAAATTTGAGACTAATGAATTAATCAGTGATATAAATGGAAGTGAAATATTCAATCTTTTTACTTTGGACATCATGGAATTCATCTGGAGAACCAAACTACAAATTCAAATTGTTGTGGTGGATTAAATATTGTTGCTGTATTAGGACGTCGAACGAGTGTCAATTTTAATAATAAAAATAAATTTTAAAAAACTTTATTCAACTGGGAGTATCCTGTTATCCTGCTTTCCTGAGTTCTGTACTTCGAAGAGATGCTGATACCTGATTTTTCCTGAACCAATGAATTGGATTTTCAATATTTTTTTTTGAGCGGACTTCTGCAAGGTCAACCAACTACAAGAAGAATTGTTTCCAAAAGTAAGAAGAATATAGTGGAAAAGTGTGTGCGCGAAAGAATTTCAAATTTTGAAATTATGGTCATTTCGTTGTGAAGTGCGTGAAACGTAGTGTTTTGGAATAATAAAATAAAGGTATGGTTAGCGTATGATTATGAAATTATAGATTATAATTTGTCTCTTCTGAGGTTATGATTTTTACACTATTTAAAGGTATAATTAAGAAATTTTTTGGAAAGTTTTAAAATTTCCGTGTGAAACAATTAGTTTTCTTATTTTTGCTATTTAATAAATTATTTAGATGCATTTTTATTTTTGTGATAATTGAGTATTTCATAATTGACATATGTATTTTATAATAATTAATATATTATTGTTTTGTTGAGTCTAAATTAAATGTGTTGTGTTAGTTAAAAATTTGATATAGTTAGTATATAGTCAAACTAATTAGGCAATAATTATTGTTTTTATTAAATATTTAATTGTCAAATTATTTAAGATATAGAAAATTTAATATTGATATTTTTAAAATGATAAAAATGGTTTATTTTCAATTTTGAATAATTAGAATACTTATAAATTAAGAAATATTTTATATATTTTTATGTTTACATTTTTATTTAGTCAATTGTTGTATAATACGAAGTACTTTAAAATATTTTAATAATATAAAATGACACTAATTCTCATTTTTGTAACTACAATATTTTCGAATTAGTTTTTCTAAATATTTTTAATTCTGTGAATTAACATCTTTCTTATTAATTTAAATAATAGATTGTTGTATTTAAAATGTTGAATTAATTAAAATTTTTTTAGTATTTTTCTTAAGTTGTCAGAATTAATTGTTTTTACGATTGTATATAATTGATTTAAGGTAAAGTCTAGAAGAGACAAATGGTGTGAATGAATTAAAAATTTTGTGAATAATATTAATGAATATATGATTGTGAATATTCCGTACATTGTGGTGAAATTAATGCAAATAATGGAATTTTATTGTAATGTAAAAATGACGTGACATGACAAAGACAGACATATTTTTGAACTGTTTTATGATATTTTTAAACAGACAATTTTAAAGGCAACAACGCAATTTCTTTTACTTCCACGGCTGTTTTCTCTATCTCTACAAGTGTCAATTTAATTTTTAAAACTTTGTCCGAAATATTCAACCCTTAATGTCACGAAAATACCTGACTAATCAATGAAAATTTGTTTAGTACATACCAATTTCCTTTTTAAAAGATAAGCACTGCTTTACATGCAAAGAACCTGATTATTGCACAAAAAAAGGGCATCTCTCTTTCTCTTGTTTTAATGCGCTTCAACGTTATTATTTTCCACTTAATGGGTGTTAGAAAGGGTGTTTTGAAACCTTGAAAGTCTGTTGTATTACATGTATATGGCAGAAAGGCAATTTATTCATATTAATACCGAGGATTTTGGTATTTCTTCATTTGAAATTTTGGGAATGGAATTTTTGCACGAGAATTCTGCCTCCTTTAGGGTTTCAGAATGAAGAAATTATCCTTGATCTTCCACCCTTGAGACACACGAACGAGGGAAAATATTCCTTACCGCGAGATCTAATAAGTCCTTCTGTTTAAGTAAAGAAAGAAAGTTTAAAGAAAGATTTTTATTCTTTTTAAACGTATTGAAATCAATAAGAAAATTTGAAAATTGTACTTTGAAGAGGGGAGAGTTGTTGACAATTTTGGTATCATTTTGGAAGATTTGAATCTTTATAATTCGGGGTGTCTGACGTGTGAGAATTTATTTACAACAGAAAATTCTAGAAATTGACGGAAATTTTAAATATAAATGCAATTTGAAAAGTTTCATTAATTTGTAAAAAAAAAAAAATTTTAAGAACATTTATACTAAGCCTTATATTCTTCAACAAATTTTTAAGAAAACATATATCAGCAATCAAACTAAGTTTCAGTCTACATTTTAAGTTTTGATAAACATATTATAATTAGTTTTGCAGAGGAAATAAACAAACATATGTTTTGCTTTTCTATGCACCAAATTTTGAGTTATATATGAATTAAAGAATATTTTTTTTTTTCATTTTAAAAGTATACCTGTTTTATGTATAACTTAAACTATATTAAATCTAGACAATTTCACCGAGATAAGAAAGTTGTTCTCTCATTAAGGTTTGAATAATGTTGAGAAAAATAATTGTTTTTAAGTTTATCTAAAATTTTAATATATCTAAAATTAAAATCTTTTCAATTAGGTACGATTATTTTAATCCTCATTTTAATTTTTATTGTTTTAATACTCAATTTAATATATTTAGAATATTAGAAATTAATAAATAAATCTGAGAATTCTAGAGTCAAAATTCACTGGACACCCTGCAATTTCGGTGAGACCCTTGCGAATTGTGTGTTCTACTTGGCATGGTATACCAATTGACAACAAACGACTTGACAAAAGAAAAATCAATTAGTTTGGATTTATTTTGCACGAGGTGACACGTTCTATGAACAAAACACCTGTGTTTTATTAATTATTTTTACAAAACATGACGAAGGACGAAAGGCCGGGTAGAACCATGCAATTGCTCGGAGTCAAATAAAATTAGCGAACCAATTTAAGGTTTTGATGCAATGGACGGTTTATTGGTTCTGGGGATATGTGACCGCGAGACCGAGACAAAAGGTAGAATGTTGATGAGGACGGCCTCGGCACGGAGTCACAGGGTAGTGGTGAGTCTGGCCAGTAATCACACTACTAGAATTAATAAAGGTGATGTGGATAGCATTAGCCGGGAGTCACGCTACAGAGGTCGGGAAAGACATGAGAACAAAAGGGCCAGTGTTCAAAAGGGTCGTCTCGTGGTTTCGTTCCCAGATAAGGTTGAGTGGCCGTCGCATTGATAAACATTCAAAATGAAAATTTGAATTGTAATAGGAAACTGGAATTTTCATAACTCTCTCTTCAACCTTTCAATTCTCCTTGTAAAATAAGAACATTTTTCTAATAGTTACATTCACCCGAATCCACCACCTGCGAACATGGCATGTGTTGCCTAGAGGTCAAGGGTGGTGAGGATGGGGATGGTGTTTGTCGAAATCGTGAAAAGTATTTTAACGTAAAGTGGGTATTGGTCCCTAATCAGAAAATTTACAATGTTATTTTAAATGCTTCCATAACTATAAGAGAGGTTGCTAAATAAACTTAGTTTTGAACTTCATTTTTAAAAAAGAAAAGCCCTTTCTTTATGACCGTTTTACTATTTGTATAAACGAAGACATTTTCTTAAGTCAGTGACATTTTTATAAAACCGATTCTGTGTCAGCAGGCTAACTACCTGCAATACAGGACTCTTTTTTTTCATCATCCTCTTTAAGGGGGAAGGGGGTGTCGAGCAACTGGGACTTGCTCGTACCATGTCTTTCAATTTTCACCTTTTTTCCCTTCTTTCTTACCCCCTCAAAAATTTTCACTGTGAAAAAGTAGAAAAGAAAATTATTTCTTTTGATGTTCTGTATGAAATTATTTTAAAAATTATGGAATATTTACAGTAAAATAAAAAGAAAATTTTCCTTTCATTTTTAGATCTTCTCTCCTATTCTTGAACTTAAAAGACAAGTTAGAATCAATCTAATAATTATATCTCAATTTTTGTAGTTATGATTGTTTCAGAAAATAAATTTTAGGTTATTATAGACAAATTTAAAATAAACAAAAAAATTTTTAAATACCCAAGCGAAATTTCTTTTATAATTTTCTTGCGAAAATTCTCTTTAAGGGGGAAGGTGTTACGAGCGACTACCATCTCGCTCGTTAACTTTCGATATATCGATTTACGAGTTATCGAAGCGCGAAATTATAACATTTCGTTAATAAACTCAATTATTTTAGTATTTTCTCACGACTTTAGACAAATATTGACGAGACTAAACAAGAAAGTTTGACTATTGTAAAATATAATACTTCACGGTTTAATAGTTCCCAAATTCCGAATATGTATCTGAAAATCAACATTTCTTAGAATTGTCATAAATCAAGTAGAATAGCGAAAGAAAATGTAATCTCTAGTTTCTTTAGTGTCATAAAACCGAGAAACCCTCGAAAAGAATATAAAAAATATCTCAAGTGTCCTTTTCTATAGGACAATGCAACATGTGTTTACCATACTTGTGACCACAGAAATGGCTTCGAAAAGTCACGTACACATAGACTTTCATTATGCGACGAAACTTAATTATCAATTGTATAATATGAACGTTATGAACAATTAACAACAATATTATATTGTTGCTAATAGTGCAGCATGAATGTATTATTTGAAAATGATATTATTAGTAAACTTTATCTGATTGATTGTTGTAATATTATGGTATAGGATATGTACATATGTATGTGTATGTATGTATGTGTGTATATGTATGTATATATATATATATATATATGTATATATATGTATGTATATGTGTATGTATGTGTATATATATGTGTATATATGTTTGTAACGTATTGATATAATAATAATATTATATTATGATACATTATCAAATTGGTTATCGTTATAATTGTTGTTTATATTTAAATATGATGAGTGCAGTATAAGAGATTTATTGTTACTAGATATGATGTAAATAATTAATAATTGTGTAATTAGTGTGAATGCAAAAGGGTTATGTTCACTTGTTGTGATACATGTTTTCAATACATAGAGTATGTTTATACGTGTATTAGTGCAGTGCAGTGTTAGTGTTGTGATTCTAAAAACTTCATAGACTTTACAAACTCTATAACAGGGCATGCGCAAAGATTCTGCCATGGACCAAGGGATAAATGCTCCCTCACGAATTCAGTTCTATTTTGGAGTTCTTTCGTAACGGACTTCAGAGTAGTCCCAAAAATAGCCTTAAGAATAACTTCGACTTGTGTAATGTTTGACTTTAATATATAATAAATGTATTGGGTTTACTCGTGAAATGAGTCGGATTAATAATTAATTGATATTAATATTAATTATTAATTGATCTTTCTTATTTTCGAGGTTTTTCCCTCCGTTTTAACGGAAATTAACTTGTTTTATTTTGAATATTTCCGCCTTCCTTTTCAAAGGATTAAACCAAGATTGAACATCGAATCAAATCGCGGATTTTACGCCTGCGCGTAAATAACGTAAATCCGCACGTAACAAAAAAAATCTTTTTAGTTTAAAGAAATGATTATCACAAAATATTTTAAAAAAAGTGTGTTTAAAAACTTTAAATTTAAAGAATATTGTCACTGTTGTTAATAACAAACGAGAGAATATAGTAGTTTTTTATTACGAATATTTATTTTCAGTTTGAATTTTCGCGCCACTGTGTAGAAGTTGCGTAAAAACAAATGCGCTGATATATTTGTTTTTTTTATAAAAAAAATACTAAATAGTTGTTTATTTTAACTGAATATTCGTATTAGTTACGTAATTTCTAATTAATTAAAATGGAAATAGAAATTATTTGATAAAACCGATAAGAAGGAAATGTAAATGGTAAATGTAATATTTAATTTTGTAATCAGCTAACTTCACATCGCAGATGATAACGACATCTGCACACACAGTAAACTTCAGTAAACTTGAAAACGTAAATATTTGTTTAATTTTATGGTATTTATTGGAAAAAGTAGTAAATTCAGAGAAAATCGGGACAACAGAGTAAGATTGTATAAGTTAATTTGTTTATTTACAATTGGACGTTACTAGTGAGAAAAGTTGTGTAAATTTTTCGCACTGTCGGTTTTTATCCCAACTGTCAGTTTTTATCGGTTTTATCCTTTTGATCGTTCAAGGTTATTAGTGTTCAACAATTAGTATCTAGTGAGTTATCAAGTGAATTTACATATATTTATTTAAAATAACATCGCTGAGAATTCGGCAAATTAGTCAAGTATCTCAAGTATACAGTGAAAGTGGTTATATTTTTCGTTGAAAGCAAACATAACCTCTCTCAGGAGAACTGTCATAATTTCGTAGTACGCAATCTCCACCAGGAGCAAAATCTTTCTACATATTGAACCTTAAACTCGTACTTTTATTTTATAGTATCAGTAATCAAGATCGGTTTTTTGACGCAAGGTGCCGCTTATACCTCTCTCCGCATATTATTAATAATTTTTTTTACTCGACTTTCACTTTTCATTTGAAAACATGTACAATTAGCTTTTTGTGAATAGAAACGATAAATTGAAAGAAAAGCTTTGATTAATGATGATAAGAAGGATAAGGGGTTAGTCTCTTTGCTATCAGTAGTTCCGCGAGGGCGCGAGGCCGCGACCCTGAGCTCGATTCACAAGTAAACTCAGTAGAATTCAGCGGAGACTAATGTTAGTCGTACGTGCCAAAGCAACGAGACTCGTTCATCTGAGTCTGTAATAAGAACGGATTTCCTGATTGTCGATCAAGAGGACATGCATAGTTTGCTTTAAGACTCGTGGGATTTTCTGTCAAAAGGGAGAGAGAGAGAGAGAGAGAGAGAAAGATAGAGAGAGAGAGGGATAGAGATTGATCAAGCGAATAGAGTGAATCGAGTGAATTAAAAAGTGTTGTAGGTAGCGCGACGCGCAAGCATCCATTAAAGGAATAGAATTTAAGAACAAGTTAGTTGTGTACAGTCATTTGGAGCGCATCGCACACAATAAATCGCGTATTGAAATTTATTTGAAATTACAATTAGCAATTTGTCAGTGATTTGTCACTTCCAAAGTCGAGATTGTTTATTATCGTCTCTCACCTTTTGTGAACTCGAGTTTCTTTTATTGTCACTTTTTTTCCGACAAAATATACAACCTGTCACTGTTTCGAGACAGACCGGACGGACTAACAGCTGGGGCTCAGGACCGCCAGGTTGACCGTCTGGGAAAGGCAGTCCGACGTAAACTTTCAAAAATGCCGCTTTTCGGGAAAAAGGATTCAAACAAAAAACTTAAAAAGGATGGCAAGGATGACAAATCGCCCTCCATCGATGACAAGTACACGCTTAAAGAATTACTCGGAACGTAAGTATATATTGCAAAACAAAGAATTATTCATTTTTTTTTCTTTTATTTTATTACGTCATTTCTGTTTTGCTTTTGCTATTATGCACGTCAAGAGGAAAAAATGTTGATCTATATTCAGTTACTATTTTTCATTCCGTTTATATAGCTTTGACAGTTGGACAGCTGGTTTACCCCACTTATTTTTTTTACAATTGTCAAAGTTTCGTTTTTCAGTAATAAACAGGATTAAAAAAAGAGGGGGGAGAGAGAAAAATAAACATGAACCTGTTGAGAGAACTCTTTTTATGTATTTGTATTTTTCCAATCGACCTTATGGAAATTCTGAGTGAGAGAGATCTTCAGAGATTGACCTTTGACATACGCCTTATTTTTCATTCTTTTTTGAAGCTGTCCGAGTTAGCTTAGCTTATTTAAAGATGTTTTTATAGCATCTCTTTCATTTTTATTTCATTGACTTGTTATGAAATAAAGACTCGAGGATTTTTGCAAAATTAAATGCAAATTGATTGCACGATAATAACGGACATGAGTTGACCTATATTAGGCTGGAAATTGTTTAGAGTTTACGTAATCAGTGATAGTGATAGAGATGTAAATTTGTCATAAAAAAAATATTGTGATGAAAAACTCAACGATATAACACACAACGCATACGTGTACTGAAATCAACTTTAAACTTAATAGAAATACTTCCAAGATTCTACTTTCGTTTAAATCTTAAATTTAATAAAAAAAATTCAATGAAATGAAATTTCAAGTTGAAAAAAAATTCCATTTTCCTCACTTTTAAAATTTAAAATCACCTAAAGTTGGATTCACTCCAAATGAAACTTTCAAATTCATGCAGCATTGTACTTGAAAGTTTGGTTTGTTTCCAAATCAGAAGCTTTCACATATTCAGGTCTTTTTTGTGAAATACAAAATAAATTATTCTGAATTAAATGTTTAATCGTTTATGCGCATTATCTTTTGCAAATAATATTTTATTTTTAATCAATTAATTTTGTTTGATTATTTTGAAAATAATTTTTATTTTATTATCCTAATTGTATAGAAAATATAATGAAACTGATTTTCTGACTATCGTCAATAAACGGATATTAACCATGTCTCATTTAATCTAAGTTATATTCTAATACAGTTATTACTTGAATAATCACTTTCCAATAACCAATACCCTCTAGCGAGAAAATTATTACTTCCTGATAAAATAAGTCATTTAATTTCAATTAACAGAGCAAATTTTTTTTCTCTTTATTAAAATAAGGTTTTGCAATAAATTTTCCTCTTCCGATTATTGTTAATTGCATCACGATATTTAAAAATCATTATGTACTTATGGCAGTTCCAGTTTTTTAAAAACTATTTTTAAAATATAAAACTTTGGAAAAAATTTGCTTCTTTTCGGTTTCGTGAAAAACGTGTTTTTTTGACCCTCGGTCTACGCTAACTTCAGGGATGTTTTTTGGGGGGTTTTAGAGATGAAAATGTCACTAATTTCACTTCTTTCATTCACCTCGGAAGTTAAAATAAGGTTTAGTCCGAAAATAGTAAAAAAATTGTTTTGCGAAAAAAAACAACGTTTTTTTACGTCGAGCGTCGACGCTAATTTCATCGACTTAAATTATTATCAGTATAAAACAAAAGAAAAATGCAATTGTAAAATATCTTTTTTCCCCTCCTTCTTAGCCTATAAAAATCATCATCTCTAAATTAATTCAAGCATAATTTTCGCATTAAACATTTTGATGGTAAATGATTCGAAATTTCTAATTTTGAAATATTCATCAAGGGTTCAACGTTAAATTTCTCAATTCTTGTTTTTGTGGTATTCTAATATTTATATATGCACATTCAATTCAATTTCTTCGAATTTTACATTATTATCTTTTACATATAAATATATCTCATATGGCTTGGAAGACCGGTTTATATACAGATTCACTTCTGATTAAAAGCTATTGACTTTTAGTACCCCAGAATATATTATTAGGCATATTTACACATGCAGAATATGAGAAGAAGAAGAAGAAAAAAAAAGAATTATAAAAAAGTAGTCTATGCCAGCGCTCGTCTCTTTTTTTTGTATCATTTTTAATCTCCACGGCTATTTAATCATACAATTGAACTTAATTTACTCATATGTAATTTTAAGTCTCAAATATAGTTTTTGTTTCGTAAATTTCATAACGTCGATTCCATTTAACTGACACGTGCCCATATATATATATATATATATATATAATGATTATCTGAACAAAAAGCAATAAACACATTACATTTGTTGTTATCAGAAACATTAATGATGAATTATTTTTATTTTCAATACTTATTTTCTTGCATAAGAAAATAGCATAATATTTTCTATTTGTATATGTGCGGAAAAATAAATTTGTTGATCCATTTTTGTTAAATTCGCTATGTATAATTTTAGTAAAATAACCTGTCGGTTATTTTACTAAATTGGGGCGGAAAGAAATTATCAAAAATTAATGCGGTGAGCCAGAAATACCATTAAGTTATTTTTAAAAAAGTTTTCTTAATTAAAATTTAGTAGTCTGGTTAGGAAAAATTCGTAGACTGTAAGCTAAAGGACGTGTAGACTCAAGGGCGTAACTATAATGGGTCCATTGGGGCCCCGAGTTAGACACAGTTATTAATTAAATTTTAATTGATTCGCACGTAATATTTATAAATCTTTACTTTCGGCTCTTTTTCTTCTTTCACGTTTATTATTCAACTTTTTATTAGGCAAGAGAATTAAATCAATTTTTCGTATTATGACATTATATTCTAATTATCATTATCTTTTAAAAATAGGGGCGCACAGAACACGCGATTCGCTCTTGGTGTTAAATGAACTGGTTTCGTGTAACCAAAAACATAACATAAGTACGATAAGTACTTACATATCGAAGCTTTCGATTCTTTTATTTACTGACAATATTTTTTTTAGACGAAAAATATTTTTCATTTCTCTTAAAATTATAGATTTCTTTTCACTAAATCTAAAAGTTTAATTTTTTTTCGTATAACAATTAAAAATTGTATTTGAATTGAAAACTATACAATTTTTTGTCTGTAAGAAATATTTGTTAAATTTTAGATTATGTTACCTTAATTTTTACCTAATTTCTCATTGACAAAATTACAATTTTCTTTTTGTTTTTATTACATTATTCATAAAGTTTTGTATCAAGTTTTTATTCAAATGAAACTTTTAATTGATTAAAATGTTGAAAATTAAATTCTTTACGCTTCCACTGAATCGAATTTAAAATTTAATTCAGTTCATTCATAACATTCATGAGTAGAAATATAGGTTATGTTTGTGTTAGATTTATTTTAAATAAAAGTTCATTTTTATTTACTTTGATTTGAAACCAGTTTTTATGGAATATTTTGGATGTATAACGAATAGTTGAACATCAATAATTTGTGATAGTAATTATTTCTCTTTTTGTATTTCTACTCTAAAAATTGTAAACATAACCTAAAATTGTTTGCCTTTTAGGGAAATTTTCTTGGAGCCCGTCACAAATATTTACTTGAATCAAATAATTTTTATTTAAAAAATATAAAATCGATTAAATCGTAGCCAAGAAGCAAGAAATTTTTAGGTTATGTTTATAATTTTCAGAGTAAAAATACAGAAAGAAAATCAATTCCTATCAAAAATGATTGATAATCAATACTTCTTTACATCCAAAAATATTCTAAAAAGCAGGAATCAAATTTACATAATTAAGTAGGAACTTTCAATCATAAGATAAATCAAACACAAACATAACCTATAATTCATTCGCTTCTTACTTTTCTTAGAAGCGCGTCACAATTTTATTGATTCAATTACAATTTAATTGACTTAAATAAAAAATTATTTGATTCGAGTAAATATTTATTTGATAAATAGACGCAAGTAATCCGTTATTCGAATCAAATCAATATTTTTCTGTGTATTTTTCCGATTCTTTGTTTGATTCTTCCTTATAACTAAAAATCATATCTAATATTTTTCCGTCTACTTAATTTTTATTTATGTAAATATTTATAATCGACAAGTTTTAAACGTTCAAATAAACGAAATAATTTTTTTAAACTATAAATAAATATAAAACTATTTTCATAAATTACTGATTGCAATAAAAATTAAAAACTTCAATTTTACATTTAGAAAACTAAAAATAAATTTCTTTGATAGGGAGGCAAAATTATTGTAAAAAAAATTTAATTTGAAGTAGGAAATTAAAAAATTTCGTTCATTTGAACATTCATAACTGTAGAATCATAAATATTTAGAAACGATATGCATTCAAATTCAAAAATTTGATTTTAAATTTTGTTTGTTTGTTCATCATAAAGTAAAAAATCTACTTTGTTAAAAATCGTATTTTTGAAAAAACTTCTTTGTTTTAGTAAGAAATTGCGACTGAGATTGAAAAATAATAAACTTGAAACATTTGTCCCTCTTCGGGTGCCCATTTTTGGTTGATTGATTTCTATGAATTTGATCGAAGGACACGACCCTCTTTATCCTTTTTCAATAATCGACATATATATTTAAGACGATTTTTTTTTATTTCAGAAAACGGCATTCGTGCCATCTTAATATGTTTTGAAATTAAAAATAAAAAAAAACGTGACTTATCCACGTTTATACAGAATACGCGGTTAAAAATGATTTCACAAACAGTGATGTTAAAAATTGAGATCAACGTGTTCTTTTAAAGTACACAAGAAGTTTATATATTCTGATTCTGAAATATTGATAATCCAATATTTGTCAATTTTTGCCATAATCATTATAATACTAGAATACTTGTTTATCAACATTTTGGCCTTGCTTTTAACTTATATAAGAAGTTATAACTTCTTTTTTTTACATTTTAATTTTTCCTTTTATATAAATATTTATTATTCTTATTCCTTCACGCAAATCATAAATTAATTTCCTGTTGTCTTTTTTTCCGCATAGGAATTAATGAAAAAGGTATATTATTAAAATTTAATAAAAATGTTTCTTTTTTTTAAAGGGGAGCTTTTTCGGAGGTAAGATTGGCTGAGAGTAAAGAAAGACCTGGCGACTTGTATGCAGTAAAAATCATCGACAAAAAAGCGCTCAAAGGAAAGGAAGATTCTTTAGAAAATGAAATTAAAGTTTTACGAAGGTACGATTCTTGATTTCTGTGATATGAGAATTAATGAAAACATATTTTAATCTTTTTTAATAGCTACAGCTGCTTTTTTTAAATTATTAAACAATATTTCTATATATGATGAATTTGGAGAGGATATGAGAGTTATGCCTGATTTTTTATACAAACATTATTGCATGATAATTAGTGTGCTTTTATAATAAAATTTGGCACTACTGTTATTTCTTTTCTCTTATATCTTTTAGTTTTCTTTTTATTCTTATATAGAATTACAATATATAAACGATGTAAGTACAGACATGCTTACGTTTCTTTTATCGATTAAACTTGATCGTCCTACATTGTTCAATAAAATACTCCAAGCTTACAATATACCAGAACACTAAAAGATTCCTTTTTTTATTTCTTTTTGTACTTTTTATTCTATTCTAAATAAATTTCTAATTTGATGATTGACAATTATAATAATGAATTTTTTATTTTCAGGTATTATTTTACACCTACCAACAGCTTGCATTAGTGTTTTTTTTCTATTTTAATCCCTTACCCTTTTGTAAAGTCGTCCTTCAGATAAACTTTGGAGTAATTATTATGCTAATATAATTAACAGATATTGTAACAAATTTTGTTTCCCCAAGTAACAAATTCTAATTTAGCTTTTCTTTTTATAGTGTTTTTCACTAAATGAATTCTTTTCGTTCAAAATTAATATAGTAGAATTATTTGTGAACTTTTTTTGATTTTTTTTTGCACGTTTAGTGCGCATGAGAAATGAGAAATGATATTCATTCTGATCATGAAAAATCTTTGAGTATTTAGAAAATAAAAAAAAAATAAGAAAAACCTGGTGACCTTAAGACGATCATTCACAGCCATTATATGCACTAAAGTTATATCTGAGTACGCTTTTCCACACACCTTATTTTCTTATATTATTATATTAGTTTCAGTATATCTCTCACAAATTCGCGACTTATCTATAATAAATAATTAATATCTATATGGAAGGCCCCGGAGTAAGAAATTGAAATTATATTTGTAAAAATCAAAAGCAAGCGATACTACTTGCGAATTGTAAATTCTAATTATTGTGTATGGCGTTATTGTAATTCGTAGGTTCAGTGAATCAGTGACACAGAGTGGTAATGGGTCGCTCAAGTCGGATAGTAGTGGCGAGAAAGAATGGTAAGTGTGGGCCCTTTAAAGAGGCACCAACTACCTTTACCATTCCAAACACACACACACACTCTTTTTTTATCATTTTACTATGCAAAACTGAGGGGCTCAAAGTAAAAGTGGTATAAAATAACAGTGCAAGCAAAAGTGAGTCAAGTTTTCGTAAGCGCGGAAGAAAGAAACAAATGTTACGCTACGAGGAAAAACGAATTACTTTTGGCTGCGAGCAAAAGCGGGATAAGATTTCACTGCGCGCAAGAAAGGGATACAGATATATTCCGTTTTTGCCCGCACTCATTTTAAGATTCATTTTTGCCTGTTTCACTCTTCCCATATATTTTATATTATTACCACTTTAATACTTATAATGATATTATTTCAAAATTAATTAACAAATTCAATTTTTTAAAATTTTAATTTAAGAATAATATAATTATTTCAAGTTTTAGGTATTTAAATTTAAATTCAATTACTTTACAATCAGACAAGAATCGAAAATTTTTTTTCAGCAGACCATCAATTTTTTTGCATTTTCCTACTCAAGTAGGTACCCAATAAATACCTAATAAGTTTCGTCCTATTATCGATAGGGGAAAGTTGTTAAATCAACCCCTAAATTTAAAAAAATAAAAAAAAATAGGAAAAAATTGTTATTTAAAAACTAATAACGAGACCATAAATTTTATTGCATAAAATTCATTCACTCGATGCCCAATCAATACAAAAAAATTTTGACCCGCAAGTCGATAGGGGAAAGTTGTCATTTTCAACCCTTAATATTTAAAAAATCGAAAAAAAATTACAAAAAACTTTATTAAAATTGCAGTTATCCTTTGACCAGCGATTTTCTTTTTGTTTATTGTTTCTACATACTCCACTAATAAGTAAAAATAATTTCAGAAAAATCGCCGCCCGGAAAACTTGACTTTTTTGCCCGTAAAAATTAAAAAATTGAAAAAAAAGTTAGAAAAAAATTTGTGAAAATTACAATTATCCTTTGACCAGGGATTTTCTTTTTGTTTATTGCTTCTACATACTCCACTAATAAGTAAAAATAATTTCAGAAAAATCGCCGCCCGGAAAACTTGATTTTTCTGCGCGTAAAAATTAAAAAATTGAAAAAAAATTACAAAAAAATTTGTGGAAATTACAATTATCTTTTGACCAGGGATTTTCTTTTTGTTTATTGCTTCTACATACTCCACTAATAAGTAAAAATAATTTCAGAAAAATCGCCGCCCGGAAAACTTGATTTTTCTGCCCGTAAAAATTAAAAAATTTAAAAAAAAATTAGAAAAAAATTTGTTAAAATTACAATTATCTTTTGACCAGGGATTTTCTTTTTGTTTATTGCTTCTACATACTCCACTAATAAGCAAAAATAATTTCAGAAAAATCGCCGCCCGGAAAACTTGATTTTTCTGCCCGAAAAATTGAAGAAAAAATTAGAAAAAAATTTGTTAAAATTACAATTATCTTTTGACCAGGGATTTTCTTTTTGTTTATTGCTTCTACATACTCCACTAATAAGCAAAAATAATTTCAGAAAAATCGCCGCCCGGAAAACTTGATTTTTCTGCCCGAAAAATTGAAGAAAAAATTACTAAAAAATTTGTTAAAATTACAGTTATCTTTCGACCAGGGATTTTTTTTGTTTATTGCTTCTACATACTCCACTAATAAGTAAAAACAATTTCAGAGAAATTGCCGCCCGGAAGACTTGATTTTTCTGTCCGTAAAAATTAAAAAATTGAAAAAAATTAGAAAAAAATTTGTGAAAATTACAATTATCTTTTGACCAGGGATTTTCTTTTTGTTTATTGCTTCTACATACTCCAATGATAAATAAAAATAATTTCAGAAAAATCGCCGACCGGAATACTTGATTTTTTTGACCATAAAAACAAAAAAAAATAAGAAAAAAATTGTAAAAATTACAGATGTCTTTTGACCAGAGATTTTCTTCCTCTTCTTACTTCTACACATTCCCCTAATGTATCTACACAGTTTCAAAAAAATTGTCGCCCGGAAACTTTGACTTTTTTGCCCGTAAAAACAAAAAAATTAAGAAAAAATAGGTAAAAAAATGGTGAAAATTACAAATTTCTTTTGACGAGAGATTTTCTTCTTGTTTCTTACTTCTACATATTTCCCTAATGTATCAACAAAATTTCAAAAAATTCGTCGACCGGAAACTTTGATTTTTTGCCCGTAAAAATGAAAAAATTAAAAAATTAAAAAAAAAATGTAAAAATTACAGTTGTTTTTTGACCAGGGATTTTTTCTTCTTTGTTATTACTTCTACATATTCCTCTAATATGTGTACATAATTTTAAAAAAATTGCCTTCCGGAAAGTTTTACTTTTTGCCCGTAAATATTAGTAAAACTCAAAAAAATAAGAAAAAAAATTGTTAAAATCACAGTTGCCATTTGTCCGAATTGTGCAATTCAAGGGGAGATTTTTATTTATCGTGTCTTCTTTTGGCATTCGTTCAGTGCTCGGCCAATGCAGCGATACTTTAAATCCTACGGGAAGACGTGATTACCCGAATACACCCGAAGTAATTCTCCAACACAAACTCTCAACGTCGCCTGTTCTCTCCGCGAACTTGAGTGTTTGCCTGTTGGGTCCTAGCTCGGGTGCGTTCGGCAATTTTCGGCTTACCTTGAGATTTAAAGACTCGCTACGTTGCTTTCCACGTTTAGCACAACGAACGAAAATCGAATAGGGACTACCAAATGACATTTTGGTCCTACACACAGTGGGATTTTTTACAATTTACTTTTCAAAAATGTCTTCAGCCTACAATTTTTAAACGATTTGAGTGTTCTTGTATTTAAATTAAAGGGGAATAAATTCTTATGACATCCCTTGAGACTGATTTTTGAGATTTTAATTGTTTATAATTTTTTAGTTTAATCAAAGTTAACAAATTAATACAATTTTTTAAAATGGACTTTTATTTCTTATTCCGTTACTGCACATGATTTAAATCAGTTCAAGATAATCCAAGAAGACCACTAGGCAATTAATAAAACATATAATAATTTTTTTAAATTGTTGTAAACAATAATAATTGAAAAATAGATTTTTCTGAAATTATTTTTACTTATTAGTGGAGTATGTAGAAGCAATAAACAAAAAGAAAATCCCTGGTCAAAAGATAATTGTAATTTTCACAAATTTTTTTCTAATTTTTTTTCAATTTTTTAATTTTTACGGGCAGAAAAATCAAGTTTTCCGGGCGGCAATTTTTCTGAAATTATTTTTACTTATTAGTAGAGTATGTAGAAGCAATAAACAAAAAGAAAATCCCTGGTCAACAGATAATTGTAATTTTCACAAATTTTTTTCTAATTTTTTTTCAATTTTTTAATTTTTACGGGCAGAAAAATCAAGTTTTCCGGGCGGCAATTTTTCTGAAATTATTTTTACTTATTAGTGGAGTATGTAGAAGCAATAAACAAAAAGAAAATCCCTGGTCAACAGATAATTGTAATTTTCACAAATTTTTTTCTATTTTTTTTTCAATTTTTTAATTTTTACGGGCAGAAAAATCAAGTTTTCCGGGCGGCAATTTTTCTGAAATTATTTTTACTTATTAGTGGAGTATGTAGAAGCAATAAACAAAAAGAAAATCCCTGGTCAAAAGATAATTGTAATTTTCACAAATTTTTTTCTAATTTTTTTTCAATTTTTTAATTTTTACGGGCAGAAAAATCAAGTTTTCCGGGCGGCGATTTTTCTGAAATTATTTTTCATTATTAGTGGAGTATGTAGAAACAATAAACAAAAAGAAAATTGCTGGTCAAAGGATTTCGATTTTTTAAATATTAAGGGTTGAAAATGACAACTTTTCCCTATCGACTTGCGGGTCAAAATTTTTTTGTATTCATTGGGCATCGAGTGAATGCATTTTATGCAATAAAATTTATGGTCTCGTTATTAGTTTTTAAATAACAATTTTTTCCTATTTTTTTTTATTTTTTTAAATTTAGGGGTTGATTTGACAACTTTCCCCTATCGATAATAGGACGAAACTTATTAGGTATTTATTGGGTACCTACTTGAGTACGAAAATGCGAAAAAATTGATGGTCTGATGAAAAAAAAATTTCGATGCTGAGCATCGATGGCAATTTCAGGCACATTAAAATTTAATTATTTAAAATTTCAATCTAAATTCTAATGTATATTTAATAAAAATTGAATTTTAGAAAAATTAAACTACGAATATTTGTAAATTTTAATTGCTAAAAATTTGCCTTAAATTTCATACTATAATTTTTTGAAAATAATTAATTTGAAATATAATTTTTGTTAAAAAGTTTGTAAATAATATAAATGTAGGAAATTTGAAATACAAATTTTTGTATATTTGAAATACTTACTTTTTTTCACAAATTTAGGTCAGTAATTACATTTTAAGGAATTTTTAATGCGAGATTTTTTAAACATAATTGAATTTCTAAAAAATTTTATTACAATAATTGAAATTGACTTATGAAACTAAACTTTTATTAAAAAAATTTTAATAATTGAACTTTGGAAGAAATAGAGTTATAATGTTTAGGAATTTTGACTTGAAATTTTTTGTTAATTTCAATTATTAAAATTTGTTATTTAACAACCTTTTGAAAATAATTTTTCGAGAAAAATATTCGAGAAAAATGAAAAAGTTTTCCAGTAAAAATTAGCATGTTAAAAACTTGAAAAATATTAGGAAATTATTTATCTACATATAAATAAATAAATAACATGATCATATTTTTAATGTAACTAACAAATTTTTCAAAAACAACAAAATATTAAAAATAAGTTTTGGAAGAAATATTCTGTTCACTTTAAAGGAATATTCTATCAATATTCACACATTATTATTATTATTTTTATTATTTATTCATATTTTATTATTCACACATTGAAACAATTAAATAAAAGTAAAATAAACGAAATGGAATCAAACGTCAAATTGTCAAAATGTAGCGACGGCTCGTATCTCGACATTACTATAGACTTCACGGTGCGAGCAAAAGCGGATCAACTTTTGACTAAGAGCAAAAATGGGATAGCCATTTAGCCCGCTTTTGCTCGCGCTCGAAAGAAATTCTGTTTTTCCTCGCAGCATTCATCTGGCCCATTCTTACCCGTCAGAAAAGTTAACTCACTTTTGCTCGCACTGTTATTTTATACCACTTTTTCTTTGAGCCCCACAACTATCGGTATCAAAACTTGAATAGCACGCTGGAATATTTGCATATAACAATTTCATGCACGTCCCATTTTTTTTTCTCTTTTTTCTATCATGCAACACAGTTTTGGTAATGGTTTCAAATATATACATATATTCAAAGAAGTGACCTTCTGATCATTAATCATTAAAAGCTGGGCTAATTTTAACCATTGAAAGTTGGGCTAGAACCTAGAGCTTAGACTAAATTACGATGATAAATACAGGCCTCGAAATTTTATTGCCTGCATTCAACTTTTCAAGTTGTTAATAAGTTGCCAGTAAAAGGAATAATATACATAGAGAATTAACACGTGCGGGGATTTCGTAACATTCCAAAAAAATTTCTATTTTTTAAAGGTCAAGGAATAGTGTATATAATACTTATCGTCTAATACCTTTATATTTCAAACCTTACAAGATTACATTTGAATTTTATTATTTGTACATTCGTTATCTAAAGTTTGTTATTCAATATTTATAGTCTTCTTATCTATATATATTTAAAGAGATTTGCGGGGAAAGAAAATTTTTGTTTTTATTTGATCAACATTCATGTTTATTGAGTATATCAAATGAAAATTGACATTTTCTCTCTAAATCTGAATTAATAGAAAAGTATCAGACATCGGATAATATTTTGTTTACTTTTTTTCTACTGTTTTCAAAAAATGCAACTTTATTCGACTTATTTTACTAAAAAGCGACTAAAATTTCGACCTTTTTTCCGAATTTTACAACAAAATACCTCTTTTTTAATATAAAATGCTAGTTACTTTGATTTCCAAAAAGTATAAAAAACAACTTTAGTCAAATCCTTTTCTCTAGTGTCAAACATTTTTTGGCAAGTCTTTTAGCTCATAAAACAGATTTTTTCTCTTAAAAAGTAATTAAATTATCATTCATTAAAATAAATTTCAAAAATTTAGATTTAAGTATTTTTCGACATTTAATTTTCAGTTAGACTTTTTTATAATTTAATGAATTTCGACAATAACAGAGTTTTCAAAGGTTGGGAAATCTAGAAATTTCAACCAAAATATTAAAAAAAAAAAACACCAAACTTCTAGAAATTCTTCAAAAATTATATAATTATATTGTAAATTTTGAAAATATTTTAAAAACATAAACTATTCTGGACTTTTTTGACTTTTTTTTACAAATATTGCAAGAAAATATCACTTATTTCAAAAATTTATAGTGTAAAAAATAAATACAAAAATCTTTCGAAAATAATTTTAAATAAGTTTTTAACTACAAATTTTGAAAATAATTGAATTTTTATAAAAATTTTAATAAAAAATCTTCAAATGAAAATTTTTAAATGAAAATAAAAAAAATTAGATTCTAAAAATTATATTAAATTATTCTTTAAGAAAGTAATTCTCAAATAATAAGTTTTTAAAATTCAATTATTTTTAATATTTTCAATTACATATTTTCGGAAATTCAAAAAACTACAAAATATAAATTTTAAAAAATTAATTTTAAGAATTCTCTTATTATAATTTTTTAATAATCAAGTTTTTCCAATATTTTCGTCTACATATTTTCAAAGTTAAAAAAAAATCATGAGTTATTGTTACAAATATCTTGAAATAATTGAATTTTTGGTTTAAAATAATTGAATTCTGGAAGAATTTCCTAAAAATTTTCGAAAATAATTGAATTTTTGAATTTTATACAATTTTTATTTAAAATAATTGAATTTTTGAAGAATTCTCTTAAAATTATTCAAAATAATTGAATTCTTGAAGAACTTTCTAAATATTATTCAAAATAATTGAATTTTGAGAGAATTATCTAAAAGTTATTCAAAATAATTGAATTCTTGAAGAACTTTCAAAATGTTATTCAAAATAATTGAAATTACGATGAACTCTTCTCTAAATTATTTAAAATAATTGAATTTTCGAAGAATTTTTTAAAAATGATTCAAAATAATCGAATTCTTAACAAATTTTATAAAAATTCAAAATAATCGAAATCTTGAAGAATTTTATAAAAATTATTCAAAATAATTGAATTTTCATATTTTTTTTTACAAATTTTATTCGAAATATTTGAATTCTCGAAGAATTATCTAAAACTAATTGAATTCTGGAAGAAATTTCTAAAAATTGTTCAAAATAATTGAAATCTTGAAGAATTTTCTAAATATTATTCCAAATAATTGAATTCTCGAAGAACTTTTTAAAAAAATTAATCAAAATAATTGAATTCTCGAAGAATTTTCCAAAAATTATTCAAAATGATTGAATTTTGACTTATAGTAGAAATTTTTAAAAACAATTTTCAAACTTCTGATTAAAATTAAATTTGTGGATGATTTTTATTCAAAATTTTAAAAAATAATATTGGATTTTGTAAGAGTTATACATTTTTACAAAAGTAATAAAATTTCAAAAGTTTTGTAATTAAAATATTTTAAAATGTACCTATTTACATATTTATTTAACAAGATTATTAAAGTTTTAAATAATCGAATTTGAAAATTCGGAAAAAATTATGTTCTTTGAAAAATTTTGCTATTTTTTCATTTTTGAAGATAAAAAACAAATTCCCAAAAGTAATTAATTGAAAAATTGTCAAACAATTATAAATTGAACTAATTTTTATATTTTGAAGAATTTTAAGAATATTTTAGATTCTCATCACATGAGAAGGTTTTTTTTAGAATTAAATTAAAAGAATTTTTTAGAATTTTTAAATAATAATCGTATTTTTGAACTGAATAATTCAGATTTAGAGAATTGAAAATGCTTTACTATATTAAAAATTAATACACGAGTGCAGAACAATTTCCAAAACTGTGTGTATTTCTATTATTATTATTATTATTATTATTTTAGTAAACATTCTTCAACTTTTGTTTTTAGAAATAAGCACTAAAATTGAAAATCTTCCCTGTACAATATAATTGATTTTAGTGAATTTAATTTTTCTTTTCACAGTATATATAATACAAACAGTTCACAATTTAGAATTTCAATTGCATAAAGTGGCAATTTTCTTTGCGACCTACTATCTCACTATATTATCAAAGATTATCTCTTAGCACGTTTTGTTTATACTCCATTTGCAATATGATAATTATGCCTGCTTACTCTATCTTAAAATAGAAGTTTTAAGTCTATCTTTAATTAGTTTCTGCAACTTGTGGACAGCTGGTGTTTTACAGCGTTCATTTTTACTATTATATTACCTATGTACTATATTTATTTTCGAAAAACCAAACATTTATAATATAAAGAATATTTTTTTTACTGCTTTTGTAATATTTCTATACTTGACAAAACCAATAATATTATGTTTTTATCAAAATCTAGAAATAGCTTTACTTTTAAAAACCAGTTTCACTTTTCAAATTCATTAGAACACACATTAGATAATCATGTAAATTAATAACGATTCATAAATTGAAATATGGTATATAATGGGCCAATTATAAAATGATAAAATATTGAAATAATTCTGTATGACATTTTTCTAATTTGATGCTAATTAGAATAACAAAAATCGTACTCTTCATTTTATTCACGACATCGTCTTCAGGTGTCTAGTATTTTTGAAATTTATATTTCAGCTGGGAACCAGGTGCTTATGTTGTGGTGTTTCGCGTTTTACTTTGCATTTCAATAACCCTTTTTTTAACAATATTGATGGATTTTTCAATTCCATATCAAGCATCTGGCTAACCATATTTGTTTAACAAGACTTTTAATGTGAATGTATAAACATTTATTTGCCTCTCTCATATTACATAAACATAATATACTGACGCAATTAACTTATTGTCTCACGTATTGCCTTTTTTATAAAGCTTTTTTTATTATTATTATAAAAAATAGCTTTTGTGCTAGTTATATACTGTAACAAGTAGACTCTTGTCAGCTGGTTATTGGTTCGATATAGTTTAAAAATATGCACGTTTTTTTTTCGCAGAACTATATGTATATAATCATATATATGGGTGTCATTAATTTACTCCAATTAACACTTTCCAATTAAATTTTAACTAGTTACTTATTGTTTCGAAATCACATTTTTGTATAAATTGCTTTTCGGTTTTATTAAATTAAGATAAAGAGGAAAATAATTGAATTAACTTTTTAATTTCCTAGCTAGGGTGTATTATTAAATAGAAGTTTTCCTTTGGAAAAGAAATATGTATAAAGAGATCTAGAATGAAGATAGGGAGGGGAATATATATAAGAAAAAGTTATATTCATGAAACCCTATTTAGATTCTGAATCTGCATTAATTTTGGGGTCAAGTTTAGACAAGTGTGACTGTATTTATAAGATTAAAGCTGAAGATTATTTACTTCAACTTGATTCAGATAGATTCACTGATTGAGTACTTGTTCTAAAAATGTCTTTCTCTGCCCCTAACAAAATATTTCTTTGATAAAAATAAAACACTATATTATACGTATATAAGACAAAAAGCAAATTATATACTTGAATATTTTTTTCTCACTCGATAATGTATTAAAGGAAATTTATGTGTGTTTTAATTGAAAAAAAAAATTCTAAGGGGGCTTTTAATGGAAAATAATTAGCGCATGATTGTTCAGGGAACACTAAATACTCCCATCTGCATGAGTTGGGAGAAAATTTTAATGAGATGCACTAAAAGAAAAATTCACTTTGTTTCAGGTTAACACATCCTAATATTGTTCGATTATTGGAAACGTTTGAAGATAAACATAAAGTTTACCTAATAATGGAATTGTAAGTTTTAGCAAACAAGTTGTTGAATAAGTTAATTAATTATCGCATGTTTTCAATTTATTATGAAAATTATGCAGGACTCGAACAAGTGAAAGTATTTAATAAATATACGGACTTTACGGACCAAAAATTTAAAAATTACGGACTAATTACTGACAAAAATATAACCAGTTCGAGTCAAATATAAGAAAACATTTTACTTAAAACTAGAAATTAAATTTTTCATAAATATAAAACATGAAGATATCGATAACTCCGAGTCTTCGACTCGGAGTGATCGATTTCAAAGATGGCAAAGTGATAAAATCATTATTTTATACGAATATTGTTCAATTATTATTTTCAAGAATTTTACACTAAACTTCTTCTTTAAATCAAATATTTTTAATAATTTTCAAAAAAGTTCATTTTGAGAATTTTTAAATTTTGTTTGCGATTCAATTTTACGGGAAATTTTAATTACTTGGAAATTCTTCAATTAAATATATATTAGAAAATAAAAACTTTAAATGATATTAAAAAAATTCAATTAAACTTTTTTAAAAAAATTAATTTCAAAATTCAATTATTTTCATAAATTTACGCTATATTGCTTTTGATATTCAATTACAATCTAAAATTTTAACTAAAATTCATTTTTAAATCAATTTTTATCAGAAAATTCTACTAGAATTCTATTTTTTTAAATACAAAGATAAATAATTGAATGTTTCTTAAAATTGAATTCTCATAAAGAATTTTACCAACAAATTTTTAAATAATTGAATTCTTTCGACGAATTTTAATATAATTTTTAAGAATAATGACATTTTTCGAAGAATTCGATTAAAATTATATTAAAAATAATTGAGTCACGGAGAGGAATTTTATTATTTATAAATATAATTGAAATTTTGACGAGTTTTTTTATTACATTTTTTCACAAAATTGAATTTCTGCCAAGAATTTTATTAATTTTGAAAATAATTGAATTTTAACAAAAGAATTTCATTAAAATCTTTCAAAATAATTTAATTTCCGTGAAAAATTATATTTAAAATTTTTTAAATAATTTAATTGTTTCGAGTTTTATTAAAATTATTATAAAATCTAAAAATAATTGAATTTAAATACAGATTTTTATTGAAATTTAATAAAAATAATTGAATTCTTTTGCAAAATTTCATTGAAATAGTAAATATTGAAAATCGCATTGAATTGAAGAATATTTTTTCGAATAATTGAAATTTTGTTCAGAATTTTATTAAATTTTTTGAAAATAATTGAATTTTACAGAAGAATTTTATTATTTGGTTATAAAGATCATTGAAATTTTGAAGAAAATTTTTAAATAATTTTTGAACATAATTGAATTTCTGGGAAGAATTTTATTACTTTTGAAAATAATTGAATTTTTGCAATTATTTGTAACTTCTCCAAAATCCAATTTTTTTTTTTACTGTTTTAAACTAAAATTCTATAAATCCATTACTATTAATAATTTTTGAAAAAGTTCTTTGAAAATTTTCAAATTCATTTGTTTAAAATTCAATTTTACAAGATTTTAATTTTTTGAAATTTATTCAATTAAATATATATTAGAAAATAAAAACTTAAAATAATTTCAAAAAAAATCCGAAATTAAACTTTTTCAAAGAAATTAATTTGAAACTTTTCAAAATTCAATTATTTATAAAAATTCACTCTATAATTCTTTTAATATTCAATTATAATCTTAAATTTTAACTGAAATTCATTTTCAAATCAATTTTTATTAGAAAAATCTACGAGATTTCATTTATTTAAAAACAAAAAAAAATAATTTATTGAATAATTTATATAGTATTAAAAATAATTTAAATCCTATGAAGAATTTTATTATTTATGAAAATAATTGAATTTCTGGGAATAACTTTATTATTTATAAAAATAATTGAATTTTTGCGAAGAATTTTAACAAAATTTTTGAGAATAATTGCATTTTTCGAAAAATGTATTAAAAATTATATTAAAAATAATTTAAATTGTGCGAAGAGATTTATTTTTTATAAAAATAATTGAATTCTTTTGAAGAATTTTATTAATTTTTTTTAAATAATTGAATTTCTAAGAAGAATTTCCCTTATTTACGAAAATAATTGAATACCTAAAAAAAATTGTATTATTCATGAGTTTTATTATTTTAGAAAATAATTGAATTCCTTTTAATAAAATTCGTTGTTTATGAAAATAATGGAATTATTTCGAAGAAATTTATAGAAAATATGTAAATAATTGAATACCTGTGGAATTTTTGTTATTTATGAAAAAAATTAAATATTTACGTAGATTATAATTAAAATTTGTTTGTAAATAATTGAATTCTTTTGGAAAATTTTATTAAAATAGTAGATATTTAAAATCATCGATTTGAGGAAAATTTTAGAAAATAATTGAAATTTTGACAAGAATTTTATTAAAATTTTTGAAAATAATTGTAATTTAATTTCTGCGAAGAATTTGATTACCTTTTCAAAATAATTGAATTTCTGCAATTATTTGTAATTTTTCTAAATTCTCCAAATTATATCGTCCAATTTACGAACTTTTTCGTTCTTTTTAATCAAATTACGGACCTTTTTTCAAGAAAGCTTGACTTTTCCGAACTTGAAGCAAATTAACGGACCTTTACGGAATTTACAAACCTAGTTCGAGTCCTGAATTATGCGGAATATTCCTGGAAAATGACTCATTGTAAATTATTTTTGATATAGAGTTACCGGAGGTGAATTATTTGATAGAATTGTAGAAAAAGGTTCCTATACAGAGAAAGATGCGTCAGATTTGATAAGACAAGTTCTCGAAGCTGTGGATTATATGCACGAGCAAGGAGTTGTACATAGAGATCTGAAGCCGGAAAATCTTCTCTATTACAGTCCAGATGAAGATAGTAAAATAATGATTAGCGATTTTGGTCTATCAAAAATGGAGGACTCTGGAATAATGGCCACAGCATGTGGCACTCCCGGTTATGTAGGTAAGTTTCCAATGCAAGAAAACTGTGTGCCATTGGAATTTTTTGATTTTAAAAACAAAGCTATAGAATTACCGAGATTATTTCCAGCTCCCGAAGTGTTGGCGCAAAAACCTTACGGCAAAGCAGTGGATGTCTGGAGTATAGGTGTCATCTCATATATCCTATTGTGCGGGTACCCTCCTTTCTATGACGAAAATGACGCCAATCTCTTTGCTCAGATTCTAAAAGGTAACGCATGCACAACTCAAACAATGAATTCCATTTATGTACATAGTCAAACAATTTCATTGCACCAAAAATTGGGGGAGATAAAAAATTTAAACTTGCATTTGACTTGTACATAAAAGTGTTAATTTTATAATTTCATTTTTAAGGTACAATTCTAGTTTACAATTGCAGCATTATTAAAACGTACTAGGGTAGTAAGTAATGGATTTGATGTGCGTGAGATTTTCGTGTGTACATTTTTTTCCAATGTTTCTTAAAGATAAGATCTTAGTACTTATATATAATCACTGTATTATGTATAATTATATATAAACATCATGTGGCGTGTGTCTTACAATTAGCCGACTTAATAATAATAGAATATGTTTCAATTCCATAATATAAAAATCAGCAAACGAAATCTTACTCTTTATAGCAAAAAGCTAACCAGATTGTTGTAGGTGAATTTGAATTCGATTCTCCATACTGGGACGATATCAGCGACTCTGCTAAGGACTTCATAAGTAGACTTATGTGTGTCAACGTGGAAGAGCGCTATACATGCAAACAAGCCCTAGCGCATCCTTGGTAAGCTGTTTATATTCAATTCTGTTTTTTTAAGAACCACTTGAAAATGTAAACTAGTTTCTAAAATTATCTTTTTTTTAAACTGCACGTGTACCTTGAAAGATTTTTTTTTTTTTTTGTCTAAAGTTCTTTAGCCGAGAAAATCGAATTCTTCATTTCTTTTTTACATTTGTGTTTTAACAATCAAAACACTATACCTACATACTTTCCCCTTATGACTCAATTGCATTCATTGCATTCATGCTTTAAGGAAAAAAGTTTCTCGTCTTTACATTCGCACTATCGATTTTTCCGTAAATATAAATTGTGCATTAAATTTAAATGACGCTGTAGAGTTCAATGTATTTTACATTTATCCTGTGTGTTGATGTTTAAGAAACAAGGAAATGGAAGTGTTTCGAATTTGAAACTAATGCAGGGTCAAAGAAATTAGGGAATTCAGGAAAAAGTCAGAAAAAGTAGAATTAGTCAAAGAAAAGTTAGGGATTTTTATTAAAAGTATTGGAAAAAATTAAATTTTTAGAATTCATAAGAAAATTATGAATTTTGGTGTTTTTTTGTTTGCCTTATACAAACTATGAAATTTCCACGAATTCTAATAAAAAAACTTTCAAATTTTTCTATTTCTAACAATAATTTCTTTTTAAATAACTTAATTCTTCAACAACAATCATGAAAATTATTACTCATAAATTATTTAATGAATAATTTATTTTATTTAAAAATTTCAAAATTAATTGAATTCTAAAATAGTTAAGCTTACAATTATTATAAATAATCGATTTCCAAAAGGTTTCAATTCAAAATTTCTTTTAAATTCTCGTCAAAAATGCAATTACCTTTATAAATAATAAAATTCTTGTACGAAATTCAATTATTTTTTTTTAACTTTAATAAAAAATCTTTACTGAAATTCAATTATTTTCAAATTTTCATAGTACGATTTTAATAATACTGGAAACAATTCAATTATTTTCAAAACTTTTAATATAATTTTCAGTATTTTTCACAGAAATTAAATTATTTTAAAAGATTATCATGAAATTCTTTGTAAAAATTCAATTATCTTTATGAATAATAAGACTTTTTCCTGAAATTCAATTATTTTCAAAAATTTAAATAAAATTCTTGGCAAAATGTCAATTATTTTCAAAATTTCAATTATTTAAAAAGAATTTAATAAAATTCTTGTCAAAATTTCAATTATTTCAAAAATTCAATTATTTAAAAAGAATTTAGTAAAATTCTAGGCGAAAATTCAATTATTTTCATGTAAATAACAAAATCACAGGAAATCAATTATTTACAAATTTTTTTTTTATAAAATTCTTCGCATAAATTCAATTATATTCAAAAAATTAAAAAAATTCTCGTCAAAATTTCAATTATCCTTATAAATAATAAAATTCTTCTCCAAAATTAAATTATTTTCAAAAATTTTTAATAAAATTCTTGGCAAAATTTCAATTGTTTGAAAAAAATTTAATAAAATTCTACGCGAAAATTTAATTATTTTCATATAAATAATAAAAATTTTCCAAGAATTCAACTATTTACAAATTTTTTTAATAAAATTCTTCGCAGAAATTCAATTATGTTCAAAAAATAAAAAAAAATCCTTGCCAAATTTCAATTATCTTTATAAAGAATAAATTACTTTCTAAAATTATCTTCAATTCAATAACATTGAATATTTTAATAAAATTTTCCAAAAGAATTCATGTATTTAAAAAAAATGTTGACAAACTTATTTGCAAAGATGCAATTATTTTCATAAATAATCAAAATTTCACAGGAATTCAATTATTTAGAAATTTCTTATAAATTTTTTCACAATAATACAATAATTTTTTTAAATAATAAAATTCTTTTCAGGAATTCAATTATTTTCTTAAATAATTAAACTCATCGCAGAAATTTAATTTTTTTTTTAAAGTAATAACCTTTTTCTCCGAAATTCAATTATTTTCAAAAATTTAATTAAAATTTCTTAGCAAAATTTCAGTTATTTTTAAAAATTTTCCTCAATTTAATGATTTTCAATATCTACTTTTTTAAATAAAATTCTACCCAAACATTTAATTATTTTCATAAATAATAAAACTTATTGCAGAATATCAATTATTTTTAATACAATTTCAATATTGATGCTTTCAAATAGTTTTATAATGAAAGAAATTCGTTAATAAATGTAACAATTTTTTTGAGTATCAAATAATTTTTAGAGTGAATCAGAATATTCTTTAGGATCAGGGAAAGAGTCAAAATTTTTTGTGGAAATCAGGGAAAAGTGAGGAAAAAACAAAATTTAATTTTTGTGTCAATCTTGTAACGATTTTTCGAAATAGAAAATTAAGTTCCGCACTTAATTGAATTTAAAAACATTTTTGCTGAGAAAATGAGGAGCAATTTACAAAAAATTGGTATAAATTTATTTTTCATCAATTTGACAAATTGTATTTTAGTTTGTCGAAGTAGATTCACTTCCATTGGTTTTATTGTATTAATTATGTTAACCCCTTAACTGCGGATGACGAATATTTTGGCCGTCAAATCCAAAATCGCCGTTAAGGAGTTTAGTATGTTAAATTGTTCATTTTATTAAAACTCTCATTTGTTGCAGGATATCTGGAAATGCGGCTAGCAATAAAAATATCCATGGTACTGTATCGGAACAACTTAAAAAGAACTTTGCCAAGTCAAGGTGGAAGGTTAGTATCAAAAAGTATTTAACCATTCTCTGACCGGAATGTTTTGCTCGCCAGGCTCCATAGGAAAGACTCCCTGTTGTCTCATGGTTGCAGCAAGCATATCACGCGGCCACGGTCATCAGGCAGATGCAACGATTGGCCCTCAACAGCGGACATCAGCAGCACGGACCAGGGTCGACAGGCCGCTCTACCGGCAACCTCACACCGCAGCCGGACAGAACATCGGGACCACCGACCAATTGCAATTGAAGATTAATTCCGAGCCACCGACAACAACAGCAACAACACTATCAAATTTGGTGGCTGCAATTCCTCCTTTCCAAGGCGCTACCAGCTCACCGCTTTACTTGCGCAATAAACGCTTCAAACTTTGGGGGAATACCAGAACTGCTCTGTCGACTCTCTTTCAATCGAACGTCTCATATCTCAGGAGACAACGAAAGCATAAAAAGAGCTGAACACAACAAGCTCTTACGTATGTATTATACGGAAAGTCATGTTACGAATAAATTTACACTCTCCGAAGAGTTGATGATATACGTAAACAAAATCTACTCAACACTCGAGTAGCTTAGCGAGAAATAAATCATCTTTCCTTATCAGGCGCGAAATAGAGACAAAGACACGAGACTCTTGCCAATTGCGACAAATAGAACGGTATAGCTAGTAATATGCTAATTTTGAAAAAGAATCAAAAATTATATCATAGTACTGAGAGGCATTTATTTTCCAGGAAGAAATAAATGATAACGAGAAAAAAAAGCAGTCTATGTTTCAGCAGCTAAGAGAAATTCATGAAATTCTCTCGAATCTTTTTTTAATATTTTTTGTTTTTCTTTGGGTTTAGATTTTATTTTGTTATTTTTCTCCATTTTGTTTACTCTTTAACATTTTTATCAAGTTATAAGAATCATTATATAGAAAGTTTCTGCACGGTGAAACGTCAAATTAATTTTTGATGGTATTATATGAAATTCAATGTTAATTGCAGTTATTTATTGATCGTGAGAGATACAGATACATATTGCGTATTCGATTAAACAGTCTTATGCAGGAGTAACTGTTATTTTTAGAACTCGAATATTGGTAGATAGAAAACAAGGTAAAAGGAATAATATTGTTTGTGCTCACACCGGTCTCTGTTCCTTAGTTTTTATTTTAGAAAAAAGATCGAAAAAGACAGAAAAGACTACAATCAACTCTGTGATGTAAACATTCTATAGATTTTTAATTATTTATCTCTGACTTTAAAAAAAGTTTGAAACAATCTCCAAAATATGTAAAACATTGTGATACTGATAATAGACAAGAATTAAACAATCAATAGGTTAAAACTCTTTTTTTAATTTTTCTTTTTCAATTAAAAATTAATACAGAGCTAATATCTTTATCTATTAATTCTAATAATTTGAAATAGATTTATTGAAATCAAAAATAAATGTATGTCAGTGTGTTTAGAGTACCTGAAATGCTATTAGGTATATAGTATGTAAATAAGCTCTCTAATTTTTCAGTTTTATAAAAGAAATATAAATGAGATGACAAAGTGTAAAAAGTGACAAAACTTAGGATCTGAGGGAAACATTAGTTTAGGGTCTTTTTGATAGAGACAATAAATGTTCTCGTATTCTTTTTTTCCCGTCGAAGAAAATGATTATTTTTTCGATTTTTTCACAAATAGCGTATATTTCCGGGACCAGAATCTCTTATAAACTGTATGTCATTGAATGTTCTCAATTTTCTTACTCTTTTTATTCGCTCAGTAAGAAAATGAAAACAAATGATTTTAGAAATTTGATATTATACGAGTGTGCATACATTTATTTTTGATTTCAAAATTGCGATTATTTTTTTTTAAATCTATAAACATATCGAAATATGTAAATGTTTAACAATTATTTGATTTATATTTTGACCCATTTCGTTTCGAACGGATTAGTAAATGCGCAGTATTAAATTTTATCGTAGTTAAAAATTCAGTTTATTACGTATTATTGCATAGAAATTAAATCTTGGGATTTATTCTGAAAATTAATTCTTAGAAATTTAAAAACAAAAATATTAATAATTTTTAGTATTATTATTTTTAGATTAACTAATTTTTTTTCTTGAAGAGGATGCCAACGTTTTTTTGTTTGACAATCAAAACGTCGAGTCGAATAAAATAGTTTAATATAAAAAAAATATTTAAGAATAAATCCTGAGATTTTATTTCTAAAATTCATTTTTAGGGAGGATACAAGTTAAAGTTTAACAATATCCCTGACAATTTACTGATATTAAAATTATTTTCCATTTTTAATTTTTAATTTCATCTCTAAATCAATTATTTTTAGATAATTTTCCGAAAGTTCTTCGATGAATCAATTATTTAAATAAAAAAAATTCAATTTTTTATAATAATAATTGTAACTGTCTATATTTAATCTTCAGTTTATTAAGGTTTAATATTTTCAAATAAATATAATCAACAAAATTCTTGGAATTAATTTTTTAAAGCTATTTTAAAATAATTTTTAAAAGATAATTGTTTTTTAATGAAATATAATTGAAAAATTTCCAAACAATTGAAATTTGGTTAAATTTTTTAAAAATAATTAAATTTTGTTAAAATCTTTTTAAAAGTAATTGAATTTCTATAAAAACTTTTATAATAATTGAATTTTGGTAAAATTTTTTTAAAATAATTGAATTTTGGTAAAAATTTTTAAATATAATTAAAATTTAATGAAATCATTCAAAAGTAATTAAAATGCAGTGAAATCTTTCAAAAGTAATTGAATTTTGATAAAATCTTTTAAAAATATTTGGATTTTAGTAAAATTCTTTTAAAATAATTGAAATTTGGTAAAATCTTGTAAAAATAATTTAAATTCAGTTAAATCTTTAAAAAAGTAATTGAATTTTGATAAAATCTTTCAAAAATAATTAGAATTTAGTAAAATCCTTTTAAAATAATTAAAATTTGGTAAAATCTTTTTAAAAGTAATTGAATTCTGGTCAAATCTTTTAAAAATATTTGAATTTTAGTAAAATCCTTTTAAAATAAATGAAATTTGGTAAAATCTTTTAAAAATAATTGAAATGTAGTAAAATACTTCAAAATTATTTGGATTTTGGTAAAATCTTGTAAAAATAATTGAAATTCAGTTAAATCTTTAAAAAAGTAATTGAATTTTGATAAAATATTTTTAAAATAATTGAATTTTGATTAAATTTTTTAAAAATAATTGAAATTTAGTGAAATTTTTGAAAAAATAATTGAATTTTAGTAAAATATTTTTAAAATAATTGAATTTTTTAAAAATATAAATAAAAATAATCAAATTTTTGTAGAATTTTAATGATAAATATGACCATGATTTCTCCAAAATTTGAATAAGTCTAAAAAAGTAAATTTTTGAAAATTTTTATTTACTCTGTTTGAAGATAACTAAATTTTAAAAAACTATGATAAAAAAATTCTAAGACGTAGTTTTTAAAAATATTTTAATATAATTTTTCGAAAGTAATTGAATTTTTAAAAGAATTTTTGTATAATTTAAAAAAACTAATTAATTGTTTGGTGAATTTAAATTAAAAATTTTGATTAACATTAATTTTTCTCCAAAATGTTATTATTTTTTGTGTGTATTTGTATTTTCGGGAATGTATAATTAAAAATATTGAATGTTAAAAAATTTGAAGCTAATTTTCATTAATTTTCATTTTTAAATTTACATTTAAAGATTTTTCATTAAAATTTTTGATAATTTAATTATTTTAAAAATTTGCAATTAAAATTCTTAAAAAATTTATTTTTAAAAATTGTAACAAAAAACTTGCGAAAAAAAAATAATTATTTTCAATTAAACTTTACAAAATTTCAATTATTCACAATCTGTTTAATTCTGTTTTTCGAAAATTAATTAGAAAAATTATTCAAAAATAATTTTTGAAAAAATAAGTTGCTCTTTTTTAATAAAAATTGTGGTACATATTTTGTTGCAATATTTGGACAAAAAGTCGAAAAGGTCGCAATTTTTTTAAAATAAGTTGAAAAAAGTCTTAAGTTTCTTAATTTCCCTGACAAACAATTTTTTTTCCTCTCATTTTTCTAACTTTAGTGACATGTGGCCACCCTGAATTTATATTTTAATTTTTCAATATACACAACTCGCTGTATTTGTATTAAACGCTGATATTATTATAATCGACGGAGATTAAAAATAGTTTATTTTCTACAATTTGAAATTATTCGAAGAAATGGGTCAAAATGAATAAAAAATTGCGACGCGCTCCGAAGAAAGATAAATTTGAGGTTATTATTCGAAATTTTTTAATTAAAATACAGGAACGATTTTCAGTATAACTTACTAGTTTAAGTCATCATTAGATCCAAAATATTCAATAATTGATTTTATTTTTACAAAATTTAACTGAATTTTTAGGTGAAAATGACATAACCTTAAAATACTTTTCTTCTTCAATTCCTTTCTTCGCAGAGCGTCACATAATTTGTTAGATAGATTTTTATAAAAAACAAATATTCTAATATATTTTTTTAAGTAACCGGTGTGAAGCAATACAATTAAACTATGAAGAAGCTTTGGTGAATAAAATATGCTCCTTATTGAGCAAAAATCTTTGCTGTATTCTTTGAAAAACTACAGTAGACGTCCGTCCGAAGTCGGGCACGAAGTCGGACAAGAATATTGTACGAATGGATTTTATTAGTTGACTATTATAAATATGACTCGAATATATAAAAAAAATATTATTTTAATTAAATTTTATCTTCAATAAGATATAAATATTCTTTTATTAAATCGCTCTGAGGTATGTCTATATACAAGCTAAATCGATATAGGAAAATAACGCGCACGGATGACGTTAAAACATATATAATTACATAAATATATATATGCTTGCAACTGTTATTCACTTTTATCGAAATACTTTGGTACCTAATTATAAATTGATATACGATTTGCATGTCTTTCATCGCGCAAAAGACGGAACGTTATATTTGAATGCCAACGGATGACGATTTAAAAAAAAAAGACGGCGCGATACTCTATTGAAAATGTTCGATAAAATTAATATTTCTCTCGCTAGCGGTAAAAGTGCTAAATTTTAGTTTTGCGGCACTATTTCGCTTGTTTTGATTTTGATTTATTTTTTTTTTTTAATTTATCGTGCATTAAAATAGAGAGCGTTTTATTATCAGGGAAGTTTAAAGACTAAATCAAGAGTTACAAGTAAATGAAGCTCATGTTTTATAAAAAAAAAGAAAAAAAATAAAAGAAACAAAACTATTGCACTTTGTAGGCAAGGATATGCTTCAGCCTTAATGTACCATTATGTTCTGATCTATTAACTTTAATGCTTTTTAAAGGATCAGGAAAATCGCTCAATCTTTGGAATTCAGCACTTTCATATTTTAGCAACGCGAAGTTCTAAAAAAAAAAAAAAAACGCAATTTAATGTTAAGGCCTTGTGTATATCCACGGATTATAGAATTTTATTTTAGTTTACGAAGTAGAATCTTGCCTGCACGCGATTTCAATATATTGCGACAAAATTAGCCGCAGTCTTTAAAGAAATAAATTTGCAGCTTATATTTCCATGACATTATTCTATTGTGATAAGATGCACATTTCGAAAATGTATTATTAAATCAGTTGTTCATTGTTACGCCACTTTTTGGATTTTCTTTCAAAAATTTTTATTTTAACTGAAATTCTTTTCGGCCTCACGGTGATCAACTGATTTATTGTCTTTTCACTATTCTATAAAAAATATCTAAATTTTTCTACCAATTTAGCTCCCAAAAAAAATATTGAATCGCAGAAAAACTGCAAGTGGGGATAAAGGGGAATTTCGACTAGATCCGTACTAGATCTTTAGAACTTTCTTTGAAGGCTTTGAAGTTAGTTATTTACGGTGAAAGTATAACCTAAAAAAATTTAAATGTCTAATTTTTATTTAAATTGTTTCAATATTAAAAAAAATGTCTAAGAAGTTTAGTTAACACTGGAATTTAAGTTTTCCAACGAAAGAATTCAAGTTTATCAAAACTTCAAAGAAAGTGAAATAGTCATTTTAGATGTAAAAAAAAAATAGTGTCAAAGTCTGATGGTAAAGAGGAAATTTGTATGCGCACAGTTTTAAGAGCACTTTTAATTCAAAACACACTTTTCTCAAATTGCTTCGCGTTGCCCTTGTCTTTTATGGTACTTAATATTATTACAATTATTCTGTAAATATATACTTGGATTCATCCAAATTTACTGTACTCCTATAACTGTCGCACTTCTCTATATATCGTATACGATATTTTCAATCGCAAAACTCTAAACGTTATTCAGTTTATATGGAATTCGAGAAAATACTATATACTCTATACTATATTTCCTTCACTATCTGAAAAAAAAATTGTATTGAAAAAAAAAACAAACATTCTACTGTACATATAATATTAGTGTTGATTTAATTTCTCGAATGCCTTTTTGAAATGTGCCATACATAAATTCAATAATGAAATAATATATTTTTCCGTATGTAAAAGAACTTTTGAATTGAATAGTACTTAAAAAGAGTGCTAAAAAATATTGTTATATCGAGTCTACATACTTTTTCTCTGACCTACGTTAAGTCTTACTCAAAGAAACTAAAGGAAAAAAAAGAACCAGATATATTATATATAAATATATGAAAAAATATATTTACGTTACACGTTTTTATGTGGATGTGAAACATGTGTAGGAATTCTATAAAGACAAACAGGCAACGAAGTACCATTATTTTTTTAAAACTCCTGTGCGATTTGTACGTTGGAGGGAAATGTAAAATTAGACATTAATAAAAATCACACATTCTTGAAAAAATGGAGATTATTTACTTTAACGCTTTATTCGCGCAATAAACATTTTGAGGTTATGTAAAGTTGAGTTTACTTTCTAAACGCGTTTTAAAAATCACTTTGTAGTAGAATACTTTTTATTTGCAATATATTTGGTTTATTTGTTTTTACTCATATCATCTTATTCATGTAACCTGAAATAATTGTGTTGAAAATAATATTACTTACAGTTTGGAGAAATAAAGAAAGAGGACGGAGATAGGAGCTATTTTCTTCTTAAGTCCAACGCACAATAGGTTCGCGAAAGTCGTTCGCGAACGAGACGCATGAGATAGACAAGGACACAAATATATCTCTGTCCTTTTCTAACTCATGCTTTGCGTTCGCGAACGACTTTCGCGAACTTATTGTGCTTAGGCCTTTAATTACGTATTTGAAAACTCTTCTGCCGGATTGTCACAATTGTCACTAATTCACTAGAACTCATCGGTAGATTTTATAATAGAATTACAAGAGTTAATAATTACACGCGATTAATAGAATTACAAGAATAAAAACACTTGAATATTAAAAAACGTTAGACATATCAAAGCAAAGTGTCAGCGATCTACTGAGAAATCGGTAGTGGTGGCGCTGCTTCCACTGTGAAACGCACTCTGCAGGAATTTTTTGTAACTACTGAAAGAAGGTCACTTCTAATATTCAAATTCCACCAATCAGCGTTGCTTTCGCGCATGGAGGGTGTGAAGCCGATAATCACGTTTCCTGACAAAAGTCTGTTACCGACAGTGGGTAACGTTATTTCTGTAAAACAGTTGGTTTAATTTCCTAGTCGCAAGGGGACATTTAAACAATAGAACAACAATTTCAAATCGCTATATCGAGTAGCAGGTAGTTTTAATTGTTATCCATTTGTTTTTAGTTGTAAAATAAAAGGAAATTTCTACATCCGCGAGTGAGTGTAGTGAGTGCTTTTTACATAACCTAAAATCGAATGTAGAGTGCGGTAAAATCGGAAGTGCTCGTAAATGTTTTAAATCCCAATCGGATGTTGTTATTAAAAGTTTCTTTTGCACAATAAAATTAACACGAAATTCGGGAGTGTACGTTTAAAATCGCGAGTGGGTGTTTTTTTACGATTGTAGCTAAAAGGTGGATATTAAGTATAAGCTAAGAATGACTACTGTAAGTTTAGAAAATTATTTTAATTTATAACTTTAGGCTGAACTACGCAAGTTTTGAACGTTCAAATAAACGAACAGTTCATTAAAAATATTAAAATAAATTACTGATTGGAATAATAAAAATTAAAAACTCAAAATTTATATTTAGAAACTAAAATTAATTTTTTTGATAGATACGCAAAATTATTGCTGTAAAAATAATCTTTTTTTAATTACAATACAATTAAAAAATTTCAAAACAATTCAGATATGGTTAAATTTTTTAAAAATAATTAAATTTTGATAAGATCTTTATAAACTAATTGAATTTTCGTAAAATCTTTTAAAAATATTTGAACTTTTAAAATCAAAATCTTCTTAAAATAATTGAATTTTGGTAAAAACGTTTAAAAATATTTGAATTTTGGTAAAATTATTTTAAAATAATTGAAATTTAGTGAAATATTTCAAAAGTAATTGAATTTTGGTTAAATCTTTTAAAAATCTTTGGAATTCAGTAAAATCCTTTTTAAATAATTGAAATTAGGTAAAATCTGTTAACAATAATTGAAATTTAGTAAAAGCTTTTAAAAATATTTGAATTTTGGTAAAATCTTTATAAAATAATCGAATTTTGGTGAAATTTTTTTAAAATATTTGAATTTTGGTAAAATCGTTTAAAAATATTTGAATTTTGGTAAATTTTTTTAAAATAATTGAAATTCTGTGAAATCTTTCAAAAGTATTTGAATTTTGATAAAATCTGTTAAAAATAATTGAAATTTAATAGAAGCTTTTAAAAATATTTGAATTTTGGTAAAATCTTTATAAAATATTTTAATTTTGGTAAATTTTTTAAAAATAATTGAAATTCAGTGAAATCTTTCAAAAGTAATTGAATTTTTGTTAAATCGTTTTAAAATAATTAAAATTTGGTAAAATCTGTTTAAAATAATTGAAATTTAGTAAAATCTTTTAAAAATGTTTTGAATTTTGGTAAAATCTTTTTAAAATAATTGAAATTCAGTGAAATCTTTAAAAAAGTAATTGAATTTTGATAAAATCTTTTAAAAATAATAGAATTTAAAAACAAATTTTTAAATAATTGAAATTCAGTGAAATCTTTCAAAAGTAATTAAATTTTGTTTAAATCTTTTTAAAATAATTGAATTTTAGTATAATCTTTTTAAAATAGTTGAATTTTTGTAAAATCTTTTTAATAGTAGTTTTTAAAAATATTTTAATATAATTCTTTGAAAATAATTGAATTTTTAAAAGAATTTTTGAAATGTGTAATTGAAAAATTATTGCTGTAAAAATTCAAAAACGTTCAAACTTTCTTTTGTTGAACAGCAAAAACAGATTTTCTCGTTAATAACTGCACGATTCTCTGAAAATTTCCCAAAGTGATAATAAATAAAGTACTTTTTTGATACTTTAAAACAATTTATTCCATTCAAAAGAATGATTTTTGTTAATAATATTATAAACAAAAAAACTGATTTCTCCTTATTCGAGACATGATTTTTTTCAACTCGTGTAATTGAAAATAAATGAAATATTAAAATAAAAAGCAGATTTAAATATTAATATTACATTGTATATAAATTCTGCTTTTTACACAAGTAAATTTTAAATTAGTTGCTGTTAAATAGTAATTTAATATATAATTCGAGATACAATTTTTTTCCAAAAAAAAAAAAATAGATTGAAAAAAGCCCGATTGTCAGAGGCACATCGTTATTACATTCAATATACATTAATTTATTTTTACAATTAAAATTTATATATAAATACATGATAAAAAGAGAAATATCATGTCGTTACAACGAAAGCGCAAGATGAAGGCACACATTTTAGACTATATCATTAAAAAGTCACATTTTAAACAAAAAAATTGTTAAACACGTGCTTCACTTGTGACCCAATAAATTTTTCACATACAAAAAAACTTACACTTCAACATTAAACTAATAAATTAATATTTTTACAAAAACATACTTACAAGACACTGGCTATAAAAATTAATTTAATAATTGTAAAAAATTATTATTATTTATTATTATTATTAACAAATTTAAATAAGAGTTGCCAGCTGCCTGGAAGAACAACACAGTTACTATATATTCATTTGGTTTGTGTATCTAAACTGTAGAAAATTCATTGAAAATATTAAAATTTTCACAAAAATAAATACCACGCACTTAACCAAAGTATTAAAACTTTGGATTAATTAAGTATTCAATTTTTTAATTAATCGCCAAAATTAAATTAATCTTTTTTTAAAAAATAAATTGATATACCTATTGTAATAGTTGGAATAAAAATTAATGTACGATGTACATTTGTTAGAATTAATTATGCTAATAATGTATTACGAAATAATGCACATCACATTTGCATTATTCAAAGAAAAAAAAATGAAAAAAAAAATTTAAGCAAGAATGATTGTTTTTTTTTATCAGCCATCAAAAGCGTGCAGCGCTTCTTGTAGCTTATTAACTATATTTTGATAAAATTTAATCTGTTCTACTAGGTGAGTTTTCATAGCTTGATTTATGTGAACCTCTCGTTCGGAAAGAAAATGAGATTCTTCAGCTCCTAGTGCTCGTGCTATTATATCTGTTCGATGGGAGAGTTCACGTAATTGTTGTGATTCCATTTTGTGTTCACTGACTAGCCTTTCGCAATCTCGTCTCTTTTGTACTGCACTCTAAAGAAATAATGTTTCTTGTTTTTTATGGCAGTAATTTCAATTAATTCGCAGTATCAAAATATTGTAATAATTATAATAAACAAGATTTTCACAGGTCAGAAAATTCAGTTAATTTAGGAAAAAATAATTTCTTTTTAAATAACTGAATTCTTGAACAACAATCATATAATTATTACTCATAAATTATTTAATGAATAATTTTACTTAAATATTTTAAAATGAATTGAATTTTACAAAAGTGTTGCGTTTACAATTTTCATAAATAATTGAATTTCAAAAGGTTTCAATTAAAATTTTTTTTTAAATTCTCGTCAAAAATTCAATTATTTAAACATTGAAATTCTTGTACGGAATTTAATTATATTTTTTTAATTTTAATAAAAAATCTTTTTTGAAATTCAATTATTCTCAGATTTTTATAGTACGATTTTAATAAAACTCGAAACAATTCAATTATTTTCAAAACTTTTAATATAATTTTTCAGAAAAATGAAATTAGTTTGAAAGATTTTAATAAAATTCTTTGTAAAAATTCAATTATTTTAAAAAATAATAACATTTTTCACAGAAATTCAATTATGTTCAAAAATTTTTTTTAAATTCTCATCAAAATTTCATTTATCTTTATATGAATAATAAGATTTTTCTCTGAAATTCAATTATTTTCAAAAATTTAAATAAAATTTTTGGCAAAGTTTCAATTATTTTCAAAAATTCAATTATTTAAAAAAAATTTAATAAAATTCTACGCGAAAATTTAATTATTTTCATATAAATAATCAAAATTTTACATGAATTTAATTATTTCCAAATTTTTTTATAAAATTCTTTACAGAAATTCAATTATGTTCAAATTTTTTTTTAAATTTTGGCCAAAATTTCAATTATTTTTATAAATAATAAAATTATTCTTCAAAATTCAATTATTTTCAAAAATTTAAATAAAATTTCTTAGCAAAATTTCAATTATTTTCTAAAATCTTCCTCAATTTAATGATTTTCAATACCTACTATTTTAATAAAATTTTCCAAAACAGTTCAATTACTTAAAATACAATTTTGATAAAATTATTCGCAAAGATTAAATTATTTTCATAAATAAAAAATACTTCACAGGATTTTAATTATTTACAAATTTTTTATAAATGTTTTCACAATAATTCAATTATTTTTATAAATAATACAAATTTTTACTGGGATTAAGTTATTTTTATAAATAATAAAATTTCTTACAGGAATTCAATTATTTTCTTAAATACTCAAACTCATCGCAGAAATTCAATTATATTCAAAAGTAATAACATTTTTCTCTGAAATTCAATTATTTTCAAAAATTGAAATAAAATTTTTTAGCAAAATTTCAATTATTTTCTAAAATTTGCCTCAATTTAATGATTTTTCGTATCTACTTTTTAATAAAAATTTGCCAAAAGAATTCAATTATTTAAGAAAATTTTAATATAATTTTTTACAGAAATTAAATTATTTTCAAAGATTTTAATGAAATTTTTTGTAAAAATTCAATTATTTTCAATAATTGAAAATTTTTCAAAAATTCTTGGCAGAAATTTAATTATGTTAAAAAATTTAATAAAAAAACTCGTCAAAATTTCAATTATATTTATAAGTAATAAAATTCTTCTTCGAAACTCAATAATTTTTAATAATACAATTTTAATCAATTTCTTCGAAAAATGTAATTAATCTTAAAAATTTTATTAAAATTCGTCGAAAGAAATTAATTATTTTTAATTTCGACGAAATTCTTTAGAAGAATTCAATTTTAAGAAGCATTCAATTATTCTATAAATTATTTATTTTTATATTTCAATTACTGAATTCTCATAGAATTTTCTAATAAAAATTGATTTAAAAATTAATTTTAATTGAAATTTTAGATAATGTGGAAATAAAACTATTTTTGAAGAAGTAACAGTAACAATATTCTTTTGATAATATAAAATAATGATTTTGTCACTCGGTCATTTGTTATTATTAGAAAACAGAAGAAATCGATCACTCCGAGTCGAAGACTCGGAATGATCGATTTCTTCATGTTTTCTAATAATATTCTTATAAATTGTTGAATTTTAAAAAGGTTTTGAATTTGAATTTTTTGGAAATCTTAATTCCTTCGGAAAAAAATAATGATAAAATATTTATTTAGAAAATAAGTTATTAATGTTTTCGAATAATTTTACATTTATGGAAATTTGCAAATAAAAGTATTAGAAAATTTTTTTGAGTATCTAATAATTTTTAGAGTGAATCAGAATATTCCCTAGGGTCAGAAAAAAATCACAATTTTGTCTGTAAATAAGTAAAAAAAATTAAATTTTCGTAGCAATCCTGATAAAGTAATAATTACAATATATCAATAATTACTTTTTGTGTAAGTTAATAATAGTTTTTTATTAAAAATCAATAATTACCTTGTGTATACTGATAACGTCAGGAAAACTGCTAATAATTCCCCTGTAAATATGAAATTTATCGGCAAGTGGTTCCCAATCGAACTTTGGTTGCTCTTCATAAAGTCTTCCAATTTCATTATAAGCTTCTCCCGTTATTTTCAACGCCTCCGTCAATTTATTTCTGCTATTCTCCTCTACTTGAAAACTACTTGGATCCAATGCATTGCCGAGAAATACAAAACATTGTCCCACTTTTTGAAATTCCCGTTTATAAAGAACCTGATGTTTTTTCGTTTGATCAACAGCCATTGCCATAAAATTTTTCACCACTGGATCTAATCCATTTATAAATCTCGAGAATGCATCTGTTTTCACATCGAATTTAATTGCATCTAACGGTGTGTCCGGACATTGAATTGCATTAAAATTATTAACACCCAGTAATTCATCTTTCTCCGCTTGTCGTTTGCCTGCCTTCCAACGTTTTTCGTCCGTACACGTTATAAAGTGCTCCCAAACTCGACTTTTCGATAATACTGGATGCCTGCACACATAATCAACGAATTCTTGCAATTGAGTTCGTCTGTGCTCGATAAATTGCTCCTCATAACGTCCTGAGATCTGTTTATCCGGCAGTGGAGGAATTGGAATAAAGCAAAATTTCTCCTCTAATCTCTCGTGTAACCAGTCAAAGTGCTTGTATCTTCGAGAAACTTGAATGTTATTAAACTGAAAATACAAAGAGAAATAATTAAATATTGAATATTTATTTACAGGGTGTCTACTATTTTCATTCAAAAAAACTCCTGGTTTTTTCCAGCTTTGTCCTAATTTTTTTCGGTTTTTTTTCTCATCAAATTTAAATTTATTTTATTTCGAATATAAATAAATATACAAATTGCTTCAAAAATTGTTATTAGAGTTTTTATGAATAATTAAATTCATTTGACGAGTTTCCTCAAATTTTTTGAAAATAATGTTTTTTTTTTAATAATTTTAATTAAAAATTTGGAAAATAATTGAATTAAACAAAGAATTTTTCAATTTTTTTTAAAAAATCTTGTCTGTTCATAATAAAAATTGAAAATTTGATTAATTCAATTTTATTAAAATGTATTGATACTAATTGAATCCTTCCAAAGAATGTTATTATTTATGACATTTTAAAAATTTTTCTTTTTAAATATTTCCAATTTTAAAATTAATGTAATGAAAATCATTTAATTCTTGGAAAGAATATTATCAAAATTTTTGTGAATAATTGAATTCCTTTGAAGAATTTTATTATTTATAAAAATAACGGAATCCTCGCAAAGAATTTAAAAAAAACTTTTAAAGAACCTACATAATTAAATTGTTTTAAAGAATTTCTTTGAATTTTTTTTAAATAATGAAATTTGTTTCATAATTTTGATTGAAAATTTGGAAAATAATCGAATTTTATGAACAATTTCTTTCAAGTTTTTAAAATAATCGTGTTTCTTAATAAATAATTTTGACAATAATTGAATTCTTTCAAAAAATTTCTTTCATTTATAGAATATAATCGATTTTGTTGATAATTGTTATTAACAATTTTACTAATAAAATTTTATTAAATTTTTTCGAAAAATATTCCAAATTAAATAAAACTGAATTATTTCATGAAATTTTATTAAAATTGTATTAAAAATAATTGAATTTTAGCAAAGAATTTTACTATTTATAAAAATAATTGAATTATTTCGAAGAATTTATTAAAAGTTTAGAAAATAAATCAATTTTTTTGACAAATTTTATAACAAATTAAGAAAAAAATTGAATTATTTTGTAAAATTTTATTGAAAATAATTAAATTTTTGCAAAAATTTTACTATTTAAAAAAATAATTGAAATTGTTTCAAAGGATTTATGAAAATTTTAGAAAATAATTGAATGCTTCCAAATAATGTTATTATTTATGAAAATAATTAAATGTTTGCGTATAATTTTATTAAAATTTTTGAAAATAATTGAATTGTGGAGAACAATTTAATTATTTATAAAAATAATTTAAATTTTGAGGAAAATTTAAAAAAAATTTTAAACATAATTGAATTTCTGCGAAGAATTTTATTACTTTTGAAAATAATTGAATTGTTTTTTAGAATTTTATGGAAATTTATGGAAATAATTGAATTCTTGTGAAGAATTTTTTTTAAATGATATTTAAAAGAATCTAGTAAATCTGAAGAATTTTGCTATTTATGCAAATAATTAAATTCTTGAGAAGAATTTTTTCACAGTTTCTAGAAATAATTGAATTCTTTCGATGAATTTTAATAAAATTTTTAAGAATAATAGAATTTTTCGAGGAATTCGATTAAACTTGTATTAAAAATAATTGAAATTCTGCAATGTGTTTTACTATTTGTTCTAAATTGGTAAAAATTATGATTAACTCACTGTGGGTGTTAATTGATAGACGATAAAACTTTTGAGTCCCTTGAGTTTAGATTCTTTTTTTGGTGAGGTAACGACGCAATTATAACTCTCGCCTATTGAATCCCAATAACAGTGTCCATTAGTTTCGTTAAGAATTATCATTTCATTTTCCGGAACCATAACACTCTTTGTCCCTAGTAGAAAACTGTCCTCACCAGATTTAATTAGAGTCGAAAATTTATTGTTTTTCTTTGGTGCATTTGAACTTGGTTTATCGGATATAACAGAATGGATAGTGTGCATTGAAACTGAGTCTCCATACTCATTCGAAATCGAATTTTGAGATGGAATCACTTGATTTTTATGAGTTGGAGGAACATAGGCCTGAGTTTGACCAACCTCCGAGTCATCGTCCCAATCGTCGTCCCAAAATTCACCTGTTGACTGTTGTGAAACTGTCATACTACCTGAAAACATTTTACAAAATTTTTCATCGGTTCTATAATATATACAAAAAAAGTAAATAAATAAATAAAAATACAAAAAGTAAAATAATAATGAATATCAATAGCGACAGAATGAATAGATTGAAAAATTTCTAAAAGATTTTTTTACATAATGAATTTAATTACTACTTTATTAGCAATTGTTAATTATATTCGAAAATTGTGTTGTTTCCTTTGCAGAAAATATAAACTGCGAAACAGTTACACGAATAATGTGACGTGATTAAAACTATCTGCATTAATAAAACTTCTCAAGTGTCAAGTATCAAATTACTTGCAATATTGAGAGCACGAATAAAATAATATCTTTTGAAGGTTTTGCAACTTTATATTTAAGAACAAAAACAAATTCAATTTCAAAAAGGATCACAATCAAAAATTTATTAAAAGTATTTTTGAAAATTACGACCGATTACGAGAAAAATTAAACGAAATTAAATACAGGGTTGCCAGAGGTCAGGGAAATCAGGAAAAAGTCAGGGATTTTTATTAAAGTAATGGAAAAAATTGAATTTTAGAGAAGTTACAAAATGATAGCAGAAATTCAATTATTTTCAAATGGTAATAAAATTATTCATAGAAATTTAATTATGTTCAAAATTTTTTTTAAATTTTCGTCAAAATTTCAATTTTTTTTGTAAATAATAAAATTCTTCTTCAAAATTCAATTATTTTCTAAAATTTTAATAAAATTCTTGACAAAATTTTAATTATTTTCAAAAATTTGCATCAATTCAATGATTTTCAATATCTACTATTTTAATAAAATTTCATAAAAGAATTCATTTATTTAAAGAAAATGTTGATAAAATTCTAAGCAAACATTCAATTATTTTTATATCTGTACAAATTTTTGTATGGAATTAAATTATTTTTAATATAATTTTAATAAAATTTCTCGAAATAATTAAATTATTTTTATTAAATTTTAATAAAAATCTTTATTTGAATTAAATTATTTTCTGATTTTCAATATAATTTTAATAAAACTGGAAACAATTGAATTATTTAAAAAATTTTTAATATAATTTTTTACAGAAAATAAATTATTTTGAATGATTTTAATGAAATTCTATGTTAAAATTCAATTATGTTCAAAAATGTAATTAAAAACTCGTTAAAATTTCAATTCTATTTATAAATAATAAAATTCTTTTCGGAAACTTTATTATATTTAATTTCATTTTAATCAAATTCTTCAAAAAATGTAATATTATTCTTCGAAATTTTATTTAACTTCGTTGAAAGAAATTCAATTATTTAAAAACTTGTTGATAAAATTTTTTATAAGAATTTTTTATGTGAAACATTAATTTATTCAATAAATTATTTATTTTTGTATTTAAATAATTGAATTCTCCCAGAATTATGTTATAGAAATTTATTTAAAAATAAGTTTTAGTCAAAATTTTGGATAATAATTAAATATTAAAAGCATTGTAGCATACATTTTTAGAAATAATTGAATTTTGAAAAGGTTTCAAGATAAAATTTTTGAAAATTTGAATTTTTCGTATACTTTTAACGAACAATTTTGTAGAATTAACTGTTTTGAAAAAGTTTAATTGAATTTTTTTAAAAAAACTATTTCAAGTTTTTATTTTCTAAATATTTAATTGAAGAATTTTTGAAAAATCAAATTTTCGTAAAATTGAATTATAAACAAATGGATTTGGAAATTCTCAAGAAACTTTTGCAAAAATTATTAAAAATAATTGAAATCCAGTGAAGAATTTTATTATTTTTTAAGAGAATAATTGGACTTTTGCAACGAATTTTATTAAATTTTTTTTAAATAATTGAAATCCTGTGAAGAATTTTGTTTATGAAAATAATTGAATTCTTACAATGAATTTTATTACATTTTTCTAAATAATTGAATTCATTGAAAATTTTATGAAAAATTTTATTACTTGTAAAAATAATTGAATTCTTGAGAAGGATTTTATTAAAATTTTTGCAAATAATTTAATTTTATGAAAAATTTTATGGAAATTTAAATTATTATAAGTTGTTGAATTTCAAAAAAGTTTGGATTTAAATGTTTTGAAGAATTTAAATTCCTACTGAAAAATAATAATTAAATATTTATTTTAAAAAAAAGTTATTGATGTTTTCGAATAATTTTACTTTTGAAGAAATTTGTAAATAAATGTAGTAGTACATTTTTTTGAGTATCTAATAATTTTTAGAGTGAATCCAGAATTTTCTTTATGATTAGGAAAAAAGTCAAAATTTTTTCTGGAAATCAGGGAAAAACAAAATTAATTTTTTTGTGTCAACCCTGAATTAATAATCGATACGAAATAAAGTATATTACTTCAAGAGGTGAAAAGCTATACTTTTATCAACGACTCTAAAAATAATGACAGATAGTCATTATTCGATTATTTATGTCATTATATTGTCGTAAATAAAAATAACTACAAAGCGAACAAAAGAAATATTTCCATTACTTTTTTCCCCCTTTGAAATTAATTACGAAACTGATATTAAAAATTCAGATATTTATAAAAAGTTGGTTTCAAGAATCATGTGTACCTGCTGGTACTGCAGCATCCGCTGTTTGGACATAGGCTGCAGGAAAAAGACCTGACTGTCCTTTCTGATTATAACCTTCACACCAACCATCGCCAACATTATCTCTCATAACAGTCAAAGTTTCTCCAGTTACTATTGATAATTCTGCCGTTCCTGGCTCTCCCGTAAAATCATATAGGGCTCTCACCTAGAGAGAAATAAACATTATAATCATCGACTAATTTTCAAATAATAAACAATGAAGCTGTGCATGTCAGAACAAGTGAGTCAGACACGATTTTTTTTACAAAGGCCATTGTCGGCGTGTCACTTGTTCCGCCCTTTATTTTAATCAACTAACCTGCTGGCCCTCCATGCCTTTTGTGAACTGCAATTCCTTTTCAAAATTTTTATCACGATTTATTATTCAGAAGTTTAATTTATCCATAAGAAATCCAATCACGGTTCTGTTCTTATTTTCAGATTGGACAGCTGACATTTGCGCCAACAGGCCAACACACTTGTGTCGAGAGTGTATATGTAATTTCACGCGTAAGTAGTAAGAAAATTTTCAATTGTGGGTGTGAACTGTGTAGATGTTCTTACGATTGTTGCTCATTGGCGGCGAAAGTCCTTGAAAGAAATGTTAAAAAATGAAATTAACAGTATGTAGAAGAAAGATACTTTTTTATTTATGAATTTCCAGGCATTTTTTTCGAAAATTTAATTTTGTTCTTTATTATTTAATTCCCCAAAAGATTGATTTGACATTTTGTTTAAACATTTTCTGGAAACGTGTTTTTCTATTGACCAATCACTTTACGTGCTTTACGTCAGATATTTCAAAACATAACCTCGAAATAATGTCAACATTGCTGTCGGATCTGTCGGAGTTCGCCTCAGGGTCTCGGGTTTACTCCGAGCACGACAAGTCAGTCCTGATTGGCTGGATCCAATAGAAATGTTATTCATGATTGGATCATTGTTAACCTGAAGTTAGGCCCGAAGTGCCCGGGGTTAATGTCGAGAACAGTTCCAATTGGTTGAATTATACGCGCGGTTTTCTAATCGACAACTTTTTACAATTAGTATTGAAAACACTTTTCAAAAAAATAATAATAATAATAATGGAACTTTTTCTCTCTAAAAAATATTAAGTCGATTTTAAATTAATTACCCAGACGATTTTAAATACTTGCGCGGTAATATTAATTGTAAACTATAATAAAACTAAATGTATCGGAAGAAAATAGACTTTTATTACACTCGTGTTAGACGGGAAGATCTCATGCAGGGGTGAAATTTTTTTTATACATATTTCCTAAAATTTTAGCACCGGTAATATTAATTTCATCGAAACCAAATTTCGACATATCTTGTTTGCAACGATTATACCAAGCTGCAACATTGTCGTATCTGCCGATATCAAATCCAAACGCCTAAAATAAAAAAAAAAAAAGAAAATAGTTTTTCTGCGAATATCAAATTGAGAGAAAAACTGTGAAGTAAAATGCAATAAATAATAAACACAAAAAATAGTTAAATTTGGTCAAAATTAATGATAATTGATAGGTACCTCTGCAGTACTGGTTGTAGTAACAATACTAAAATCAGCAATTGTTAGACAGTTTCCAGCAACAAATTTCGTGTCCTGAAGAAATACGTTTAATATTTCGAAGGATTTTTCCAAATCTTGAATCTCTTTCTCGGGGGGTTTCTTTTCATTTCCCATCAGAACGCCAAACTGAAAAATTATTAAGAAATTAATTCAAAAATAGTTTAAAATGCATCTATAAAAACATTAGTCAATTAAACTTTTTCAAAAAAATTAATTCTATAGAATTATGAGTTAAAACTTAAAAGTATAAAAAATTGAAATTTTCAAAGATTTTAATTTGAAATATTTTCAAAATTCAATTATTTCTAAAAATTCATGTTACAATGCTTTTAATATTCAATAATTGGGTAAAATTTTAGTTAAAATTCACTTTTAAATCAATTTCTATTAGAAAATTCTACAAGAATTCAATTATTTTGACAGAAAAACAAATAATTTATTGAACAATTGAAATTTCATAATGAATTTTATCAACATATTTTTAAATAATTGAATTCTTTTGACGAATTTTAATAAAACTTTTAAAAATAATTGAATTTCTAAGAAGAATTTTGTTTATTTATGAAAATAATTGAAATTCTGCAATGAGTTTTATTGTTTATGAAAGAAATTGAATTCTTTTGACAAATTTTAATAAATGTTTTACAAATAATTGAATTTCTAAGAAGAATTTTGTTTATTTCTGATAATAATTGAAATTTTGACAAGAATTTTATTAAAATTTTTGAAATTTTGACGAGAATTTATTGAAATTTTTGAACATAATTGAATTCCTGCGAAGAATTTCATTACTTTCGAAAATAATTGAATTTTTATAAAAAATGTCATTAAAATCTTTCAAAATAATTAAATTTTTGTAAAAAATTATATTAAAAGTTTTAAAAATAATTCAATTACTTCAAGTTTTATTAAAATTGTACTCAAAATCTGAAAATAATTGAATTTTAATAAAGATGTTTATTAATAATTTTAAGAAATAATTGAATTATTTCGAGAAATTTTATTAAAATTTGTATTAAAAATAATTGAATTTCGTTTAAGAATTTTATTATTTATGAAAATAATTAAATCTTTGCGTAGAATTTTATCAAAATTTTTAAAAAATAATTGTATTCTTTTGAAAAATTTTATTGAAATAGTAGATATTAAAAATTATTGATTTCAGGAAAATTTCTGATAATAATTGAAATTTTGACAAGAATTTTATTAACATTTTTGAAAATAATTGAATTTTGGAGTAGAATTTTATTAAAATTTTGGAAAATAATTAAAAATTTGACAAGAATTTATTGAAATTTTTGAACATAATTGAATTCCAGTGAAGAATTTCATTACTTTTAAAAGTAATTGAATTTTTATGAAGAGTGTCTTTAAAATCTTTGAAAATAATTTAATTTCTGTGAAAAATTACATTAAAAATTTTTTAAAATAATTGAATTGTCTTAAGTTTTATTAAAATTGTAGAATTTTCAAAATTTTTTTTTAAATAATTCAATTCTTTTGAACATTTTTTTTAAATAGTAGATATTAAATAGTGATATTTTTGAAAACAATTGAAATTTGTAAAGAATTTTATTAAAAATTTCGAAAATAATTGAATTTCGGAGAAGAATTTTATTATTTACAAAAATAATTGAAATTTTGAAGAGATTTTTAAAAATTTTTGATTATAATTGAATTTTTGTGAAGGATTTGATTACTTTGAAAATAATAATTGAATTTCTGCAATCATTTGTAACTTCTCCAAAATTCAATTTTTTTAGTGTTTTTACCTAAAATTCTTCTATAAATCCATTATTTTTAATAATTAATTAAATAAATTTTACGAAATTTAAGTATTTTTTTTAGAAGTTGAATAATTAAAATTTTTTAGAAATCTATGTTTTATCAAATATTTAATAAAATATTATCATATTTAACTTTTTTTTTAAATTTCATGTAAAGAATCAAAAATTTCAATCTATTTTTTAAGAAAAGTGCATAAAATATTGAAAAATACGAAAAATACTTACGTAGGAGTTGTAAACATTTTTGTATAATGTCCCAATATCGAAATATAGTCTTTGATCCACAATACCCTTTCTTCGTGGATTTTTAGGGTAGAGAGTGTCATTCTTAGCGTATCTACTTACCAAATATATCATAATTGCTTTACTGTAACGAGAAATTTGAAAAGTCGATTGATAAATAAAAAATAATCGAAAATAAAAACAAAAATTAAAAAAAAAGTAATATTACAACTTTAATATCAATTATATTGATATTTTATTATTTTAATTAACTTCAAAGTAAATATTTACGTACCTCTCCCATAAAATAAAACCATTGTCATTCAATGTTGGAATAGTATGTTGAGGATTTATCTGAAATAAAAAAAAAAGTTTGTAGAATATTTGCATTGACTCATCACAGTGAAGAAAAATAAACAATATCTTTGTTATACTTTAATAAATGAGAATTTCAATTGTTCTCTTTTTGAAATGTCAACAATTTTTAAATTCAATCGAACACCTATTGCTTTAGCAAGCATCATAACAGCTCGACATGGTACACTCGCTGGCAAGTAATAAAAGTCAATCATTCTGTATCTGAGAATATAAATTATACCACACATGTAGTTTATGAAAAAAGATCGTATAAAATACGAGTGGAATAAGTATTTTTTTTTTGCTTTATTAATTAAATGCAAAAAAATTTTATAATACCATGCTAGAAAATAATAGTTGGATGTTGTTTTATACTTATTAATTAATTAACAGAATCTGTACATAGTATATTCTTTCTTAAAAATTTGCGTTTTTTTTTCTCTTAAACGAAAGCAAGTTCACTAGGTAATGACTGTTTGCAGGTTCAAATACAATTCTTTGTGACGTTGTCCATGACAACGAGTGCAAACAATGACTTGAAAAGGAAGTAAAAAAAAATTATTTGTTCAACACTCAAGGACTTTATCGATCTGATTGGTAAAATATAAGTTTCCTAAATATTGACTTTGTGAATTAGATAAATAATAGATGATATTTTTCACATCCCTCATGATTTATGGGAGGTAATTAATAAACTTTAAAGGTATCCATAACGGTCTCATTTTCTACGTGAAACGGCTTTTTTAAAATTTTTAATGTGAAGAAATATAGGCTTCGCACTCATCTGTTTTGAAAACTATTATTGAATAAATAATAAATTAAAATAATTTGAAAATAATTATTGTTTTCAAAAATTTTAATTACATTCTTGTCAAAATTTCAATTATTTTCTAAAATTTTCCTCAATTCAATGATTTTCAATATCTACTCTTTTAATGAAATTTCCCCATTCAAATTCAATTCTTTAATAAAAATATTGATTTTTCATAAATAATAAAACTCATCAAAGAATTTCAATTATTTTTAATACAATTTTCTTAGCAATTCAATTATTTTCATAAATAAAGAAAATTCTTCTTAGGAAATCAATTACTTTCATAAATAAAGAAAATTCTTCTTAGAAATTAAATTATTTTTCCAAATTTTAATAAAATTCTTCAAAAGAATTCAATTATTTTCATAAATAATGAAACTCTTCTTAGGAATTCAATTATTTTTATAAATAAAAAAAATTTTTCCTTATAAATTAAATTATTTTTACAAATTGTAATAAAATTCTTCAAAAGAATTCAATTATTTTCATGAACAATAAAACTCATTGCAGAATTTAAATTATTATCATAAATAATAAAATTCTTCTTATAGGAATTCAATTATTTTCATAAATAAAGAAAACTCTTCTTAGAAATTCAATTATTTTAAAAAAATTTTGTTAAAATTCTTCGCAAGAATTCAATTATTTTTTATTAATAATAGAGCTCTTCCCAGAAATTCAATTATCTTCATAAATAATAAAATTCTCTGCAGAATTTCAATTATTTTTAATATGATATTTTAAATAAAACCTTTAAAAAATGTAATCAAATTCCTCGAAAAATTTAATTATTCTTAAGAATATTAGTGAAATTCGTCGAAAGAATTCAATTATTTAAAAATTTGTTAATAAAATTATTTATAAAAATTCAAATTTCAAGAAACATTCAATTATTCAATAAATTATTTACTTGTGCATTTAAATAATTAAATTCTCGTTAAATTTTCAAATAAAAATTGATTTAAAAATAAATTTTATAGTAAAAAATTTAGATAATAATTGAATTTTGGAAAAATTACAAATAATTGCAGAAATTCAATTATTTTCAAAAGTAATAAAATTTTTCTCAGAATTTCAATTATGTTGAAAAATTAAAAAAAAAAAATTTGTCATTATTTCAATTATCTTTGCAAATAATTAAATTTATTTTTCAAAATTCAATTATTTTCAAAAGTTTTATTAAAATTCTTGTCAAAAATTCCATTACTTTCAAAAATTTTCCTCAACTCAATGATTTTCAATATCTACTATTTTAATAATATTTTCCAAAAGAATTCAATTATTTTCAAAAATTTTTGATAAAATTCTAAGCAAACATTCAATTATTTTCATAAATAATGGAATTATTTATTATTTTCAAAAATTTTCCACAACCCAATGATTTTTAATATCTACTATTTTAATAAAATTAATTAATAGAATTGAAATATTTAAAAAAAAAATTTGATAAAATTCTACGCAAACATTCAATTATTTTTATAATCAATAAAACTCATTGCAGAAATTTCAATTATTTTTAATACATTTGTAATCAAATTACTAGACATATTTAATTATTCCTTAAAATTTTATTGAAATTATCACAAAAATTCAATTATTTTAAACTATATTGATAAAAATTTTAATAAAAATTCAATATTAAGAAACATTTAATTATTCAATACATTTTCTTTTATTTAATTATAATTGAATTTTTATAGAATTTTTTAATAAAAATTTAAATTTGTTGAAAGAATTCAATTTTTTAAAAATTTGTTGATAGTAGAATTTTCTAATAAAAATTGATTTAAAAGTGTATTTTAACTAAAATTTTAGATAATAATTAAATATTAAAAACATTAAAGCGTGAATTTTTAGAAATAATTGAGTTTTTGAAACTCGGTCATTTTTAATAATTAATATAAAAAAATTTCATTTTCCCAAAATTAATTAATAAACTATTGCGAAATCTGGAAATGAAATATATGCAGATTATTTAAATTAGAATTTAAATTTATTTAGTTCATTATTAATTAAATCATTATTATACAATCTACATTTTGAAATACTTTTTTTTTCTTTTTTTTTTTTTTTTTTTTTTTTGAAAATATTAAATTATAATACAGTTATGAAACTATAATGTAATTTATTATTGTTGGAAACAAATAGAATGGGGTTTAAAAGTTTTGCACGTTAATATTAATAATAACATACACTTTCAACTAATATAGTAATTCCAGCTAACTGAAAACATATTTTATGTTAAGTAGTTCCCGTCAGTTAAAAAGCAGCACGAGAATGAATAATGGCACATTAGATACTTGATATCAAGAAGTAGATATATGTATATATTTCCATATAAAATCATATCCATGAAGATCATATTTTTTAAATAGAGAACGCAAATTTTTGTGACAGACTTTTCTCACGCTCTAAAAATTATATCTGATTTCTTTCTGGGTGACTCAAATTGAAGTTTTCCGCATGCCGATTCCGCTTGTTTTTATTAAAAATGTGTTTATTTTTTGTTTCTCCTTTTTGTGTGTGTGCAGAAAATATACGATGTTCTCTTTGAAGAAAAAAACATCTTTTGGAATTTGTTATTTTACACTATACAACTCGTGAAAACGGAAAATTTTTTACTGGACAGTTTAGGAGGAATTTTTGAAAAAGATTTTAATTGCATGTAATCATAGGAAAAATGTTGTTCTTTCTGTTACTAATTTAAAAAATATTTTGAGATTTTAAAAAAATGGATAATAGAAGACAATAGAAGTTTTATTGGAGACATGTTGAAAAGAGTTTGGGAATTAAATTATTTTTGGTTAAGAATCTTATTAGAATTTTTGAAAATAATTTAATTTCGGACAAGAATTTTATTACAAAAGATAATTTCAGGATTAGCAGCAGAAAATAAATATTTAAAGAATTTTTAAAAATATTTTAAAAAAATTCTTGCACATCTCGTATTGATTAGTCATATAAGAGAAATAGAATATCGTTTCAATCTGCAGATGGAGTTGTAAAAATATTTAATATAAAAATTGTACGGGTGAGAAATTTAATTGTAGCCATATTATTAATCAGGTAAACCAGATGAAGCGCATAAAAGGGAAAATCTTCTTTTTTTTTCGAGCTCTCGCAGGGTTGTCAGCAGCATTCCCCATCCTCCCATTATACAAAGCACTGATTCTAAAAAGATCTACTTTCCTTAAAAAATAAAAGTGCCATAATGCATCCGAGTCGCGCGTTAAAGTTGGAGTACCTTTTTTTCATTTCTCTTTAAAAAGAGACTTTTAATCAGAAAAGCTTCGGACTTATTTGATATGCGTCTTTAATAATGTGAATTCAAAATCTGCAATTCCGAGTAAAAGATAATATAAGTTTGGGAACAAACGGTGAAGTACGATTTTGCATGAAATGCAGGACTTAATTTACTCTTTAATTACGTCCTGATGATAAGTTTCCGTGCGACTTTGAAACTCATAGAGTCTCTCTCTCTCTCTGAGTAAGATATTGTAATAATTACACCCTCTCTCAAGCAACATGTCCATATAACTTGTTGCAACTTACAACATTCCTATTACTGTGACAACAATCAACAGCTCGGAAACAAGAGATAGTTTGGAGACCGCCTTCATTCACTCTCAGTATACACGTTGAGGGTGAACTGACCTTTTGAACTAGTAATTAGCATGCAGTAATTACGACGAAACAAGGTAAAGTTTTACTAGATCGAGCGCATGTTTCTTAATCGTTCTCTACTCTACTCTACTCTACTTCTATGCAAGTGAAAGTTTTGTATATTCTCATAAAGTGTTCCTTTGCACAAAATTATTACACGTGTTAGAAATTGTGTGTTTGCATTCGTGAGAATCTGTTTGTGTTGGTACGACTGGGGATGTGAGCTGCATAGTGTCTTTGTATGTTCGAGGTGGGTCAGCCTGACGAGGCGATAGAGAGAGAGAGAGAGCATTAGTGCTTGTGAACGAGGAGTTCGTGAACTGTACTGTTTTGGCGAGCGTCGCCGTGAGATCGTAAGAGTCCTTTGTGGAAGATAGTTTTGACTACGTTGTTTTTATGAAGAGTGCGAGTGCGTATCCCAGTCGCGTATTGAACTCATTGTATTCACATTATTTAAATAAACATTTTACTATTCTTATACTTTAACTAAAGATGCCGTGTTTTATTAATAGGGAAATATCCTGACTAACAATTCAGAAGTGGGATACCCGAAAATCAAAATGTGTTTGTCGGATCAGGGAAGTTGTATAAGAGGAAGTGATAAATGAACTGTAAATCTTTGTGTTGAGTGTGGAAAATTCAAAATGTCTGACGATCAATCTGCTGCTCGGGCATTGTTGAATTTGGGACGGCCTCGGAATGAGGAAGCAATGCATATGCATGATGGATCAGTGATTTGGCCAGACGGGCAAAGAGTCGAGTTAGAAAATCCAGTGAATAGGACGCCATCTATAGTAGGCAATGTGAATCAAGGTGCATATTTTGTTCCACCGCAGGTAAATGCGGCTCCGTCTGCTACTGTTGACATTAATCAGCTGATCTCGACAATGACAGCTTTAATGCAACAGAACATGACTTTAATGAATCGAGTGAGTGCTGAAAAAGAAAGTGGTAAGCGTGAACCAACTTACCATTATAACGTTTTACCCGATCTTTCACATAATATATCTAATTTTGATGGTGTATCCGGAGCTGCGTCTGCAAAAGTTTGGTTAAAACAGTTGGAATCGACGGCGACACTGCATTGCTGGACGGAAGCAATAGCATTCGAAACTGCACGAAGCCATTTAGTAAAAGCCGCGAAAAATTGGTATTTGGCGAGTTTGGATGAAATTAACGATTGGAAAAGTTTTCGTCGCGCTTTTTCAAAGACATTTTTATTGGAAAAATCTCTTACAGAACGATTTCAAGAGATGCAAGAACGAGAACAAGGTGCAAATGAGAGTGTCACTGAATATTTTTTCGACAAACTGCGCCTTTGTAAGGCATTGGGATTTGATTTAGAAGAAATCAAGAAACAAGTTGCAAGTGGAGTCAGATCTCGTGATCTCCGAATTTCGATAATGAGTAGAACTTATCCGGATACCAACGCAATGCTGAGAGGAATTCTCGAGTTCGAGTCAGTTGACGCTACGAGAAAACTACGATACGATTCACGGAAGGAGACAACCCGACCAGTTGATGCACAGAGGCCAGCGAGGAAGACTAATGTAGATGCATTTCCAGGTAACGTGCAGGAAGCAGCTTCATTTCGAGAGGTAAAAGGTAACAATCCATCACCAGAGGTAAGGTTAGATAGAGAATGTTATAGGTGTCATAAAATCGGACATATCGCTAAGAATTGTTTAATTAAACCTGCAATCAAGTGTTTTAATTGTAATGAGTCTGGTCACATCTCGAAAAATTGTTTAAAACCAACAAAAATTATTAAATCTGAAGTTAATGTAATTTCGAGTGATTTTTGTGAAGACACGTGTAAAAAGTATGTGAAAAATATTAATATTAGTGGTTTTCGAGTATCGGCTTTTATTGATCCCGGGAGTTCTGACAGTTTGATTAAAGAATCCGTTGTAGAGAATTTAAAATTTTCGATTATTAAATCACCTAACGTAATTGAAGGGTTCGGTGGAGGTGAGGTTTTGTCGGAAGGTATTGTAAGGGAAAATGTTACTATTGACGGTTGTAGCGTTAAAAATTTACAACTTCGAATAGTGAAAGATTTTGCGCAACGTTATGACATAATAATCGGTCGAGATTTTACTGATCGTTCGGACTTGGCTTATTATCGCTTCGGGAATCGTTTTGATTTTGTTTATAGTAAAGATTTTCCATTCATTCATTTTCCTGAAACTGAAGTAGAACCGGTACAATCTGTCGCTCCAGTGGTAATAAGTCCAACATGTCTACCACCAGCTACTACAAATTTTATTAATGTCAAATGCGATGATGACGAAGTAATCATTCCAGTCACTAACTTAGGAAAAGAGCCCATTTATATTAAAGTAGGTCAAGTTTTAGAAACAAAAATTAAGAGAGATGTTGCACAACAATTAGATCCGCGAGTGGAACCTGTGACGGAAAATGATTTAGCTGAAGGGATGGAATTAAGCGATGAACGCCTTCAAGAATTGTTGCAATTATTAAATAAATATCGGATGTGTATCGCTTTAAAATTGTCGGAATTAGGTTGTACTCATCTTTTGGAGATGGACATTGAGGAAAAACCGGGGTCCGTTCCTCCTGTTTCGAAACCTTTCTTAACTAATACTGAAAAACGCGAAATAATAAAAACTAAAGTGACAGAATGGAAAGCGCACAAAATTGTTACAGAGACTAATGCTACCTATGCAAGTCCGTGTTTATTAGTAGAGAATTCAAATGGTTCATATAGACTTGTTTTTGATTATCGACGACTTAACAAAAACACTGTTAGGATGAATTTTCCGATGCCTAACGTCGACGATGGGTTAGAAGCGCTTTGTGATGCGAATATTTTTGCTGTTCTCGATATGGCTTTAGGGTATCTCCAGATACCTTTAACAGAAAGGGCAAAACCTAAAACTGCTTTTATTACGCAGGATGAAACGGGTCAATTTGAGCGTGCTGTTTTCGGACTTATGAATGCCCCATTTTATTTTGCAAAACTGATGCAAATTATTTTCGGTCCTTTTGGCAACAAGTTAGCCATTACATATTTCGACGATATACTAGTACACGCGAAATCGTGGGAGGAATTAATGGGTAAACTCGAGAAAATTTTTGAACTGTTGCGTGATGCAGGTCTGACGCTTAACATAAAAAAGTGTAAATTTGGATTAAAAGAGGTTGACTACTTAGGTTTTACGTTTGGTAAAAACGGAATGAGTCCCGGTCTAAAGAAAGTACGCGCAATTTTGGATTTTCCTCCCCCTCACGATGTGCACACTGCTAGGAGTTTTCATGGACTTGTCAGTTTCTTTCGTAGATTTATACCTGGATTCGCCAAACTAGCGGCTCCGATAGTCGAATTGTTCAGGAAGGATGAAAAGTTTGTTTGGGATATTCGTCGTGAAGAAGCATTTAAATTGTTAAAAGATTTAATCAGTTCAAAACCAGTAGTTGGTTACTTCAACCCAAAAGCGGACCGCACAGAACTACATACGGATGCAAGTTCGCTTGGGTTGGGTGCAATGCTATTGCAGAGTGATGAGCACGGTGTGATGAAGCTGATTTACGCAATTAGCAGGAGGACATCTGAAGTCGAAAGGAATTACCATTCTTCGAAACTTGAATTACTGGCGATTAAGTGGGCAATGGAGCGACTTCGTAGATTCTTAATAGGTATCAAGTTCATAGTAATAACAGATTGTCAATCTTTGATTCACCTTGATTCGTTCAAGACTAACAATGTGTTATTTGTTCGTTGGTTAGATTCGATTTCAGAATATAATTTTGAGATCCAGCACCGTGCCGGAGAGAAAATGAGGCATGTGGATGCCTTGTCACGTTCACCCGTAGAAGAGCCAGAAGCTGAAGAAAATCCGCGTAATTATTCATCAGTGTTAAATATTACTGTTCGAGAAGATGAGTTGCTAATGTACCAAAGGAGTGACGAGTTATTAGCAAGGAAGATAAAAATCTTAGAAACCGAAGAGAGACGACGTTCGCGTAGGGAGAAAGGAGAAGTATTAGGATACGTGTTGCGAGAAGGAATTTTGTACAAGGTTAGTCCAGACAATTTGGAGAAAGAATTGTATGTTGTGCCAAGGGCAATGAGGAAAGCACTCGTTATTAAGAACCACGATCTTTCGAGCCATTTTGGAGTGGAGAGAACAGTCGCACGAATTGCAGAACATTTTTACTTTCCTCGAATGCGAAGTTATATTCGTAGGCATATAGCAGCGTGTATAGAATGCCTATTTGCGAAGCACAAGCCGGGAAAGCAAGCTGGAGAGCTGCATCCCATTCCAGCGGGTCGACGTCCTTTCGAGGTGGTGCACATTGATCACCTTGGTCCCTTTGTATCGTCGTCTAAAGGGAACAAACATATTCTAGCTCTAAATTGCAATTTGACGAAATTTTGCCAGTTATATGCTGTACGGGACACTAAAACTACAACTACTGTTCGAAAGGTCGAAGAGTTTATCCAGCGATTTGGTGCTCCGAGTCGTTTCATTACAGATCGTGGAACTACCTTTACGTCTAACAAATTTAAAGAATTGTGTAATCAAAACGGAATTAAATTAACATTGATCTCCAGTCGCCATGCCCAGGCAAATGGACACATCGAGCGTTTGAATCAAACAATCTTGCCAGCTCTTCAGTCTAGTTTGACCGACACGGAAGGTCGACATTGGGACGATGGTATCAGAAAGTTGGAGCGAGACTTAAACACATCGATGTCCAAAACTACAGGAAAGACACCATTTGAAGCCCTCTATGGATATGTTCCGCGATTTGGGGAGGGACTTACTCGTGAATTGTCTGAGCGTTCTGAAACTTATCGGCTACCAGAAGAGATTCGAAACGAAATGAGAGATAAAATCGAACGAGAAAAGCTTTCTGCAAAAGAGAGATATGATAGGAACCGAGTCAAGAATGTTAAATTTAATGTAGGGGATATAGTTGTGGTCAAGGCTGCAAAAATCGCAACCGGTGAATCGACCAAGCTGCAAGCTCGTAACAAGGGTCCCTTAGTTATAACACAAGTTTTGCCGTCTGATACGTATAGGGTGCAGAGTTTATCGGCGAAAGCTGAGTCGAAACGCGCGACTACGGCTCATGTGGGACAGTTAAAGATTTGGAAGGGTTTTAATAGTCAAAGTGACGAAGAGTCTAGCGATAGTGACAGCGAGGCATTTTCCGACAATGCGTCATCACCATCTGAACCCGATCTACCGTTAAACATTGATCTTTCTAATAAGGTTCCTTCTGATTTAGGATCTAAAAAGTTGAGACTCGATTCTCAAATCGATGATGTGCGTCGCTCAAAAAGAAATACCCGAAAACCACTACGTTTGATTGAGGATGATTAGTTTATAAGATAATACTATGTAATTTGATAACTACGTAAAAATTGAAAATGACCTGGAGGACCAGGTATAAATGAGGATGGCCGATTGTTAGAAATTGTGTGTTTGCATTCGTGAGAATCTGTTTGTGTTGGTACGACTGGGGATGTGAGCTGCATAGTGTCTTTGTATGTTCGAGGTGGGTCAGCCTGACGAGGCGATAGAGAGAGAGAGAGAGCATTAGTGCTTGTGAACGAGGAGTTCGTGAACTGTACTGTTTTGGCGAGCGTCGCCGTGAGATCGTAAGAGTCCTTTGTGGAAGATAGTTTTGACTACGTTGTTTTTATGAAGAGTGCGAGTGCGTATCCCAGTCGCGTATTGAACTCATTGTATTCACATTATTTAAATAAACATTTTACTATTCTTATACTTTAACTAAAGATGCCGTGTTTTATTAATAGGGAAATATCCTGACTAACACACGCTTTTGCTTTAAAACTTTCAAATTACTTCTCCCAAGAATGGATGATGATAAGTATAGATGTGAAAATAAGGACGGAAACTGGCTTTTCCGAAAATTTTATCTTCTAAATAATTAATATTATTCTTTTCCATCAAATCTCTATGTCTCGAATGATTTTATAAAATCTACTCTATAATAATTATTAACCATTTGCATAGTAAAGATTTACTTATCATTTAAAAAAAAATATACCAATTTTATTCCCCTGAATTTATGCAGTAATGTCAAAATTTCAATTATTTTCTGAAAATGTTCAAAAACTCTATACAAACATTTAATAATAATTTTCATAAATATTAAAAATTCCACAGAAATTGGAATTCCGGTAAATTGTTTATATTTTATAAATTTCTTTCAAATAATTCAATTATTTTCATAAATAATGAAATTTTTCTTAAGAATTCAATTATTTTCACAAATGAAGAAAATTCTTCTCAGGAAATCAATTATTTTTAGAAATTTTAATAAAATTCTTTAGAAGAATTCAGTTATTTTCATAAATAATGAAATTTTTCTTAAGAATTCAATTATTTTCATAAATAATCAAACTCATCGCAGAATTTCATTTCTTTTCATAAACAATAAAACTCTTCTTAGGAATTCGATTATATTCATGAATGAAAAAAACTCCTTTTTAGAAATTCAATTATTTTTAAAATTAAAGAAAATTCTTCTTAGAAATTCAACTATTTTTAAAAATTTTCATAAAATTCTTTAAAAGAATTCAATTATTTTCATAAATAAAATTTTTCTTACGAATTCCATTATTTTCACTAATAAAAAAAATTCTTCTCAGGAATTTAATTATTTTTAGAAACTTTAATAAAATTCTTCGCAAAAATTCAATTATTTTCATAAATAATAAAATTCTTCTTAGAAATTCAATTATTATTAGAAATTTTAATAAAATTCTTCGCAAAAATTCAATTATTTTTAGAAATTTTAAGAAAATTCTTCGCAAGAATTCAATTATTTTCATAAATAAAATTTTTCTTACGAATTCCATTATTTTCACTAATAAAAAAAATTCTTCTCAGGAATTTAATTATTTTTAGAAACTTTAATAAAATTCTTCGCAAAAATTCAATTATTTTCATAAATAATAAAATTCTTCTTAGAAATTCAATTATTTTCACAAATAAATAAAATTCTTCTCAGGAATTTAATTATTTTTAGAAATTTTAAGAAAATTCTTCGCAAGAATTCAATTATTTTCATAAATAAAATTTTTCTTACGAATTCCATTATTTTCACTAATAAAAAAAATTCTTCTCAGGAATTTAATTATTTTTAGAAACTTTAATAAAATTCTTCGCAAAAATTCAATTATTTTCATAAATAACAAAATTCTTCTTAGAAATTCAATTATTTTCACAAATAAATAAAATTCTTCTCAGGAATTTAATTATTTTTAGAAATTTTAAGAAAATTCTTCGCAAGAATTCAATTATTTTCATAAATAAAATTTTTCTTACGAATTCCATTATTTTCACTAATAAAAAAAATTCTTCTCAAGAATTTAATTATTTTTAGAAACTTTAATAAAATTCTTCGCAAAAATTCAATTATTTTCATAAATAATAAAATTCTTCTTAGAAATTCAATTATTTTCACAAATAAATAAAATTCTTCTCAGGAATTTAATTATTTTTAGAAATTTTAAGAAACTTCTTCGCAAGAATTCAATTATTTTCATAAATAAAATTTTTCTTACGAATTCCATTATTTTCACTAATAAAAAAAATTCTTCTCAAGAATTTAATTATTTTTAGAAACTTTAATAAAATTCTTCGCAAAAATTCAATTATTTTTACAAATAATAAAATTCTTCTTAGAAATTCAATTATTTTCACAAATAAATAAAATTCTTTACAAGAATTCAATTATTTTCACAAATGAAGAAAATTCTTCTTAAGAATTAAATTATATTTTCGTAAATAATGAATTTTTCTTACGAATTTAATTATTTTCACAAATAAAGAAAATTCTTCTCATGAATTTAATTATTTTTTAGAAACTTTAATAAAATTCTTCGCAAAAATTCAATTATTTTCATAAATAATAAAAATTTTTTTTAGGAATTTAATTACTTTTACAAATAATTAAAATTCAATTATTTTTAGAAATTTGAATAATATTCTTCAAAAGAATTCAATTATTTTCATAAATAATAAAACTTTTCTTTTAGGAAGTCAATTATTTTCGAAAATAAAGAAAATTCTACTTAGAAATTGAATAATTTTTAAAAATTATAATAAAATTCTTCGCAAGAATTCAATTATTTTTATAAATAATAAATTTCATTGCCGAATTTCAATTATTATTAATACAATTTTTAATAAATTTCTCGAAAAATGCAAGTATTCTTAAAAATGTTGTTAAAATTCTTCACAAGAATGCAATTATTTTTATAAATAATAAAGTTCTTCCCAAAAATTCAATTATTTTCATGAATAATAAAATTCTCCACAGGATTTCAATTATTTTAATACGCAATTGAAAATAAATTCCTCGAAAAATGAAATTATTTTTAAAAGTTTTGGCGAAATTCTTTATAAGAATTCAATTATTTTAAAAAATGACTATGAAATTCTTTAAAAGAATTGATTTTTAAGAAACATTCAATTATTTTATAAATTATTTATTTTTGTATTCAAGTAATTGAATTCTCATAGAATTTTCTAATAAGAATTGATGTGAAACTGAATTATTCAAATTTTTTTTTCTATTATATATATTTAATTGAAGAATTTTCGACTAATCAAAATTTCACGTTGAATTAAATTGTAAACAAGTGGATTTGAAAATTCTGAAAAAAACTTTTTCAAAAAATATTAAAAATAATTGATTTAAAGAAGAATTTTAGTTAAAAATTCTTGAAAATAATAATTGAATTGAAATGATGAAAATAATTTTGAAGAAGTTATAGAAATAATATTTTTATATTATAATATAAAAAAAAAAGAAAAGGCTTAAAAATATCTGACTGAAAGTTACATTTATTAATGATGTACAACTTTTTTTTAATTATTTTCAAAATCCAAGTGCGCAACATAAATATTTTTATTGCCTATTGCCATTGAAGAGCCGGGGAATTTAAAAAGATTTGTCTGACTGAAAAACTGCTTTACTACTGATAGGATAACGACAACAATTGAAAGCGCTTTGTCTGACTAAAATTGCCTTTATCTACTGCAACCGTGCTAACAAGATGAGTTTAAAACTCTTTGTCTGATTAGAATTGCCTTTTTCTACTGCCACACTCAATTTATATTGTAACAATATTCGGAATCTGTAAGGAAACATAATAATATGTTTACTACTGTCGCGCACTGGAATGAAATCAATTTTAAATCTTTGTCTGACTGGTTACAGTCTTTTTCCACTAATTTAATGACAAATATATATTTAAAACGTTTTGTCTGACTGTATTATTGACTTTGTCTACTGAAAGCGTATTTACAAATTTTCCTTTATTATTATTATTATTTTCCAATAATTATTATAAATTTATAATTAATTATTTTTATCTTAACTCTCGAAATTTTCTTCAGAATCATTGTTTCCAATTTTCTTGAAAGTATATCAAATTAATATTTTTTTAAAAAATATTTTAAATATTTAATTATTATTATTTTTCCGTAGGAATTAAAATTCTTCAAAACATTCAAATTCAAACCTTTATGAAATTTAAAAACTTATATGAATATTATTAATTATTTTCATGTTTTAAAATAATTTAAATTTCCATAAATTTTTTTTTTAAAATGAATTCAATTATTTAAAAGAATGTAATCAAATTCGTTGTAAGAATTCAATTATTTTCATAAATAATAAAATTTTCCATAGGATTTCAATTACTTTTAATACAATTTTAAATTAATTCCTCGAAAAATGTAATTATTTACAAAAATTTTTTGCAAGAATTCAATTACATTTCATACATAATGAAATTCACCGTTGAAATTCAAATATTCTCAAAATACAATTTTATAAAAATAGTTTTAAATAATTGGATTTTTTTGGGTAATTTTATTTAAATAGTAGATATTGAAAATCATTGAATTCGCAGGAAAATTTTTGAAAATAATAAATAATTGAATTATTTATGAAAATAATTGAATGTTTGCGTCGAATTTTATCTATGTTTTTGAAAATAATAAATAATTGAATTATTTATGATAATAATTGAATTCTTTTGGAAAATATTATTAAAATAGTAGATATTGAGAATCATTGAGTTGAGGAAAATTTTTGAAAGTAATTGAAATTTTGACAAGAATTTTAATAATATTTTTGAAAATAATTGAATTTTGGAAAAGAATTTTATTATTTGCAAAGACAATTGAAATAATGACAAAATTATTTTTTTTCAATTTTGGAACATAATTGAATTTCGGAGAAGAATTTTATTATTTTTAAAGGTAATTGGAAATTTGACGAGAATTTAAAAAAAATTTTGAACATAATTGAATTTCTGCGAAGAATTTTATTACTATTGAAAATAATTGAATTTCTGCAATAATTTGTAATTTCTCCAAAATATTCAATTATCTAAATTTTTGACTGAAATTCATTTTTAAATCAATTTTTATTAAAAATTTCAACGAGAGTTTAATTATTTAAATATACAAATAAATAATTTATTGAATAATTGAATGTTTCTTAAAATTGAATTCTCATGAAGAACTTTATTAAAAAATTTTTAAATAATTGAAATCTTTCGACGAATTTCATTAATATTCTTATGAATAATTAAATTTTTTGGAGAAATCCAATTAAAATTTTATTAAAAATAATTAAAATTCTTAGATTAGTTTCATTATTTATGTAAATAATTAAATTCCTAAGAAGAATTTTATTATTTATGAAAATAATTGAAATTCTGCTGTGATTTTTATTGTTTATGAAAGTTATTGAATTCTTTTGAAGTATTTTATTTAAATTTTTTAAAATAATTGATTTTTTAAGAAGAATTTTCTTTATTTAATTACTTTTGAAAATAATTCAATCTCTGCAATTTGTAACTTCTTTAAAATTCAATTTTTTTAGTGTTTTCAACTAGAATTCTTCTGTAAATACATTTTTTTAAATAATTAATTAAATAAATATATATTGACAAATTTAACTAATTTTAGAATATTTTTAATTATTAAAATTGTTCAGAAATATAAGTTCATCAAAATTTCTAATTAAATTCATTCAAATGAAATTTTTATATCAAATTGAAACCGTTTGACATTTATTCATTTATGAAAATTGTAGACGCAACTCTTTTGAAATTGAATTAATTTTGAAATATTTAAGTAAAATTATTTATTAAACAATTTGTTAATCTTATGATAGTTGTTCAAGATTTTGTTCTTTTCAGTACTTTTAATAAAAATTTCTGACTTTCCCCTGAATTCTCTGTCAGAATAATATGATTATTATAATTATAATAATATTAAAACGATATATTCAAATTTATATTTTAATTTTATAAAAAAAAATGGAATGAAACATTTTTACGTCCTCTTTTTTTTAAATTGATGATTTTATTTAAAAAAGAGAGTGAGACGTCAGCCTCGCTCGTAAGGAAACGAATTATTGCTAATTAATTTGATTAAAACAGGGATTAAAAACTCAAACGTGGATTACAATTTAAATAGTACTTAATTAAAGATATAGTTGAAATGACATGATGTAATTGATAATATAGTGGATATTATATTTGCAGTCAATATTAGATCTCATCAAACAATATACATATAGTACTTACAGTCATTGCTCGATTCCAATGATAATATTACCAATCACTATAGTAATTACAATCATTTGTACATGTCAGTGGTGTATGAACAGCGTATAGGGGATGCTTTCGATTATAAACACTGAACTATATATAGTAATAGTAATACATTAATTTCAAATACCATATATAATTCATCGCAATATATATTATTTATATCCAGTAAATAAATCAAAGTTTACTTTTCAATATAAAAATATTTTGTGACAATATTATTTTTTGTTTGATAAATATACAGAAGAAAAATAGAATCAATCGCAGAATATGATAACTGTTTCTTTATAGTTGAGTATTTATTATGATTATAAATAAATGTGTCGATGTTGAAGGCAATTGCGAGTTGTAAGACAAGCATTTTTGTCCTGAAAGAAAACAGAGTAGTCATTGTGTCACGGAACAATGGAATAAAACAACCTTACTTTAACGATAGCGACTCATGCTGGGCGACCGATCGCGAATGGTTCGTGAATAATGGATAACAGGCAACAGTCCTCCAGAATCCGTGCTTTGCTCCATCGGATCAATGGCGTATTTATAACATGTAAATCTTTTGAATTGAGATCTTACAAGTTTCTTATATATATATATCTAAAATACGTACTGTGCATTAAATAAAGAAAAGATAAACACAACAGTATAAATTGGCTAATTTCGCGAAACAGTTCTTTCCCCTTTAAATGAATAATAAATTAAATTCAAAGTTCTCGGTTCAAAGTCAGGGGAATTTTATCAAAAATACTGCAAAAAACATTTTTGGATAAATGTGTTTTAAATTTTAAATTTTTTGGAAAATGTAATTAATATTTTTCAAAAATTTGCTTTATTTTTAATAATATATTTAATATAAACGGAATTCAGAAATTCAGAACATAATTATTTGAAAACTTTTAATTCAAATTATTTGGAAATTAGTTGAATTTTTCAATATTTATATTTATATTTTTTGAATATTATTAAAAAGAATTAAATTTCGAGAAGAATTTCTGTTAAAAACACTAAAAAATAATTAAATTTCGGAGAAATTACAATATTAATAGTAATTTTTAGAAAAAATTAAATTTTTAAATCTTTAAAAATCTGTACTTTTATAATACTTTTAATGAACAATTCTGTGCAACTAATTTTCTTATATATATAAACGGAATTTAAAAAACTTTTCAAATAAAAAATTCTGAAATAATTAAAATTTAGTAGAATTTTTTAAAAATAATTGAATCTTTAAAGAGAGTATTTTTTTACTATCTTTGAAAATTCAATTATTTACTAAATTTGTACTAAATTTTAATTATTTGAGAATTTTTCATTTAAAGTTTTTAAAATTTCGTTTATATAAGAAAATTCCCAAATAATTAAAATTTAGTAGAATTTTAATTTAATAGAATTTTAATTATTTGAGAATTTGTTTATAAGTTTAAAGAAACATGTTTTTTAATTTTTTATGAAAAAGATAATACATAAAATATATTCCTATAAATAATTGAATTTTTAAAGAGAGTATATTTATACTCTCTTTAAAAATTCAATTATTTTTGAAAAATTCTACTAAATTTTACTTATTTGAGAATTTTTTATTCAAAGTTTTTAAAATTCCGTTACTTTCAATATTTTTGATTACATTTTTTTTATGTTTTATTTGCCTCAATAACTTTAAGAGCAACATCGAAGAGTTATACTTACAATTCTAATAAAAAATATCATTTTTCCCATATTATATATAATATTTTTAATAAACTAATTCTTATAATTCTTTCTATTATATATTCTTTTAAAATTCAATTATTTTCAAAATGTATATAAAATTAAAATTATTTAAAAATCTACTTTTTTAGACTTAATCATTAAAGTTTTGAAGAAAGCATCAATTTGTAAAAAAAATCAGAAAAGTTTCTTTAAAATACTATTAAAAAGAATTCTTATTAAATTTATTTTGTGTTCGTCTTATAAACTTTGAAATGCCAAGAAAACCAAAAAAACTTTTTTTTTTATTTGATATATATATTATCTAATTACCGTGACTAACTTTCCTTGATTATTTTCGAAAAATGTAAATAAAATTCTTTAAAAGAAGTTAATTATTTTTAATAGAATATAAAGAAATTTTGATTATTTAAAAAATTTTCAATTATTTGCTTATAAAAATTCAATTATCTTGAAACAATAGAATTAAAAAATTTCAAAAATCTCATTTTTCAGAATTTTTAAAAAATCTTTGCGAAAATTCAATTTTATTAAACAAATTTAAGTGTGTATCATTTTTTAAATTGACTAATAAAAATTTTAATTATTAATCTTTTCACTAAGAAATATGAATACATTAGAATGTGACTTTTTATAAAATTCAATTATTTATCAATTATTAAATTAAAATACTTTGAAAATTCGATTTGTTAAAAAGTTTTTAATGAAATTCTTTAATTTAATTATTTTCAGTTGAATTTCACAAAATTTTGTATTAATTCGATAATTTTAAAAAAAATTTATTTACAGTATTTGAATCAGTGTATCTATAAAAATTGAGAAAACGATTTTTTGAAAACAAAAAAACTTTTTTTTTATTTGGTGAAAAAATTATTTTGAAAATTAACCGATTACAACTTGACCTTGTTATATAAAAGAAAATTTGCGCACAGTAACACACACAGAGAGAGAGAGTGGATCATCTAAATTCTAGGGAAACAGGACGAAATGCTCTTCAGAGACGAAAGAGACTTCCAAGACGAAAGGGTTTAGAAAAGGGGGTTTATGCTGCAGATCTTGACAAATTACTTTAGTAAGTTATCTCCCAAAGCGATCGAATATACTTCTTCCTTTTACCCATTGAGTAAGAGAGATGAAGCAGGCAAAGAGCCAATGGCGTCACTACATATATACATATAAAGGGAGACAAAGGATAAAGTCTTGTACCTGCCCTTTTCAGCATCATATATACATATACATTTATTTATACCGAGTATGTTACTACGTTGTGTCCTTCCGAGGTCCTGACAGCCGCCTGCATGATTTATGAAGGTCGTTTATGTGGAATTTTGTTTTTGCTTCTTGATAACATGCGAGGTCGTTCTCCTGATTATCCCTGAGATATTGCTTATTCGCTGGGTCTGAAATCTGACTAAAGTGGGATGCCTGAAAGGTGACGCTATCCAAATTGTTAAACAAGATTATTTCAGCAGCTTATTGTATAAAAAAAATACTCGAAAAAATACTCAAAAAAAAAAATACTCCGCATCAAAAGTAGTTGGTGGTTATTAAAGGGCGATAAGACCTACTACGTCATAATTTATTAAAGTGTTATGATCGATAAGTAATTATTCCAAAAAAGTTAACATGTGACGCGTCACAAAGAAATGGGACGACACAACAAGAAGCAAAATTTATACAAATTATGTTTGTTGAATAGAATTCTCTTTTGAAAAGAGAATTCTATTCAACAAACATAATTTGTATAAATTTTGCTTTAAAAAAACTTTTAATTAAAAAGTTTTTTTTAAAAATTTAAAAACATAAATTAAAAAATCTTCTAAATTATAAAATAATTAAAAAGACTTTTTAATTCTATAAAATAAAAAATACTTTTTATCAAATATCGGAATTTCGTTATTCATTATATTTTCACTATATGCTCATCATTAAATTAAAAATTAAAATACAGAACAAAATTCTATACGAACTATAAATATTGAAAACTTATTTTTTCATGTTCTAAACTTTGAGAAAAAGTGAACAACTCAAATGTGAATAATTTCATAATTCTTGTGTTTATATCAAATAAGGACATTAGCGGATTATTTTATTACTAAAAGCTTTCGCTCGTTACAATCATTATTTATGCAGATCATGAAAACTAGTTGCCTTTACTTTCCAAAATACATAATTTATACAAAAGTAGCCGCATGCTTTTTTAAAAAGTGAAAATTACACACGATTTAAATGAACAACCGCACAAAATGGCACAACGATAACAGAGTTTTATAACATATGAATTTGTCAATAAAAAGACAATTATGTTTAACTCATAAAATATTGATTTCGAATCTACAAACTACTAGTGGCTTGCAAAATCGAACGCACGCTATTTTGATCTAAAAATCACGAAATTAAATAAATAATATGTAAAAAGGCGAAATATAAAAAGTTGATGAATGAATAGCAGAATTAATCCACTGGTTTTTCAAAAGTAATTCTAATTTTTTAATTCTTGAGAGAAAACATTTTTGTAAGAATTCAATTACATTTCACAAATAATATAATTCTTCGATGAAATTCAAGTATTTTCAAAATCTACTATTTTAATAAAATTTCTCAAAAAAAAATTTAATAACATTCGTTGCAAGAATTCAATTATTTTCATAAATAATAAAATTCTTCACAGGATTTCAATTACTTAAAACAAATATAATAAAAATTCGTTGCAAGACTTCAATTATTTTCCTAAATGATAAAATTCTTCACATGAATACATTCTAATCTATTCATGTATAATTGATTTATAATTGATAAATAATTGAATTTAATAAAGAGTCACATTCTAATGTATTCATGTTTCTTAGTTCGAAGATTAATAATTAAAATTTTTATTAGTTAATTTAACAAAAGATAATGATAATTTTTTAATAAAATTCAATTTTCACAAAGTTTTTTTGAAAATTCTGAAAAATGAGATTTTTGAAATTTTTCAATTCTATTGTTTCAAGATAATTGAATTTTTATAAACAAATAATTAACAATTTTTGAAATAATTGAAATTTCTTTACATTTTATTAAAAATAATCAACGGACGTTAGTCTCCGTAATTATAATTTTATTTTTAAAAATTTCTTCGCAATATATTCAATTATTTTCATAAATAGTAAAACTCATTGCAGAATTTCAATTATTTTTAATTGAATTTCTCGAAAAATGTAATTATTCTTAAAAATTTTATTAAAATTCGTCGAAAGAATTCAATTATTTCCATAAATAGCAAAATTCTTCAGATTTACTTAATTCTTTCGGAATATTATTTTTAAAAAAATTCTTCACAAGAATTCAATTATTTTCATAAATTTTTATAAAATTCTAAAATACAATTTAATTATATTTTCAAATGTAATAAAATTCTTCGCAGAAATTCAATTATTTTTAAAAATTCTCAAAATTTCAATTATCTTTATAAATAAATAAATTTATTGTTCTCCACAATTCAATTATTTTCAAAAATTTTAATAAAATTCTACGCAAACATTTAAATATTTTCATAAATAATAATATTCTCTTGAACGATTCAATTACTTTTATAAATAGTAAAATTCTTTGCAGAAATTCAATTAGTATCAATACATTTTAATAAAATTGAATTTATCAAATTTTCAATTATCATTATGAAATTATGAATAGATAAGATTATTTTAAAAAATTAAAAAAAATTCTTTGTTTAATTCAATTATTTTCCAAATTTATAATTAAAATTATTGAAAAAAAAATTATTTTTAAAAAATTTAAAGAAACTCGTCAAAAGAATTTAATTATTCATAAAAACTCTAATAAAAATTTTTAAAAACAATTGTACATTTATTTATGTTCGAAATTAAATAAATTTAAATTTGATGAGAAAAAAAAACCGGGAAAAATTAGGACAAAGTCGGGAAAAAACCGGAAATTTTCTTAAATATTGCAACAAAATATCCCTTTTTTGGTATAAAATGCAAATTATTTCGATTTTTATAGTGTGAAAAATAACTACAGTCGAATCTTTCAAAATTAATTTTTAAATTTCTTTAAAATTAAAATTTTTAAAAATTTTAAACAAACCTTCAAGAATTACAATTAGAAATTATAAAAAGTTGAATTATTTTTGTATTTAAGTAATTGAATTTTCGAAAAACTTACGGAAAAACATTAAAATTAATTAATTTAGGTGAAAAAGTTAGAATTTTTAGGTAAATAATTAAAATTAAAAATTTCAATTCCTTGTGAAAAAATAAATAATCAGTATTTAAGGTTTTTGTACAAAAATAGGAGAATAAGTTTAAATTATTAAACATTCGGTCAGACACACTATAAGATTTTTAATCAAACCACGAAAGGAAAATTCAAATAAATTGTTAAATAACTGCAATATTGAATTAAATCAGGTGTCAATACTCCACATTGTAATATCAGATATCATTCAATATTTTACTTATTTGATCTTTTTTTAGTTTTCTTCAATTATATATTTTATTGAATATTGTAAAATCTCTTGGCATGGTTAGAAAAGTTTTTCATAATTTAAATGATTTAAATTAATTTTATAAATTTTTAACAAAATACCGTGAACAGTGATTTGTCCTTTATGAAAGAATCATTAAAAATTAATTTAACATAATAATTGTAATTATGAATATCTGAATTTATAGAAAATACTGAAAGGTCAGAGAAGAAAAATATAAAATTTCTTTTACTCTCTAAACTTTAATTATTTTCATAAAATAATAAAAATTTCACAGGAATTCAATTACTTACAAATTTTTTATAAATTTCTTCGTAATCATTCAATTATTTCTATAAATAACAAAATTATTTTCGTAAATAATAAAATTATTTTTAGGAATTCAATTATTTTCATAAATATTAAAACTCATTGCAGAATTTCAATTATTTTTATTTCAATTTTAATCAAATTCCTCGAAAAAAGTAATTATTCTTAAAACTTTTATTAAAATTCGTCAAAAGTATTCAATTATTCAAAAATTTATTCATAAAATCCTTTATGAGAAATCAATTTTAAGAGAAATACAATAATTGAATTCTAGTAGAATTTTGAAAAGGTTTCAAATTAAAATCTTTGAAAATCTGAATTTTTCATATTTTTAACTAACAATTCTGTGCAAATTAATTTTTTTGAGAAAATTTAATTGCGGATTTTTTAAAAATTATATAAAGTTTTTATTTTCTAATATATATTTAATTAAAGAATTTACGAATAATTGAAATTTTATAAAATTGAATTGTAAACAAATACGAAAAACAAAATTTTATTTTAAAAATATTACAGATTATTGACACGAATTCTAATACAAAACCTTCAATTTTTTCTATTTTTGACAATAATTTCTTTTTCAATAACTTAATTCATCAAGAAGTATACATATAATTATTACTTAAAAATTATTTCATAAATTTTTTTTGATAAATTTTAATTTTAATTATTTTGAAATAATAACGCAATTCTTCGAAAAAATTCAATTATCTTGATATATAAAAAAAATTTTCCCAGAAATTCGATTAATTTCAGGAATTTTAATAAAAATCATTGCAAAATTAAATTATTTTCAAAGTAATAAAATTTATCGTAGAAATTAAATTATTTTCAGGAATTTAAAAAAAATACAATGCAAAATTCAATTATTTTGAAAAGAAATAAAATTCTTCTTGGGAATTCAATTATTTTCAGGAATTTTAATAAAATTCATTGCAAAAATCAATTATTTTCGTAGACAATGAAATTTTTCTTAGAAATTTAATTATTTTCACAAACAAAGAAACTTCTTCTCAGGAATTCAATTATTTTCATAAATTATGAATTTTTTCTAAAGAATTCAATTATTTTTACAAATAAAACAAATTCTTCTTAGGAATTCAATTATTTTCATAAACAATAAAATTCTTATTAGGAATTCAATTATCTTATCAAACAAAGAAACTTCTTCTCAGGAATTCAATTCTTTTTAAAATTTTAATAAAGTTTTTCTTAAGAATTCAATTATTTTCACAAATAAATAAAATTCTTCTCAGGAATTCAATTATTTTCACAAATAATGATTTTTTTCTAAAGAATTCAATTATTTTCACAAATAAAGAAAATTCTTCTTAAGAATTCAATTATTTTTACAAATTTCGTTTTTTATCGTTTTTTTTTTGGTTTTAAAGTCGATCCGAGTTCTGTTAAATTTAAAAATCCAACTAATATTTTTCCTTTTTTTGAGTCAATAACAAATATTGCTTTGATTTTTAAATTTTATTTTGTTTTTTTTTAAAAGTTTGAGTATTTTTGGTATTTTTTTTTAAATGATTGACAACAAATTTCAACCTGTGATTTGATATTTTCAGGAATTTTAAGAAAATATAATGCAAAATTCAATTATTTTCAAAAGAAATAAAATTCTTTTTGGAAACTCAATTATTTTCAGGAATTTTAATAAAATTCATTGCAAAAATAAATTATTTTCATAAATAAAAACAGAATTCATCTCAAGAATTCAGTTATCTACAAAAGTAGGTAATACAATTCTTCGCAGAAATTCAATTATTTACAAAAATTTGAAAAAAAATCTCGCTAACATTTCAATTCTCTTTATAAATCGCAAAATTTTTCGCCAAAAAATTCAATTATTTTCAGAACAATTTTAATTGAATTCCTGCAAAGAATTCATTTATTCTTAAAAATTCTATTATAGTTCGTTCCAGAAATCCAATTATTTTCAGGAATTTTAATAAAAATCAAATTGCAAAATTTAATTATTTTCAAAGTAATAAAATTATTTTCAGAAAACTATACTAATTCAGATTTAGAAAGTAGTAAATTCTACTGATTTATTAGTAAAATTTACTAATTCAAAAGCAAACAGTTAACATTTTTGCTTATTCAAAGTTAGAGAGTACAACATTCAATAAAATAAACGACTCTAGTCGATGTTTAATCGACTAAAGGGACTTTTTTTCTTGTTAAAGTCGATCCAAGCCGCTTTGAAAAAGTGAAACTTGAAAGAAATTCCAGAATAAATAAACTTCTCCCTTCATAATTGGAGTCAATTTTCAGATGATGAACTATGTGGTGGTGGGGGATTGATATAAAACTTGATTCCATTAAAGGAGAGGAATTCCGCAACTCCTGCCTGCGTAATAAATTTGATATAGAAGTGGTTGAATAATTTTCAATCAAGGAAGAGTGAACCTCTCACTCGAGGGAATTCAGAGGGATAGTATAGGTATTGCATATAATGAGAGAAAGGTTGTTGAAAATCTCGTCCTCCTGTGATGATAACCCTCGTTTCTTTTACGCACATCTCTAACAATAATGACAGAAGCACACCAGCAGGACAATGAGGGAAAGTTTGTGCGAGTGCATGGACGACTCCTCCTCGTCGAATTGGGGATGATTTCTAGTTAATAAAACGTAACGATAAAGTGATACGATGATATATCACGGCAGGACCAGGACGATGGCACGAGGATGAGGCTCTGGGGGTGAGAAACGGGACGAAGCAGAGACGATGAGCTTGAGGGAATCGGGGAAAAGGGCGCAGCCGCGAGGCTGGAACCACCCTCGGCTGCAACCCCCGTCACTACCGCGCCTCGACTTACTCACCCCCCCGAAGCAGACTGCACATCCACCACCGACATAACGAAACAGACTCCTAGGCAGTGGGGTGCGGGTCAGTTTCTCGAATGTCGTTGCGGGTTAATGGTGTCGTCGTCGTACTTCTTAAAGAATCGTTCCCCTTCACGCTAATTCCGATTAATTTCGTATTCATTCCTCATTAATTATTAATCTCCATTAATTAAGTTTCTCCGGACTGGGAATTTGTGATACACGTGATTTTTCTGTGACCAATTATTCTTTTCAATTTTTTCTTTCTTTTGAAAGAGAGTTGCGCCTTGTTCAAGTGCACCGGTATACTTGAGAAGTGCTACTGTGTGTTTTCCAACAGATTCTTTTTTATTTCTTCGTGATTTGTGCGAAGAACTTTCGAGTTCTATTGATTCTATATAGTGTGTCTCTCAACAGGAAGGAAATAATTTCAACAACAAATCTTTCTTTGGAGGAAATCTATTTTCTTGAATACCGTCGCAGACGATGGACGAATGATATTCTCGCCGATTGCAGAAATAGGTAGGTCACAACGCTAAAGAATGGCTTTCTAGCATTTCTAAAAACTCCTTTCAACACCCGAGGGTTTGAAAGGATCTTTTTCAATATTTGAAAATCTCTATTCATTTTCTACTTTTTGAAAATACCTTTTCAAGTATATGTAGAAAAAATAATTGTATCTTTTAGTTAAAAGGTGATACAATTTTTTTTTTGAAAGTTGGTTCTCGGTAAGAAATTCTTATTCTTTAAACGAGTTTGTTAAGTTTTGTATGGAGCTTGGACAAATAAACAAAAGTTTACCTCGATTCTCTAAGGCATTTATATGTATATCTGTATTTTATGCATGATGATGAATAAGAACCTTCTGACAGAAGTTGCCACAATTTCAAGCGGGATTACCTTCCGCCTCTCTCCTTTATCTTATTTCACAATTTCTTTTTATTAAGATGATAAAATGATTTGACAAAGATTATAAAGAATCTAAAAATTTATATAGTTGAGAAGCAAATCCATTGTTTTAATGCACTCTCTTCTCATTTTTTGAGAAATGTTTACTAATGTTTGCAAAGTAAGAATGTTTACTAACTAATGTTAGAATTTGTCGCTGATTGAGAATTTTTCATAACGAATTAGTCACTTTTTGTTTTTGAATTAGTAAATTTTACTAATATGAGAAAAAAATATGTTATAGGGTAACATAATGATCAAACAGAGTAAATTTTCTAATCATCTTTAGTGCTACAAATACAGACATCTCGTTGATATAAGATACAATCCAGATTGTATGGAGTAACATCTTGATTGTACTTTTCTAACATTTTGATTGTACTTTTGTAATATAATATTTTTGTAACATTTTTGATGGTATCCAGTAGCATAATGGTGGTACCGGATAACATCTACTTTCTACCATCAAAATCTTATTATATCAAAATTTTTGTAATATCCATTTCTCTCACTAAAAAGGACCCCACAGGAAATACATTAGTTTTGGGTCCCAGTAGATTTTCTTTCACTGAAAATAATTTTTAGCGAATTTGATTAATTTTAAACTTCTCTTAATACTTCAATAAGTCCTCAACAGAATTTAAAAAATTTTATTGACCACCAAAAAGGCTAATACCATCAATAAGGCTAAGACCTCCAAAAAAACTAAGAATATAGTTGGTGCATGCAGATTTTGCAGCTGTTTTTGTAATTTAACTACTTTTTTTAGTCAACCGAACCGTTCTTTTTTAACTACATGTTCGAAAATAGTAAAATCAACTACACAAACTTTTTTAACTACATATTCAAAATTTGGTAAAATCAACTATATAAACATTGTTAGCATAACTGGAAAAGTAATTAATTTTATTAAGTTATTTTATTAAGTTAAAGTTAAAACTTTTGATTCGTTTTTCGTCTCAATTTGATATCTGCAGAAAAATTGTACTCAACTACATTATGGTAGTTGAATTTTTCGACTAAATTGTTTTCAGTGTCTAAATTTTGAATTTTAAGTTTGTATTCAATTTGGAGTAAAGTTCCAGGAAAATCGATTGGGACCCAAAACCAATATTTCTTGCGGGGACCTTAGTAGAAATTAATTAAAATTTACTAATTCGAAAGCAAAAAATCAGTCACGAATTCAAATTAGTTAACATTTTGACTAATGAAAATTTAGAGAGTACAGTGACATCAATTATAGATTAAAGAACCCAATTATCTCTAAATTTCAATTATGTACTGAAAATTCATTCAAATTAGTAGTTTTCTACTAATTTTTGGCAAAAATTTTACCATTTCAATTAGCATAGCAAGAAAAAAGTTAATCTATTTTATTCTTTAGAGAAAAGCTCCTCTTCTATAATATCCTCACAATTTTTCTTTTCGAAAGAAAACTATTCGAAAATTGAAATAAAAAAATTACAACAAAAAAATTTAGTCGAAAAAATCAACTCTACCATTATTATTTCAGTAAAAAGTAGTTAAATTGCTAACTTTTTGGTTCTTTCAACCATGTTTGTGTAATTGATTTTACTACATTTGAGGTAGTTAAAAAAAATTGTTCAATTGGCTTAAATACACACAATTAAATTCCAAAAATAACTTCGAGGTTGATAATCAATTTTGAATCCAAATGCATTTAAATGAAAAAATCATTGAATCCAAATGCAATAAATAAATTTTTTTAATTAATGTAAGTAATTAATTATTTTACCAAAAAAAAAATTACGAATTACGAATCTAAATGCAATAAATAAATTTATTAGTTAATGTAAGTAATTGATTATTTTACCAAAAAAAATTACGAATTACGAATCCAAATGCAATAAATTAATTTATTAATTAATGTATAAGTAATTGATTATTTCACCAAAAAAAATTAATATTAATAAATAAATTTCCTTTTTTTGTTGTGATTGAACAAAAGAAAAAGTTCCTTTTTTTCATAAAATTTCGCTTTTGAGATGCATTAATTCGAGAACAATTGTCTAATTGAAAGTCAAGATGACTAGTGTTGAGTTTGGTATAGTTAAAATTTTGACTGATTCAGATTTAAATACTATTTGAATTAAACAAAGTGCAATCAAGTGAAACTTGTTGAGACAAAGAATAGAACTGTTTAAATTTCAGATCCTGTTTAAATCAAACATTTCATGCAGAATAGTGGAATTTTTACTATGATTATTGGATAAAATTTTATCTCCCGCACGGAAAAGAGGAAATAGTGACATTTTAAGACTTTTATATCAAGATAAACTTTCGCTTCATCAACGATCATTAATTTATAATTATTATTTTTTTATACTTATTTCGAATGAGAAAAATTTTTCCACTTATTTCCAATAAGTAAAATCTTTTTACTTATTTACTATAAAATAAAATTCGATCTTTTTAATTTTAACTTTATGAAACGTTGAAATAAATTATTCATAAATAAATCTCCAGATAAAGATAAAATTTTCAGTATTTGATCTCATTAGGTATGAATTACTAATTAGTTCTATTTTAATATTAAAAAAGGGCGAAAGTTTTATCTCTAAATTTTAATTAGTGAAAATATTTACTAATTTAAATTAATGACTGACTTTTTGCTTTTGAAGTGGTACATGTTGCTAATAAATTATTTTATTATAAATTTTATTATAAAAGTTTATGATAGTAATATTTTTGCTTTTGAATTAGTAAATATTACTATAATAAACTTTTATAATAAAATTTACAAATTAAAAAGCAAAAAAGTCAGTCGGTAATTCAAATTAGTAATTTTTACTTAAAAATTTAAAAAGTGGATAATAAATATAAATTTCAAATAATGACATAATATTTTATCGAATCCACCCTCATACAAAAAACATCTTTTGAATTCTGTGAAGACAGTCATAAAATGTTCCTGAAAGTTCATGATACGTTTCAGATCGGAAGCCTTAGTCGTATTATTTTTACTATAGATCCGTCTTTATCATAAAATTGAATTCCGTCTCAATTTTGTTTATAACTTACATGCGAATATATTTTCTGAATTATATATACATTTTCGTAATTCTTTTTCCAATTTAAAAAAAAAATAATTCATCATATTCGTCATCATTTTAATGCAATCATTTTTGTCGACTAAAAGTTTTTTATTTGCAAAAAAAAAAAAAAAATTTTAATTTGTCAAAGAGAAACACAAATGGAATGAAAAAATAAAATTTTACTACTTTTCTCATCTGAGAGTCAGCTTTACTTTATATATGCACAGAAAATATGTTTTGAGCATGGAAAGCTTTAAAAATATTTTACTTCTGATATATAAATAAAATAAGGACGCATCAAATTTTATTTCCCTTACACACTTTTTTTTAATATAAAAAAAAATGTTTATAGAAAAATGTAGGATATGAAAATATGATAAAAATAATTTCAAATATAGAATTTAATTTTTCGTCTCGACAAAGATGTTCGATTCTTAAATTTAATTTCGGTAAAATAATTTCCACTGATAAAAAAAAATCTAAACAATTTTTCCCAAAAAATCTTGTTTTTTATAAATTCTAAAAATTAAATTCTAAAAAGAGCGACAGAATTACCGAAAGGTAAATTTTTTTTTTCTCTAAATCGGAGTGATCGTTAACTTTATATTTTTATCATTATGAGAATCAAGTGATAAAATCCTTATCGATTTGTGAATTTAATTTAATTTTTAAAATATAAATTAAATACAGTTTCTGCGGTTATGTATAGATTAAATTTTAATCTTTTAAAATTGAAAGGACTAAATTTTATAATTAATATTTGATTGAAAAAGTGAAAAACAAACATATAATGAATATTATTTATTTCGCAAAGAAATATAAATGTCGACATGAATACATAATATTTATAATAATTTTATCCAGAAATTATTGTAAATTTACATAAGATTATTATAAATTTTCATGACTGCGGCAAAATTTCCACAAATATATATCAAGCTGAAAATATCACATAATTTCTAATGTAAACTTACGGCATGCATCACTGCACTTTTATGTCCAGTTTATTTCTGATGTGCAATTTTGTATCTGCCAAATATTCACTTGACGTAAAATTCTATTATAAATTAATGTAAATTAACGGTATTTACAACAGTAATTAGAATAATAATATATTAATAATTATTACAATAGAAATAATAATAATAATAATAATAATAATAATAATAATAATAATAATAATAATAATAATAATAATAATAATAATAATAATAATAATAATAATAATAATAATAATAATAAAAATGATAATAATAAAAATAAAAACAATAATAAAAAGAATAATAAAAATAATAAAAATAATGAAAATAAAAATAATAATAATAACTATTGTTTCTGAAATAGGGTTAGAGATTTGTTTTAAAAAAAATAAGGATTACCAACTACAGCCAAAAAAAAAAAAAATTGAAAACAGAAAATGTAATTCTATAAAATATCGTTTTCAACAATATTGATATTCCAGTCAGCGTTTCGCAGGAATTTAATGTAATTGTATTTCAGAAGGGGTACATATCATTCAATTAATTTGTTTTTTTTCATCACATAGTCAACCTGTAGCTTCGATTAAGAGGTTTCCTTCTAATTAACTTTCACGAGTTTTGTGCAAAATAAACAGTCCAACATTTATTTTTTCATATATACACATGTTAATGTAAATTTTAATAAAATATAACTTTATTTAAACATAAAAGTAATTATAGTTTTAAAGTTTAAATTAAATCCAATTGTATTTATTCAGAGATAATTGAAATTAATTTTCGACATATATGAATATTTTGATTTTATATCAAATAAATAAGATAATAATTACGTATCCTTTTATATTATAAACTACATATAAATTGGAAAATTGAGTTTCATTTAATTTGAACTGAACATTTAAAGTGAATTTTCATCTAATTTTCACTCTGTACCAAAATAACCCTGCATATGTCGTTACATTAAAACAATTAGCATTGCTAAATATGTTAATTATTTTCTATTAAAATTCTGTTTATTTATTTCCACTATAATTAAATATTCATGTAAGTCTATTTATATATATATATATTGAAACTATAAATTTATTATAATTTCATTCGAAATATTTTGATTTTAATATAACTGGACAGATGTTGTTTTAATTGTTGTGCGCTTTTTATAAATAATGAGATTTAATTATCGTTTTGAAATTGAGATTGAAACTCATTTTTTATTCATTTACTTATACCGTTCTGGAAACTATATATAAATAGAAGTATTTAATTTATAAACTAATTTTACTTTATTATAATCAAAATAAAACGATAGAAAATAAAAGAAAAATAGTAGATAAAAATTCTTCGCAAGAATTAAATTATTTATTTTTGTATTAATTAAATAATAATTGAATTCTCATAGAATTTTTAAATAAGAATTAATTTATAAATGAATTTCAGTTAAAATTGTATAGATAATAATTGAATATTATTGAATATTTTTATTTTTATTCTTTGGAAGAATTGCAGTTGTAAATTTTTAAAAGTCATAGATTTTCAGAAAGTTTGAAATTGAAATTAAGAAAAATTTTTACTCTTCTGTAAAAATATATATAAAAGTACTCAAATATTTATTTACAAGTTTATTAAATTTTTTAATAATTAAATTCAAAAATTTTGAAAAAACTCTGTTTTTGGAAAAATTGAATTTAAATTTTTTTGAAACATAAACTTTTAAGAAATTTAAATTGAAAATTCAAGGAAAACATTAAATTTTAAAAGAATTACTGTCGTAATTTTTAAAAGTATTATTCCTTGCAAATATTCAATTATTTTCATAAATAATATAATTCTTAGGAATTCAATTATTTTCACAAACAAAGAAACTTCTTCTCAGGAATTCAATTATTTTTTAAAAATTACTGAAAATTTTCTTAACAATTCAATTATTTTCCCAAATAAATCAAATTCTTCTCAGGAGTTAAATTATTTTTTAAAATTCTAATAAAACTCTTCGTAAGAATTCAATTATTTAATACAATTTTAATAAAATTCTTTATAAGAATTCAATTATTTTCACAAATAAAGAAATTTCTTCTTAGAAATTCAATTATTTTCACAAATAGAGAAAATTCTTCACAAGAATTCAATGATTTTCACAAATAAATAAAATTTTTCTCAGGAATTCAATTATTTTCCCAAACAAAGAAACTTCTTCTCAGACAAGTCAATTATTTTCATAAATAATGAAATTTTTCTTAGGAATTTAATTATTTTCAATAAATTATGAATTTTTTCTAAAGAATTAAATTATTTTTACAAATAAAGAAATTTATTTGTAATAAAATTCTTCTCAGGAATTCAATTATTTTTGGAAATTTTAATAAAATTCTTCGCAAGAATTCAATTATCTTCATAGATAATGAATTTTTTCTTAGGAATTTAATTATTTTCCCAAACAAAGAAACTATTTATATTTATAATAAAAAATCCCAAACAAATTTAACATTCAATTATTTCCATAAATAAGTAAAATTTGTTAGGAGAATTCAATTACTTAATACAATTCTTGATCAAAAATTCAATTCTTTTTTAAAATTAAAAAAAATTTTTTTTTAATAATTCAATTATTTTCACAAATAAAAAAAATTCTTCATGTAATTCAAATATTTTTAGAAATTTTAATAAAATTCTTCTTAGGAATTCAATTATTTTCACAAACAAAGAAACTTCTTTTCAGGAATTCAATTATTTTTATAAACAATGAAATTTTTCTTAAGAAATCAATTATTTTCACAAATAAAGAAAATTCTTCTCCGGAATTCAATTAGTTTTAAAAAATTTTAATAAAATTCTTCTTAGAAATTCAATTATTTTCACAAATAAAAAAAATTCTTCTCAAAAATTCAATTAATTTTACAAATTTTAATAAAATTCTTCAAGTTACAAACATTTTCTCTTATTCAGACAATGACTTCAATTCTTAATTTTTGTCTTTGTATAAAAATGAAATAAATTGCTTTTTCGATTTTTTTCCTATTTTTAATTGACTTTCGTTTTTTATCGTTTTTTTGGTTTTAAAGTCGATTCGAGTTGCTGTTAAATTTAAAAATCCAACTAATATTTCCTCCTTTTTTGAGTCAATAACAAATATTGCTTTGATTTTTAAATTATATTTAGTTTTTTTTTTCATTTTTTTTTCAAAAGTGATATTACCCTAATTTTTTTGTTAAAAAGTTGAGTATTTTTTTTTTAAATGACTGACAACAAATTTCAACCTGTGACTTTATATTGTGAAAGTAATAATGTGACGTGTATAATTAAGAGAGAAAATTTGCATTGAATAGAGTGACTCCAAAAATTAATTTCCCTAAAATAGTGTCAACAAAGCCTCTGAATATTAAATATGATATTTGATAATTCAGTAACAGAATAGAACATGCATGTTGAGTTTGTTGAAACTATATACAGATACAAAACACGGATAAACAAAATCATTAATAACGCCCTTCATTTTGGTGACGCTCTATATACTCGCGTTCAACAAAGTGGCTGTTTACCTCCGATCGGTTATCCGACTGTTCCCTTTATTGGTGATTTATGAAATATCTCTATCGTTAATCTTTCTGCGGTCTACTGTGGAGGTCGGATTCGGGGGTTCAAATAAAAATTTGTCGTTTGTTATTGATCACACAAATCATTATTTTATCAACTTTATATATATATGTGTGTGAATTAGGTGCTTATTAGGGACAACTATAACGATTTAGAGATTTAGTGAAAATAAAATATAGCCAATTTATTCCCCCCTTCCCATTATTATTCAGTTCAGGTATTAATAGATTATCATTTATAGCTGTACGTGAATTATTATCATACATTTCATTCTGTCGAAATAAATTTTCAATCCAAATGTAAGAAGGCAGAAAGAAAACATAAAAACATAATCGAACCATATCAATCATAAAATAGCAATGAAACTTTTTTTTTTTTTTTTAAAGAAGATGGAAATGAAATGAAAACTGAAAATATTTAAAAATTACTCTTGCATGAAATACCTACATACGTAAAATTTTAAATTCTAAAAATGAATGTAAAAAATAACTCATCCCAATATGTATGATAGAGAAAAAAAGTATGAAAAGTTAAATTAAAAATTGAAATGGAGGTATTTAATAAAACACTGTTTTCACAGTGTGGAACATTTTTCAAATATTTTCAAAATGATATCAATTTTACAGTGTGATTAAAAGGATGTTTCATGCAGGCAAGCAAAGAAATAACCGCATCCGAAACATGAACTATACTTGATGCAGTTCGAGGATCGAGATAGGTTTAAGAAGAACCTTCTTTTAAAGTTTTTACGGTATTGGTTTTCACTGTTGGCTTATAATGAAAGTTTGTTTCGAAGAATAATAAAATTTTTTTTATATTATTTAGAAACATGTTAGTGCATTCAACGAAAATAAATACAAGAAATGTAGTAGTTTATTTTTTCTAATAAACAGAATGTCAGGGTTTAACATCAAAAAATTATAATTCGATTTTTAACTTTTAAATAATGGAAATTTTTTTTATTAAAAATATATATATGACGCTCCAAGGAGAAAATTTACTTACTTTTTATTTTCAAATTAGTAAAAATGTTGACTAATTTGAATTAGTGATTTACTTTTTGCTTTGGAATTAGTAAATTTTACTAATAAATTAGTAGAAATAACTATTTATTAGTAAAATTTAATAGTTTAATACCGTACGTGGGCTATTTTTTTGCAAATAAAAAAAAAATTTACGAATTCAAAAGCAAAAAGTCGGTCACTAATTGAAATTATTAAACATTTTTACTAATTCAAATTTAGAGAGGAATTTTTAAAAGTAAAATAAAAAAAAAAGCTTTAGAATATAAAATTTGTTTTAATTATTAATTTGACAACATTTCCAAATAATAGGAAATTAAGTTTAATCTTTTCAAATTTTTATTCTGAAATTTAACTTTCTTCAAACAATTTTAATTACAATTTTTCAAGACTAATTTTTTCCAAAATTCAATCATTTTTGTTCAAATTTTTAAATAAAATTATTCAAAACAAATAACTTTTTTAAAGAAATTAATAAAATAATAATTTTTTACAATAAAAATTAAAATGTTCAATTATTATCTACAATGTTAACTGTAATTCATTTTTAAATCAATTCTTATCAAAAAAAAAAATTATATGAGAATTCAATTATTCGAATATAAAAATAAATAATTTATTAAATAATTGAATATATTTTAAAATTCAATTTTTATAAAAAATTACATCAACATTATTTTAAATAATTGAATCCTTTAGAAGAATTTTAATAAAATTTCTGAGAAAAATTGGATTTTTTAAAGAAATTCATTTAAAATTGTAATAAAAATAATTTAAATTTTGCAATGATTTTTATAATTTCTGAAAATAATTAAATTCTTGCGGAGAATTTTATAATTTATAAAAATAATTGAATTCTTGCAAAGAATTTTATTTATTTTTAAAAATAATTGAATTCCTGAGAAGAACTTTCTTTATTTGTGAAAATAATTGAATTCTTGCAAAGAATTTTATTTATTTGTAAAAAAAATTGAATTCTTAAGAAAAATTTCATTATTTATAAAAATAATTGAATTCTTGGGAAGAATTTTTTTTATTTTTGAAAATAATTGTATTCTTAAGAAAAATTCCATTATTTAAGAAAATTATTGAATTTCTGCGAAGAATTTTATTAAACTTTCTAAAAATAATTAAATTTTTGCGAAGAATTTTATTAAAATTTCTAAAAATAATTGAATTCCTGAGAAGAACTTTCTTTATTTGTGAAAATAATTTATTGAATTCCTAAGAAAAATTTCATTATTTAAGAAAATAATTGAATTTTAGCGAAGAATTTTATTAAACTTTCTAAAAATAATTGAATTTTTACGAAGAATTTGGTTAAAATTTCTAAAAATAATTGAATTCTTGAGAAAAATTTTATTTATTTGTGAAAATAATAATAATAATAATAATAATAATAATAATAATAATAATAATAATAATAATAATAATAATAATAATAATAATAATAATAATAATTGAATTCTTGAAAACAATTTTATTAAAATTTAAAAAAATAATTGAATTCCTGACAAGAATTTTGTTTGTTTGTGAAAATAATTGAATTCTTACGAAGAATTTTATTAAAATTGTATTAAGTAATTGAATTCTCCTGACAAATTTTACTATTTGTGAAAGTAATTAAATTCTTTAACAGAATTTTGTAAAAAAATTGTTTAAATAATTGATTTCTTTCGAAAACTTTTTTGATAATTGTATTATAAATAAATAATTGAATGTTTTCAAAGAATTATATTACATTTTTTTTTTAAAATAGTGAAATTTTATTTGGTATATTTTATTATAAAATAGTAGATATTGAAAGTATAATTAAATTTCGAAATTTTCAAAAAGAATTGAATCAATTCAAAGAATTTTATTGAAATTTTTGAGAATAATTTTTTTATTCCAACTATTAGCAAATTTAATTTAATACAAATTCTCAAACATAAAAAAGTAGCTTTTTGTGTCACAAATCTAGAAAAAGTATCCAAATAGTATCAAATCGTAAAAAAAGTATAGTAAATAGTAGGTTTTAGTATAGATGAGTGCGAAAAATAATCCATTTCTTTCATATGAGACGTAAAATTCTAATTTGAAGAAGAAACGAATTTCATTTCACTTGATCGTTTGAAATTTTGATAGGAATTAAATTTTTCAGTATATAAAATATCAGAGAATCAATAAAATATTTGAATAAACTTTTTACGAATTCAGCAAGAATTTTATTGTGTTTGTAAAATTGTGTTTATAAAATAGTGTTTATAAACTTCTTGTTTGAAACATCCATTTCCCCCAAATGTCGATTTTGTTTTATGAAAAACGATTTTTTCGAGAAATTTTTTAAAGCTATTTTCAAAATTGTTTTTTGATTATAAAAAGTAATGGTTTTATGAATAACGTACGTTATATTCGCAGTGAAAATGTATATCTAATAAGGTATGTACGATTTAGAAAAGCTACATACGTATTGAATTTACATATAACGTAAAATTTCCAATAAAATGTATATATAGAAAGAAAATTTTCTCTATTTTGCCTCAAGCATTTTCATTCCGTTTCTATGTGTATTTACTTATTTTTAAAATGATGACATTTTATTTTTTATTTTATTTCATTTTTTTTTATTTTATTTTTTTTTTTTGAGAAAATTGGATTAGAAAAGAAAGGTTTGAATAAAATTACAAAAGACGCGGTGCAATATGAAATTTGTTATCAACAACTTTATCTATTCTTCACTTTTTGCTTTTTATACTTTTCTTCTTTTATCTAAATCTTTTCTTTATTTCAGACTCCTTAGTTAAGCGAGCAGTTTCCTGATAAAATCGTTAGTAAATCAGGATTAGAAAGGAAAGCGAACTCAAGATCAGATTGCGATTCATTCGTTCACACGTTGAGTTCACGAAGACGAAGTAGTTAAGTTAAGAAGTTTGTTTTATCCTTCCCCATTGGCACAAGACTTTTACGGATTATTTAAAAGTGTGTTAAAATGCAGACAGACAAAAACTTGAGAAATGTGGATTAACGGGGAAGAATAAGAAAATTAGTACAAAATTTGCATGAAAGAAAAACTTTTTTACTTTGAATTAAAAAATAAAAGAAGGAATTAAAAATAAAAAGAAAGAAAAGAAAAGAATAGAACTTGACTTCATTCTCTTGATATAAAAGAATAAGTATTTTTTTAAATTTTATTCACAACTTTTCTGCGTTTTCTGCTGGCAAATTATTATTTACTTTGAAATTTATATACACATTGTTTTATACATTATTATTGTTATTATCATTTTCATTTTTACTAGCAAAAAATACGTGTGCGGAACGTGATGTTCAATTTATTATTATTATGCAAATTAGAACATTTTTTATCTTCAAATATGAACTTCATTTTTTGAATAAATACAGATTCAAAATTTAAAAAATTCATTTATTAAGTACATAACTTTTTCTAGATTTGTTACACAAAAAGCTACTTTTTTCTATGTTTGAGAATTTGTATTACTTTAAATTCGCTAATATTCTCAAAAGTATTTCGAAATTTATAATTATAATTTCATCTACTATTTATATTTATAATAAAAAATCCCAAACAAATTTAACATTCAATTATTTCCATAAATAAGTAAAATTTGTTAGGAGAATTCAATTACTTAATACAATTCTTGATCAAAAATTCAATTCTTTTTTAAAATTAAAAAAAATTTTTTTTTAATAATTCAATTATTTTCACAAATAAAAAAAATTCTTCATGTAATTCAAATATTTTTAGAAATTTTAATAAAATTCTTCTTAGGAATTCAATTATTTTCACAAACAAAGAAACTTCTTTACAGGAATTCAATTATTTTTATAAACAATGAAATTTTTCTTAAGAAATCAATTATTTTCACAAATAAAGAAAATTCTTCTCAGGAATTCAATTAGTTTTAAAAAATTTTAATAAAATTCTTCTTAGAAATTCAATTATTTTCACAAATAAAAAAAATTCTTCTCAGGAATTCAATTATTTTCTTTTTCTCTGGAATTCAATTATTTTTGGAAATTTTAATAAATTTTTTCTGAAGAATTCAATTATTTTCACAAATAAAGAAAATTCTTCTCAGGAATTCAATTATTTTCATAAATAATAAAATTCTTCTTAGGAATTCAATTATTTTCACAAACAAAGAAACTTTTTTTCAGGAATTCAATTATTTATTCAAATTTTAATAAATTTTTTCTCAAGAATTCAATTATTTTCACAAATAAAGAAAATTCTTCTCAGGAATTCAATTATTTTCATAAATAATAAAATTCTTCTTAGGAATTCAATTATTTTCACAAACAAAGAAACTTTTTTTCAGGAATTCAATTATTTATTCAAATTTTAATAAATTTTTTCTCAAGAATTCAATTATTTTCACAAATAAAGAAAATTCTTCTCAGGAATTCAATTATTTTCATAAATAATGAAATTTGTCTTAAGAATTTAATTATTTTCACAAATAAAGAAAATTCTTTTCAAGAAATCAATTATAATGATAATTATAATAATGAAATTTTTCTTAGGATAGGAATTTCAATTATTATTAAATAATTTTTAATGAATTCTTCTTAAAATGCGATTATTCTTAAAAATTGTGTTAAAATTCTTCGCAAAAATTCAACTTTTTTTTATAAATAATAATATTCTCCACAAGAATTCAATTATTTTTATAAATAAAAAAATTCTTCGCAAGAATTCAATTATTTTTATAAATAATAAAACTCATCGCAAAATTTGAAATTATTTTTAGTACAATTTTTAATGAATTCCTCAAAAAAATGCAATTATTCTTAGAAATTTTATTAAACTTCTTCGGAGAGATTCAATTATTTCAAGAAATTTCGATAGAATACTTTATAAGAATAATTGAATTTTAAGTAATATTCAATTATTCAATAAATTTTTTATTTTCGTATTCAAATAATTGAATTCTTATATAGAATTTTCTAATAAGAATTAATTTAAAAATGAATTTCAGATAAAATTGTAGATAACAATTGAATATTATTGAATATTTTAATTTTTATTGCAAAAAATTATTAATTTATTATTTTCTTAAAAAAATTATTTGTTATGAATAATTTTATTAAAAAATTTGAACAAAAAAGGTTGAATTTTGATTTTCAGTTTATGCAAATTACAAAATATTTTATTTTCAAATATAAACTTTAATTTTTGAATAGTTTCAGATTCAAAATTAAAAAAATTCATTTATTAAGTATATAATTAATTATTATTGTTTGTTTTTAAGAATTTATACGATAAAAAAAAAAACGGTCAAAAAAAGTGGAAAAAGTCATATTTTATTCAAGACCTGCAATAATTGTAAATAGTTGAATGTTTTTTTCTTTTTTTCCGAAAAAAACGAAAATGTAGTCAATTTTATATAAAAAGTATAAAAGTCACAGTTGCACTGTGTGCACAGTTGAAATCACAATTTAAAGAAAAGTCAAAAGTCTTTCTGAGCTGAAAAGTGTTGCTCAATTGAGGCGAAGGGAGTTTGATAAGAAAAAGTTATCCAGTTTCGGGAAAATAGTTGTGAAAGGGTGACCATGTCAAAAGAAAATCTAACTTCAATTTTAACAAATTGTATTCGACAATGTAATAAAAAATTTCATTTTTAATTCAATATATATAAAAATAAACAATATTCTCTATATATATATATATTGAATCGTATTTGATTTATTTTCTCAATTGCTCTTGCTTCGGAAAACATTTTTCCTTCATTTCTTTAGATGTATCATGATGAATGTACAGTTGCTTCACGATGAAATTACTAAATTGCTTTGGAACATAAAAAAAAGAGAGTAATTGTATATACGAAAAGAAGGTTATTGCTTTACTCCATGCGAAATACTGTTTGAAAATTAATAAAAAAAAAAAAAAAGAAAAAAGAAAGAAAAAAAAAGAATATTCAGAATCAAGGTATAAATATCTTTCTGTTTCATTAAGGCCACTGTAAGCCAAACAGTTGTGCAGGAAAAAGTTAGTAAAAACTTTTGGCAGTACAATCGACCGCTAATTAGACTTCTCCAACTTTTATTTCAAATATTTCAGAACTAACTTTGCAGAAAATTCTCTTCCTTCCTCTATAATGTTTTACTACAAACAAAAACAATAGAGGAAACAATTGTCATTGTGTAAATATTTAATATTGTATATACGTTCAAAGAGAAAAAAATAAATAAATATGAAAAATGAATTGTTCAACTCTCAATCACAAATATTGATAGACAGTTGCGAATATAGTTTTTTTTAGTGGAAAAAAATACAATTTTGAATTTTTAACAAAAACAAATGGTATAAAATTAAACAAACAGGAAAAAATAAAATGCCACTGTTGGCATTTAAAAAAAAAATAAAAATAATACTCTTCAACTTTGTTATAGTTTACTTTAAAATTTAATGTTTTTCGGTAAAGTAAACTATATATATTATGTAATAGAGTAATACGGAGAATGTCAACGTTGTGTACTCGTTGCTCTTATAATTTTATGATAAAATAACTTTTACGATTTTTAAATATCTTTGTTAAATTAATAAATTTTTGTTTACCTGCATAAAATGCAGTCTTCTGTTTTCTGCGTGCTCTCGCTTATAAATTAAAGATTTATTGGGGAATCATTTTAGAAGTTATGAATTTTTGCGTAATTACGATTTGAATTTTTGAAAAATAAATCTCGACTAACTTCATTTTTTATTTAGGGATTAAAATATCAAAATATTTTCTGTCTGTGTTGAAAATTTCGAAATATTTTCCCACAGTGGCGAAAATTTATTTTTTCTCTAAATTTGAATTTATAAAAAAACTAATTTAAATTAGTGACTGAATTTTTTTATTTGAATTAGTAAATTTAATTAATTTTACTAATAAATAGTAATTTTTACTAATTTATTACTTAATTTTACTAATTCAAATTTTGAGAGATGGTAAAATAAAAAAATACTAAATTCTAAAGAAGAAAATATTCTTTAATCTCTAAGCTCATTAAAAATAGTTTTAAAATATTTTAAAATTTCAGTACAAATATAAAATATTTAAAAATATTTAATAATTTTAATTATCGTTAAATTTTACGAATTTTCACAAACAATTTTTACAATTACAAGTACAGTGAAAATGGAAAATAATTCTTCTCTTGTAGTTGAATGTCTGCAGTGAAAATTAGCAATTAATTAATTATTTTCAAAGTTGTCAATAAATTAATTTCTCAATCATATTTCTCAGACAGTTAGTCTCAGTGTAATAATTCTGGAAGAAAATAATAAAATTTGAATTTGAATTATTTATTCAAGAATTCGATAAATAATTCAAAGAATTATTTATTCAAGAATTCGATAAATAATTCAAAGAATTATTTATTCAAGAATTCAATAAATAATTCAAAGAATTATTTATTCTTTATTAACAGCTTGATTAAAAATTCGAAATTTCGATTAAAAATATAAATAAATAGAAATTAATAAAAATTATTTAATTTAGAAAAAATAAATAAGAGAGTACAAATATACCCCAGGCGCGAAAGACCAATGCTGACGATGGATTGAAGATTTATTGAGCCTTGAACGCCCAGCCTGGGTAACCCAGTGTTGAAGCAGTCTTTATACCACTGTCACTCAATGTTGATTCAGCATGGGACACCAATGTTCGTCCCATGCTCGATTCAGGACTCGGTCAATCTTCGTGAGTGAAGCTCGAACATCTGATCTTAATTCAAGCCTGAATCAATCTTGACAGTTTATTTATTGACGTGTGCACTTAAAAATATTAAATATAAATATTTATAATTTATAAATTAATTAATATTAAAATATATTTATGATAATTTTGTATACTATTTAAAAATTATTATTAATTATTATTATCAAGATATCAATTGGTAAATAAATATTAATATTTATTTAGTGTATAATATTTATATTAATTATTAATTTATTAATAATAATGATTATTATTATTATTTTTTTTTTTTTTTTTTTTTTTGCTTAGGGACTTTTGGGAAATCTGCCTACAGATACCTTGGATTCCGCACTCCAAGGCTATGTGGGGTTGGTATGATAAAAAAACAAAAGAAATATAAAAAAAAGAAAAATAAATATGTATTATCAAAAAACTATTTTTTGTCAAACGCGTGCGATTAAACACAAATAACCTTGAGACTTTAGCATTGCCAACTCAAGAGTTTAACGTATGTGTTGAGTTGGTAATGCTGGAGTTTCAAGGTTATTTGTGTTTAGTCGCGCGCGTTTGACAAAAAATAGTTTTTTGATAATATTTACTAAACAGTTAATCCTAGTGTAAAATTACTAAGCATAAATATTTATCACTACCTAATGAACATTTTTTTCACTGAAAATTTTTCAGATAAACGAAACTCTTGAATTTGAAAATAATAATTTGACACTGTGCGAGAAAAAAAATAATATATAATTTAACTTATAAAATTATCAGAAAAAATATTTTAATAATAAATAATTTATAAATATTGATATTTAATATTGTTCAGTGCACACGGTAATAAAGAAAGTGAATATTGAATCAAGATTGACCGAGTCTTTAATCGAGCATGGGACGAACATTGGTGTCCCATGCTGAACAAATATTGAGTGACGCGCCGTATATACAGAATATACGGCGCTGGCATTGAAATAGTAGATTAGGCGAGGTGCCTTCCAGCCTTCTGTGGCCGAGCGGTTTAAATGCGTGCGTTTAGAACTTCCGGTATGCGTTAGGGGCGGGGTGCGTGAGTTCGATCCCACATGCGAGCGAATATTTTTCATTCTTTGTTTTAAGCGTTATATAAAATAATAAAATTGTGTGTTGTGTTGTGAATAAAAACTTGTGAACATGTTTGTAAATAATGTTAAAAAGTCTGCTAAAAAATCGAGAAAAAAATGTATCGATTAACAGAAAAATTGTCTTTTTTTACTAAATTTTTTTTTTAATATTACTATTTCAAATGACATTTATTGTTAGTAATATATTATTTATATGATAATAATATAATTATTATAATAGTAACTTAATGCCATCAAATTAACAAACGCATATAATATGAATAAAAATAATAACAATAATATTCATTACTATAATAATAATAATTATTATTATTATTATTAATATTATTATTATATACAATTCATATATCCATATTATATTGAATGAGCGCGAGAGACGCGTAAATTTGGGAACAGTGGAAACAGCCTTGTTTCAGTCTTGTATTAGGGTTCCGCAGCATTGATTGAACATTGAACGCCAATCTTCAACAAGGACTGGAGCGTCAGTCTTAAATAAGTGTTACATTATAGCTAGAAGCAACCTTCGTTCCGCCGTCCCACCAAGGCTTGATCAATGTTGACCAAGCCTCAACGAAGGTTCCGTAAAGCCTGAATCCAGCGTCAGTTCTCGCCTGGGACAGTTTCATTGTTCTATTCTAAATCAGAATTAGTATGAAAATTTCATCTATGAAACAATGAGAACTCAGCCTCTGAATTGAAACTAGTGAAATTCTCATATATAGATTCAAATTTAGAATTTGCAATAACAATCAAATTTTGTTTGCTCATTAAATTTGGATCTTTGTTCAGAAAACTAATAATCATTTACAATACTACATTCATGATGAAAGGTAAATTTTCTGAATAATTTGTTTTATTCCATATTACATTTGATCTATACGAATTTTTCTATACGAATTTTTTTACATTTTTCTATACGAAATTCCTCAAATTCCTCTAATTTTAATATATATATATTTCTCTTATAAATGGTACTAAAAAAAAATTTTTTTATAGAAAAGGATTTTTCTGTATTTAAAAAAAATGTTTGTTTAAATCAATTTATCAATTTTTGTAGTTAGTGTGTTTTAATAAATTCAGAAATTAAAAATGAATAAAATAATTTTTCGGTATAAGTATTTTCAAAAATTATTGAATTCAATAATAAGAAGCAATTTTAAATGTATTCCACGAAAAATGCAACAATTTTTAGAAATTTTATTAAAATTCTCCGAGAGGATTAAATTATTTCAAAAATTTTCGATGGAATTCATTATAACAATTGAATTTTAAGAAACATTCAATTATTAAATAAATTATTTATTTTTGTACTTAAATAATTAAGTTCTCGTAGAATTTTCTAATAAAAATTGATTTAAAAATGAACTTCAGTTCAAACTTTTGATAATAATAATTAAATATTATTGAATATTTTTATTTTTATTTTAAAAAGAAATTAATTTATTATTTTCTTATAAAATTATTAGTTTTGAATTTATTTAAAAATTTGAACAAGAAAGTAAATACCTAAATGAATTAATTTAAAAATAAAAGAATATTTTAAAATTTGTTGATAACACATTTTTTATAAGAATTCAATTATTTTTTGAAACTTTAATAAACTTCTTCTCAAGAATTCAATTATTTTCATAAGTAATAAAATTCTTCTTGGAAATTCAATTATTTTCACAAATAAAGAAAATTCTTTTCAAGAATTAAATTATTTTTAAACATTTTAATAAAATTCGTCAAAAGAATTTTTTTTTTTAAATTTTAATAAAATTCTTCGGAAGAATTCAATTATCATCTCAATTCTTGCGAATAATTTTAACAACATTTTTGAAGAATAATTGCATTTTTCAAGAAATTTATTAAAAAAAATTATATTAATAATATGTCATTGAAATTCTGCAACGAGTTTCATTATTTATGAAAATAATGTAATTCTTTTAGAGAATTTTCTTTATTTGTAAAAATAATTAAATTTTTGAGACGAAATTTTATTAGAATTTTTAAAAATAATTGGATTCCTAACAAGAATTTTATTATTTATGAAAATAATTGAATTCTTACGAGGAATCTTATTAAAATTTTCAAAAATAAATACATTTTTTTGACGAATTTTATTAAAATGTTTTAAAATAATTTAATTCTTGAGAAGAATTTTCTTTATTTGTGAAAATAATTGGATTTCTAGAAAGAATTTAATTATTTGTGAAAATAATTGAATTCCTAAAAAGAATGTTATTATTTATTAATGAAAATAATTGAGTTCTACCGAAGAATTTTATTAAAATTGTATTAAATAATTAAAAATTGAATTCTTTTGAAGAATTTATAAAAAAAATTTTAGAATAATTGAATTCCTCTAAGAAGAATTTTCTTTATTTGTGAAAATAATTGAATTCATAAGAAAAATTTCATTATTTATGAAAATAATTGAATTCCTTAGAAGAATTTTATTTATTTGGGAAAATAATTGAAATCCTGAGAAGAAGTTTCTTTATTTGTAAAAATAATTGAATTCCTAAGAAGAATTTTATTATTTATGAAAATAATTGAATTCTTACGAGGAATGTTAACAAAATTTTTTTAAAATAATCGCATTTTTCGTGGAATTTATTTAAACATATTTAACCGTAATTGAAATTTTGCGATAAGTTTTATATTTTATAAAAAGAATTTAATTCTTTTGACGAATTCTATTAAAATTTGTATTAAAATTTATTAGATTTTCGATAAAAATTTTCTTCATTTGTGAACATAATTAAATTTTTATGAAAAATTTTATTATTTATGATACAAATTGAATTCTTACAAAGAGTTTTATTAAAATTCTTTTAAGTAATTGAATTCCTGACAAGAATTTTATTATTTATAAAAATAATTGAATTCTGACGAGCAATTTTATTAAAATTGTATTAAATAAATTTTTGACGAATTATTCGGAGTGTAATTCAAGTACGAAAAGCTGAAATGTATAATGAAAAAATTAGAAATAAGAATTAAAACAATGCGATCAAGAACAATAATATAATTAAGTTTATTGCCGTTATTGTTAAAGTTTGAACTAATAAATGTATACTTGACAGAAGCAATGCCAAGAATTTATTCATATAAGACAACTGCGGTACTTTACACAATCTGTTTGCGGTTGTCGGTCAAGAAAGTGTTAGGTTAGGAGAAGTTAGGTGCGCGAATAACGTACCATAGCTGGTTTAATATCACCAGCCACCTTCCTACAATTTACTCTCACTGTAGACACTTCATGAAGTGATTCAGAGGCGGTTCCTCTATAAATTACACCACATGTCTTTAGGGGCTTTCCACCCCACGTTGAGCGTTTCATATCAAGAATCGTCGGCATAAGTGTAGTGTAAATCAAAGCACGAAATTCCCATTTTCCATTCTGAGAACTTGTCACGTATAATTTAGTGCAAAATCTTAAACGCAATTCAATTTTACCGCAAGGTTTATTTTTCACTTTATAGTTTTATGATTTTCACTAATTTTAACGTACTGCGAAAGAAAAATTTATTTTCAAATTAACTATTTATTTTGAAATTTTTATACTTTTGAACTATAGCATTTATTTTCATTATTGAATTCAAAAACCGAAAGAAAATCTCAAAGTGAAAAGAAAATTCATTTTATTTTCAATATACGAATATTCTCATCTACTAAAAAAAGCAGGGCTCGAACTAGGTCCGTAAATCCCGTAAAAGTCCGTAACTTTGCTTGAAGTCCGTAAAAGTCCGTTTTTTTAAAAAGGTCCGTAAATTCCGTAATTTGATTCAAAAAGGATGAAAAATTCATAAATTGTACAAAATTTCAATTATTTTCAAAAATTTACCTCAATTCATAGATTTTAAATAGAATTCTACTATTTTAATAAAATTTTCCAAAAGAATTCAATTATTTAAAAAAAAATTTAATAAAAATATAAAATTCTACACAAATTTTTAAATATTTTCAAAAAAAAAAAAATAAAAATTTCACAGGAATTTCATTATTTATAAATTTTTTTTTACAAATTTCTTTGCAATCATTCAATTATTTTCATAAATAATAAAATTTTTCTCTGGAATTCAATTATTTTTGGAAATTTTAATAAAATTCTTCGCAAGAAATCAATTATTTTCATAAATAACAAAATTCTTCTTAGGAATTCGATTATTTTCGGAAATTTTAATAAAATTCTTCGAAAGAAATCAATTATTTTCATAAATAACAAAATTCTTCTTAGGAATTCGATTATTTTCATAAATAAAGAAAAATTCTTCTGAAAAATTCAATTATTTTAAAAAATATTTATAAAATTCTTCAAAAGAATTAAATTATTTTTATAAACAATTAAATTCTTCTTTTAGGAATTCAATTATTTTCACAAATAAAGAAACTTCTTCTCAGGAATTCAATTATTTTTTAAAATTTTAATAAAATTTGTCTTAAGAATTCAGTTATTTTTACAAACAAAGAAACTTCTTCTCAAGAATTCAATTATTTTTACAAATAAAGTAAATTCTTCGCAAGATTACAATTATTTTTAGAAACTTTAATAAACTTCTTCTCAAGAATTCAATTATTTTCATAAATAATGCATTTTTTTTAAGAATTAAATTATTTTTTCAAATGAAGAAAATTCTTCGCAGGAATTCAATTATTTTCATAAATAATGTATTTTTTCTCTAGAATTCAATTATTTTAGGAAATTAAAAAAAAATTCTTCGCAAGAAATCAATTATTTTTATAAATAACAAAATTCTTCTTCGGAATTCAATTATTTTCATAAGTAACGAAAATTCTTTTAAGAAATTTAATTTTTTTAAAAAATTTTATTAAAGTTCACTTATTTAAAAATTTATAGATAAAATTCTTTATTAGAATGCGATTTTAAGAAACATGCAATTATTCAATAAATTGTTATTTTTGTATTTAAATAATTGAATTGTAGTAGAATTTTCTCATATTAAACATTGATTTAAAAATGAATTTTAGTTAAAATGTTAGATTATAATTTAATTTTAAAGGCATTAGAGCGTAAATTTTTAGAAATAATTGAATTTTGAAAAGGTTTCATATTAAAATCTTTGAAAATTTGAATTTTTTATATTTTTAACAACAATTCTGTGGAATTAATTTTTTTTTGAGAAACTTTAATTGTGGATTTTTTTTAAAAATTATTTAAAGCTTTTATTTTCTAATTTATATTTAATTGAAGAATTTATGAATAATTGAAATTTTACGTAAAATTGAATTGTAAACAAATGAATTTGAAAATTATTAAAGAACTTTTTCAAAAATTATTAAAAATAATGCATTTCTAGAAGAACTTTAGTTAAAAACACAAAAAAAGAATTTAATCTTACAAAAAATTACAAATTATTGCCACGAATTCTAATACAAAACCTTCAATTTTTTCTATTTTTGACAATAATTTCTTTTTAAATAACTTAATTCTTGAAGAACTAACATAAAATTATTACTTAATAATTATTTAATGAATTTTTTTTTGGAAAAATTTTAATTTCAATTCTTTTGAAATAAGTTGAATTCTTTAATATATGTATATTCAATATTATTTCAAAAAATTTTAACTGAATTCTTCGAAAAAATTCAATTATCTTGATATATAACAAGAATTTTCCCTGAAATTAAATTATTTTCAGGTATTTTAATAAAAATCATTGCGAAATTCAATTATTTTCAAAGTAAAAAATTTTTCGTAGAAATGTAATTATTTTCAGGAATTTTGAGAAATTATTAATTATTAATTAATTATTTATTTTAAAAAAGAAGATATTGATGTTTTTTGAACAATTTTACATTTAATGAAATTCACAAATAAATGTAAAAGAACATATTTTTGAGTATCTTATAATTTTTAGAATAAATCAGAATATTCTTCAGGGTCAGGGGAAAAGTCAAAATTTTCTCTGTAAATCATGGAAAAGTGAGGAAAAAATAAAAATTAAATTTTTCCATCAACCCCGTTTCTAATTAAAAAAAAAAGAGTCATTATTTTCTTGGACTAAAACTGAAAGATGAAGAAAAAATTATAATGAATTCTCTCGCAGAGATGTATGAGCGACAAATAAGAATTTTGCGCCCATAGGGGGGACATTAACTTACAAAGGTCAGTCCAGGAACACACATTTACATATATAGAAAAAGATAAAATAATTTTCCATACTAGAAACGAAATTGCCAAGTGTTTTAATGAGAATGGAGAGTAAAAGCAGAAATGAAGTTTCAGAAATAGACGCGTGCATTTCTCTCTTTCAATTTAATAAAATGTGTCTATAGTGCACGCTCATTCCATTACATATTTAATTAAAAATAATCTAGCCTTTATTAAAAGTCTCCAATTAATGTACACGTGCGCATTATTAAACCAATAACGCCGTATATATTTAATACATTTTAATTGAAAAGTTTAAAGGTTGCATTTTCAAGAAAATTATATACGAAAAGTAAAGTTTAAAATGCACAGGGCAAATTTTCACTTTTTAATTTCTTATATTAGTTTGGGGGTCTTTATAAGTAGAATCTCATTAAAAAAAAGCTACCGTATTTTCCTATTGCTACATATACCTGAACATGTTTAAAATTAATATCTGGAAATTTGAATGAACATTTTCAAAGAAAAAATTATTCATCTCTCGTAAAAATAACTAATATGTGCGCACCGAAAAAAATGTATTCGCAATTTGTCGATCATCAAATAAAAAATTATTTAAATACAACAATAAACAATTCATAGAATTATAAGCATTGAATTTTATCAAAATTTTTTTTAAATAATTTATTTCCTTCAAAGAATTTTCATAAAACTTTTAAAAATGTTAACTAAAATTTATTTTTAAATAAATTATTATTAGAAAATTCTACTAGAATTCAATTATTTGAATACAAAAATAAATAACTTATTGAATAATTGAATATTTCTTAAAATTTAATTTTTCTAAAGAATTTCATCGAAAATTGTTTTAAATAATTGAATCCTTTCGAAGAATTTTAAGAAAATTTCTAAAAATATTTGCATTTTTAGAAGAATTAATTTAAAATTGCAATAAGAAAAATTCAAATGTTGCTATGATTTTTTCTATTTATACAAATAATTGAATTTCTGGAAAGAACATTATAATTTATAAAAATAATTATCAAATTTGCCAAATTCTATAATTGTTTGATAACTTTTCAATTAATTACTTTTAGAAATTCAATTAAAGTTTTTTCAAATAATTGAATTTCTGGGAAGAACATTATAATTTATAAAAATAATTGAATTTTTGCGAACAATTTTAACAAAATGTTTTTTTTAAGAATAATCGCATTTTTCGAGGAATTAATTAAAAATTATTTAATAATAATTGAAATTTTGCAAAAAGTTTTAAAATTTATGAAAATAATTGAATTCTTGCGAAGAATTTGATTAAAATTTGTAAAATTAATTGAATTCCTAAGAAGAATTTTCTTTATTTGTGGTAATAATTGAATTCTAGTGAAAAATTTCATTATTCATGAAAATAATTGAATTCTTGCGAAGAATTTTATTTAAATTTTTAAAAATAATTGATATTCTGAAAAGAATTTTATTTTATATGAAAATAATTGAATTCTTAGGAAAAAATTTATTAAAATTTCCAAAAATAATTGAATTCCAGAGAAATAAATGATTTCTTTCGAAATTTTTTTTTGAAATTTTTTTTTCAAATAATTGAATTCCTGTGAAAATTTTATTATTTATTAAAAAGGTCGACGAGAATCAATTTATGAAAAAATAAAAATATTTCGTGGAATAATTGATTATGTCTCAAAATTGAATTCATATAAAAAATTTTATAAACAAATTTGTAAATAATTTAATTCCTGTGAATTTTTATTATTTATGAAAATAATTAAATGTTTACGTAGATTATTATTAAAAAATTTTTTATAAATAATTGACTTCTTTTGGAAAATTTTATTGAAAATCATAGAATTGAAGAATGTTTTTTATGATAATTTGAAATTCTGCCAAGAATTTTATTAAAAATTTTAGAAATAATTGAATTTCGTTGAAGAATTTTATTATTTTTAATGATAATTAAATTAATAGTTTGTAACTTCTTCTAAATTCAATTTTCTATTGTTTTTAAGTAAAATTCTTCTATAAATTCATTATTTTGAATAAATAAAATAAATATTTAAATATTTAAATATTCAAATATTTTTAAAGTATTTTAACTAATTTCAGAAGAATTTGAATTATTAAAATTTTTCAAAAATGTAAGTTCCTTAAAATTTTAAATTAAATTCATTGAAAATTGAAATTTTCTAAAATTTCAAATTAAAACCTTTTGAAGTTCATCTATTTTTGAAAATTGTAAACGAAAATCTTTTAAAATTCCATTAATTTTGAAATAATTTTTTGAAATAATCTCTAATTAAATAATTTCTAAGTAATAATTTTAAGATACTTCTCCAAGAATTAAGTTATTTATAAAGAAATTATTGTTAGAAATAGAAAAAATTGAAGGTTTTGTATTAGAATTCGTGATAATTTCATAGTTTAAGAGGCAAAAAAAAAAAAAAAAAAACCAAAATTCAGTATTTTTTTATGAATTCTAAAAATTTAATTTTTTTTCTAGTACTTTTAATAAAAATCCCTGACTTTTCCCTGAATAGGGAATTCAGTCTTCTCGCTGACCTGTATAGCAACGCTGTAGAAAAAAAAGTTCAGTTCTTTTCTAAAGTGAAAATGGTCGAGACAAGACACGCTTTACTCCTTGCCAAGTGGAAAAAGCCGTTTCAGTCAGACATTTGAGGGGAAATCTTTCACACGACGTAACTTTTCTCTTCTCAATTGTTAAAAAGTTTACAAAACTGACACGCTTCTTTTCTATCAATTGTTGGCAATTTTTTTTCAATATAAACATAATACTATTATCGCGTTAAAATAAGAAATAAAATTGTCGGAGAAGAGAGAAAGAATGCGGAAAATAAAATTTATTGTATAGTAAAGCAAATTTCGTTCTATAGAATTTCTGAAAGATGTTGCAGGCAGATAAAACTTGACGCATACACCCGCTTATATAATTTGTATAACTTCCTTTCCTTTTTGTTTATCTGTCACCGTCGCGGAGAGAGAGAGGGAGAGAGAGAGAGAGAGAGACTGTAATTTCGCATTGCATTCGTATTCGAAACGTATAAAAATCTTCTTTTCAATGGTGAATCGATTTGTGTGGATGTGGTAGAATTTAAGTTTGAAACTTAAATAGAATTCTATTCTTAGGTGCCGTTGAATTTAAAAGGAAAAGTTTTCACCGAATTTCTTTTGTTCTTTCCCAGAAAGCAATTAAAATCCATTACAAGGAAAAAGTGGGGAGCAGGAGAGAGGGAAGATAAAATTATGGACTATACTCATCTCCCCCTTCGCCTCATGTTTAAAGTTTTGAAACCGCATTTATTAAATTTTCAATTTATTCTTGCCTACCCTCTTAACTTTTGAATAATTTAAAAAGTATGTAAACAGCATGTCGAGAAAAATTGTGTTTACCTACTTTTTTAAAATTAAATAATAAAGTTTCTCTTTCTTCGAAATCAAATGGCTTTATGAAATATTGTTATCCATCTCAAAGTTGGTATTTCTTCATTGCTTTAAGTAATTTAATACAAAACTGTCGTTTTCATCTTTCGGCGAGTCTCGATTATTTCAATTTTATTTCGATTTACATTTACACTTTCATTTTTATTTTTACTTTCGCTTTTGGCACTTTTACCTCGAATCGACTTTAAAACACAAAATAACTCAACTTTCTCGCCATAAAAAATTTGAAAAAATACTTGAAAAGTTAGTTTTTAAATTTTTATATTAAAAATTGATTTTTTTTATTTTAACAATAGAATTCTTGTAAAACTTTATTGAAATTATTAAAAATAATTGATTTAGAGAAAAATTATAAATAAAAGTTCTGAAAAATTCTGCAAATTTTAATTTTAGAGATACAATGCTTTTAATATTCAATTATTGTCTAAAATTTTAACTAAAATTCACTTTGAAATCAATTTTTATTAGAAAATTCTCCGAAAATTCAATTATTTAAATACAAAAATAAACAATTCTTAAAATTCAATGCTAACAAAGAATATTATCAAAATTTTTTAAAATAATTGTTTTCCTTCAAAGAATTTTAATAAAACTTTTAAAAATTTTAACTGAAATTCATTTTTATGAATTTAAAAATAAATTTTTATTAGAAAATTCTACTAGAATTAAATTATTTGAATACAAAAATAATTTTGATCTCAACTGTGATGTCAAAGAAATTTCTATAATAATAACCTTAATTTTAAAATTCTGAAATATGTAATTCAATTTTTAAAAAAATTTCAACTGAACTTATTCTAAAATTAGTTGAATTTTCGAATGTACAATAAATTAAAAATTGTTCAAATAATCCAAATTTTGTAAAATTGAATTTAAAATAATTGAGCTTTAAATTGTATTTTAAATTTTTAAGAGAATTTTTTTTTATTTTTTTAATAATAATTAAATATTCTCAAAGAATTTTCTAAAAATTATTAAAAACAATTAATTTAGAAAAGAATTTTGGTTAAAAATTCTAGACAATAATTGAATTTTGAAAAAATGACTTTTAGAACTTTTTTAGAAATAATAAAATTTCAAAAGATTTGAAAACTTAAATTCTTCAAAACTGATTTAGAAAAAAAATTTATTAAAAAAAATTTTCGAAATTCGAAACATTTTTCAAACTTTTTGACATATTTCTTTAAAAAGACGATTATTTAAAAAAAAAATATGATAAAATTCTCGAAAATATGAACTTTGACAAATTCTACAATTATTTAACAATTTTTTCAATAATAAGTATGGAAATTCAATTATCTTTCAGAAATTTCTATTAAAATTTTTCAAATACCTAAGTTTTTCAAAAATTTTCAACTCTGAATAAATATGGAAATACTTTCATATTTTTATTATTTTTCCACAGAAATTGAAATTTTTGTTAAAATTACAATTTTAAACCTTCATCCAAAATTCATAAAAAAGTTAATTATTTGCTAAAATTTCTTATAAATTTATAAATTAATTGAATTTTCAAATATTTTCTGAAATTATATGTTTTCTAAAAATAGCCCACTGGAAATTTTTTAAAATTTAAAAAAAAAAATTTTTTTTTTAAATTTTCTTAAATTTTTTTTACTAAATTTCTTCTCTAAATCAATAATTATTAATAATATTAAGAAAGTTCTTTAGGTAATCAATTATTTTTGAAAATAATCCAATTCTTTCGAAGAATTTTAATAAAATTTTTAATTTTTTTTTTAATTATTAAATTTTTTTGGGAAATTTGGTACCTAATATTGTAGATATTTAAAATAATTGAATTTCAAAAAATATTTTAAATACAATTGAAATCGTTTGAAAGAATTTTAGAAAATTTTTTTTGAATTGTTTCTTAGAATTTTTTGAATTTTATGAAAATACTTTTGAGAATAATTCCCAAACCCATTTTCCCAACTGCCATTTTTCTCAAAAAATCATATTCCCAATGAAGAGTCTCTCCCAAAGTACTTTTTTCCCAAACTCATATTTTCCCAAAAAAAAAAAAAATTATTCATGAGAACATTATTCTTCTCTCTAAATTTGAATTAGTAAAAATGTTTACTAATTCGAATTAGTGACTGACTTTTTGCTTTTGAATTAGTAAACTTTACTATCAAATAGTTACTTCTACTAATTTATTAGTAAAATTTACTAATTCAAAAGCAAAAAGTCAGTCACTAATTCAAATTAGTAAACATTTTTACTAATTCAGATTTAGAGAGTTCTTTAAATAAATTATTTTAGCTATTCCATAAATTCAGTTGAATTTATAATTAAAATTGTTTAACTTTTTTAAATGATAAGTTTTTACTATTAATTATAATGTTGAATATTTATTAGAGAGAAGATTTTGTAAAATTAATCAAGACATAAAAAATGGCACTTTTAAGAGAATCACATATTATCAAAATTTTGTTGCTTCTTTAGGTTCTTCGGAGCGCATCAAAATTAGTAAATAAAGTAATTTCTTTAAATTCTTTAAATTTACCGAAAATTCGAAGTTGAAATTGTGCATTTTAAGAAGAATCATCATGAAATAAGAAATAAGAGATTTTAGCTCTAGGTTTGCCATTTACATGATAATATATATCGAGTTGTGTTGAGTTTGGAAATTCCAAAATAAATACCAAAACTGAAGACGTCAGCAAATCTATGAGCCAGTATCTCGGGAATGTTATTTCGGTTATTTCTCATTAAATGCACACTGAAGCGACGTGCGATATTATATGCATTTCATAAGTTTGTTAACGTTAAACTCGCTTCCTATCGAGAGGGCACTATATTACCGATATTGGTTTAGCAGTGTCGATATGCCAGCAGTATCTATGCGTTGAATTTTGTATATTCGAGTATAGTTTCTAGTCTGAAGCTAAAGCACCACCCACACGCACCAGCCAATATCTTAAAACCAGGACCGAGGGATAGGAATATCGTTCCGGAAGCTGGCGTGAACTTTACGCAAATACACTTCCTAAATCGACATTGGGATTCCATTGTTTCATTAAGGATTACTAAAGCCTGGATTTTGTAGAGGTACACTCCTACTTCCACTTCGACCATTCTCTCTCTCTCTCTCTCTCTCTCTGTGGGATATAAACATTTTCAAAAGAAACAAATCGTTACATCGATTTAGCGCCGGAGAAAGCAAACACTTTATACTCCAACTACACTATCACTATATCTATACATTGGCGTTGAGCCCAAATATATACTTTGCAATTTTTATAAGCCAATACTCTTTCATATCACTGACCTTTAAATTGACCATTCTTTTTATAGTTTCAATACAGTGTTTAATTCAATTTTTTCAAGCGTTACTCCGGCCTTCTATATATAAACAATTATTGCATTATCTTTTTACGTCCACTAAAAAAAGCACAAATATTCTAACATTAATTATCTCGACTTTTATATTTAAAAATAAAGTCGTCAACGTTTTGAAATATATTGAGCTATTTTATTGGAATATGTGTTGTTTAAAATAAGATTTCAATTTCCATACTATTCACTAAGTGAAATTAATTAAAAATAACTACTGTCTACTGTTCACTGGTATATTTAAGGGGACACCCAAGTCACCTAGAAACAATGCAAAAAGAGTCAACTTTCGGTACACTTTTCTCGAAAACTATTATTCCAATTGCGTTCGCCCTTTTTTCATTCGATTACAAATATAATCAATTATATGAATAAGAAGTAATACGACGTTATCTTCAATAGAAACTTTTTTTATGAATATTTATACCCAAAGCAAAATAAAAATCCCATTTTCTCTGATTCATTGACTCATATCTCCGTTTGTACAACTCAAAACGATGTTAAACTTCTTATTCGTATTCTTCGAATCTTACTGAACAAAGTAAAAAAAAATTACAAATCGGTTTAGTAGATTCGGAGAAAAGTGTACCGAAAGTTAAAAAATTGGAAAAAAACAATTTTTACAGGAGACACGAAAAAAGAAAAAATACTAAAAACTCATGGTATTCAGAATCATGTAATCAGATTTTTTCTACTCTTCAGAAAAGGTTTTAAAAAGTCTTGTTCTATTCCTAATTGAGTCTACTTTTAGAAACTAAAATTTAAAAAAATCGATTTTTTTGTCATTTTTCCACTTATGTGTCCCCTTAACAAAACTCTTACTAGAAATATTTCCATTTGAATCAGTGAATGACATTTTGCTATAATATGTTAAATTAGTTAGGTTCTAAATGCTTATTTTCTCGACCACTTTTCTCTTAAAATAGATATTTAATAAATTGAGCTGAAATTTTGCACAAAAGTCTAAAATACAATAAAAAACTTTAAAATCATCAGTTGTCACGGTCACTAACTTCTAATCAATTTCTCGTCTTTATACCGATTTCAAAGTGTTGCATTATAATTTATTTTTGTATTATTCAAACTTTTGCACATTACTGTCTTTCTTTATATTATATTCTAGATTTTCTTATAAAAAATTTCAACTCAATTTATTAAACATTTAAAGCGAAAAGTGATCGAAAAAATTACCATTGAATTTCTAAGAGTCACATGCTGTTAAGCAGAACATAAAATCTAAAGGGCATAGACCCGTTTACTACTTAAATAAATAAAGAGTGAAAACATAAAACATTTTGATAACATGTGATTTTTTCAAAAGTGGCAAATTTTTGATGTCTTGATTAATTTTATAAAATCTACTCTCAAATATTGACCATATTTTAATATTAAAAAATTTACTTTACATTTAAAGAAATTAAACAATTTTAATTATAAATTCATCAACCTAAATGTATGCAATAAAAATAATTTCATATCGCCAATACTTGGAATAAGCAAATTATTCTCAAAAATTTTTTCAAAAAATTCACAAAATTCTAAGAAACAATTAAAAAAAAAATTTACAAAATTTTTTCTAAAATTCTTTCATACGATTCAATTGTATTTAAAATACTTTTTTGAAATTTAATTATTTTAAATATCTATACAATATTCAATTATTTTAAATTTATTTTTTAAAGAATTTTAAATGAATTCTTTTACGAACGAAAATTTTATTAAAATTCTTTGAAGGAATTGAATTATTTTCAAAATGTTGATATTATTTGTTTATCATAGAATTTAATAATTATTTCCAAAACATTTTTTAATTTATTTTCTTATTCTATTTCTAAAAATTACAACTGTAACTTTTCTAAAACTCAATCTTTTTTTTTTTTTTTTTTTTGAAACTTTTAAATAAAAGTATTTAAAATTCTAATCATTTTATTTCAAAATAAAAATTTTAATATTATTTATATTTAATAACTTTCTTGTCACAGAAAAAAAGGTGGTATAAATTTTGTTGCAGAGAATTTTAGCCAATTAATTTGTGAAAAAAAAAATCTACAAGAATTCAAATTTTATAGCGTGAATTTTTAGAAATAATTGAATTTTGAAAATAGGTTTCAAATTAAAATCTTTGATAATCTGAATTTTTCATACTGTTAACTAACAATTTTGCAGAATTAATTTTTTGGATAAGTTTTATTCAATGTTTCTTGAAATTATTTCAAGTTTTTATTTTCTAATATATATTCAATTGAAGAATTTACGAATAATCATGAAATTTAATTTCAAGAATTTTCCAAATTAAAAATAAAAAGAGTCAAAATAACGAATAAAAATTTTTTTAGCAATTTTGATACGTTTTTTTTGTCTCAATTTGATATAATTAGAAAAACTGAATATTTCCCAACTTTTTTTTATCACCCCGTATACGTTAGTATTAGTACATTATAAAAACATTGCGTTTTCAATTTAAGGTAAAATATTATTGGCAATATTGGAAAAAGACTGATTTTTTCATGTTTTTGCGCAAAGAGAGAGAGAGAGAGAGAGAGAAAGAGTGAAAAAAAACAAGCGCCAAACCAAAAGTGTTTTACTGGGCAAGAGAAATATAGTTACATAGAGACGCTATTTAATTCAGGGTAGAATTAACCCTTCTGTCGCCCCGAGCGACACTTGCCACCCATCTTAATAATATATATCCCTTTTGTGACAATATTGAGCTCGAAAAAACAAGGAAGAAGATGCAAAATGTTTTGTAATTAAAAATAGTAAAAATTTATCTTTGTTTCACTGGATTATATATTAAAACAACTTCATTTTTTTTTACAAAAAAAAAAAAAAAAAAAAAAAAAAACAGTATGAATTCATTGAACTGGAAAATAAGAAAATACACAGGTAGAAAATATTATTCCCATTTTTATAATTAATTAATTCGAAATTTAATTAATTTTTGTTTTTTGTTTGTTTTTATATTAATATTACACAAATATTTACCACTTTTTGTGGGTATATATAAAATCCATATTATACAAAGTATGTGTTTGTTTATTATTAATTAAACATTGAAGAGAGAGATTATGTTCCGATATACATACGTGTATAACAAATATTATATGTGAGTTATTCAAATTAAGGTCAAGTTTTATTAATCATTGTAAAGTGATCTGTATCGTGAAGGTTGGTCATTCATTTAATAATGGTAAAATAATTATTCCAAGCTATAATTACACTATCGCATTTAAATTTCGAATAAAGTTTTCATATTATGGTTAACTGTTTTTCTCTCTGTAATCATGTTCCCCCTCTTTGTGTCTCTGAATAAATACTCGATAATTATACCTGTTTTATTATTATCGAGATTATTGTTAATGGAAAAATATGTATATTAGAATATCAGAGGGGAAGTTTATACATACAGGGGGTTGACACGTGTGGAGAAATTTTTCTTCATAACCTGACGTAGGAAGTAAAATTTTATTATAGATGGTGAAAAGTGTTGATTAATCTTGTAACCGAAATTCTCTGAAATTGTGGACTATACTTGAACCCTCATAATATAATTTATGAAGCCAAAGGAAAATCATGTTATGAATACCCTATTAACTTGGAATAAGAGATAAATGATTATATATGAAAAGACGATTTCATTTGGAATTATAATCATTTTCTGTAATGTAATCATTTAAGATTTTATTTCTAAATGAAACCTATTTCATTGAGGAATATAATCATGTATCATTAATAATATTGCAAAATAATGTTTATTGCTACAAATATCATATTTCAAAATTAATTATGTGTAACTAATATAGCAAGCTTGAATTTTGATAAACATGAGGTTTAATCATTTTAGAAAAATCACCGAAATGATTTTGTTTATATTATACATCAATTAATTTAATTAAATTCAAATTCTACAAATAATTTTAATATGAGTGATTTTTCTAAAAGTGCTACTTCTGAACTATTCGAATTCTTAATTTGTTTACCATTCAATTTTACGTGAAATTTCGATTACATATCATGAATCTTATATTTTAATTCTTTATAAATTATAAATAATAAATAAATTATAATAAATTATAAATAAAATTAATAAATAAATTAATAATTTTTTTTGTGCATTGCAGGTTAAATCCTGAGAAGATGATTCGTGATTATGTTCTGCTGTTATCATGGTTATGCACAGTGCAAGGCGAGACTGGTGAGTCACATTAAATTCATACTCTTATAAGAATTAAGATGAAAATTTTCTTTACAATTCGGTATTTTTTCCATTAAAAATATTCGCCGGACGTTTTACTTTAAACCGTTTTAGACTACAAAAGACGATCACAAAAAAAAAATCTTTTTAAGTGAATTTTATTTTACAAAAAGGGAATTATTCATAATTTTATACTCTTTTTTTTATAAAAAGAGAATTGCCTTTAGTGAAGTTCACAACGTTTATAATCAACCGACGTAATAGAAAAAACGTTTTTCTATTCAAATTTTTGACGAAAAACTTTTTATAACAATTCAATTTATCAACAATTAAAAAAAAAAATTTATAAACAAAAATATATTGTTTTCTGTTTGAAAAATATTTTTTTCTTCCAATTCAGCAACGTTCTCAACTTTTCAACCATGTGAGAATTTAATGAACTTTTAGTCGGTTTTTATATTTTTCATACATATTTATTTTATATTTATTCATATTTTATTTACATCTATTCATATATTTTTTGCAATTTCTAAAAAGAAATTAAGTTTTAAATTTAATTATGGTTGACACAGGTCAGAAAAATCAGAGAATTCAGAAAAAAATCAGTGAATTTTATTAATAATACTGGAAAAAATTAAATTATTAGAATTTGTAAGAAAATTCACAATTTTTTTGTGAAGAAAGCTTAGAAAATATTAAAAAGAATTCTTCATCAATTTCTTTTTTGTTTGCCTTAAAAAATTTGAAATGATAGAAAAACAAAAAAATAAATTTTTTTATTTCTGACAAAATTTGAATTTGAACATTACACGGAGAGAGATTTTGAAAACCATTTAAAATTTTCATAAATAATTGAATTTCAAAAGGTTATAATTTGAAATTTTCGAAAGTAATTGAATTTTGAATGATGTTAATTAGTAATTTGGTTAAACTTAGTTCTTTCAAAAATTTCAATTCAAATTCCTTTGAAATTAGATAAATTGTTTAATAAATATTATTTAATTATTAAAAATAATTGATTTGGAATTAAAATTTTTTTGATTATTATTAAAGACATTTAATGTAGAGAAGAATTTTAATTCAAATTCGTTTGAAATTAGATAAATTATTTAATATACCTATATTATTAAAAATTAATTTAATTAGAAATTTTGATGAACTTTGTTTTTTGGAAATTTTAATTTAAATTCTTTTGAAATTAAATAAATTATTTTAATACATAGATCAATTATTAAAAATAATTGATGTACAAAAAATTAATTTCAAAATTAAAATCTTTGAAAATCTGTATTTTTAATACTTTTCATTAACAATTCTGTACAATTAATTTTTTTAAAATTTTAATTCAAATTTTTCTGTAACTATTTGAATTTTCTGTTTTTTTAATAATTCAAATTCAATTTTAACTTCAAAATTAATTTATATTTATTTTTTTAAATTGGAGTCTCAAAGAATTTTGTCAGAAATTATTTTTAAAATTGATTTATCGAAGAATTTTAGATCAAAATTACAGAAAATTTAAGTAAAATCATGGAAATAATTTTGAATGAGTTACAGTAGTAATTTTTAGAAATTAATTGGAGTCTCAAAGAATTTTGTCAGTAATTATGTAAAATAATTGATTTATCGAAAAATTTTATTTAAAAATTCTAGACCATGATTTTAAAATCATGGAAATAATTTTGAATGAAATACAGTAGTAATTTTTAGAAATCAATTAAATTTCAATAATTTTCGAGTAAAATTTTAGAAAAAATAAATTTTAAAAACAGAAACAAAGACAAAAGAGAAGACGTTAGGTACACTAGTTGCCTTTTTTTATTGATCTGATTTACAGCAGGAATTTTTTTTGAAGTAGAAAGCCCCCAATGTACCAATTTCCCTAATTTATTTCAATAGAAAAAAATAATTACACTAAAAACTAAATACTACATAAAAAATTAATTTCCAACGATAATCTATTTTAACATATTATTTTTTATTTTCTGTTTACAGGATACTTCTGGCACATTAGTGACATTCACTATGATCCCAAATATTCCCTCCAGGGCAATACAGAAAATAGTAAGTATTTGTGTTTTGTAAATAATAAAAAGGGGAGGACTTCCGTACAATGGGAAAAAGAAACATATTACATTTGAATTATAAAAATAACAATAGAAAAATATCATTTATTTACTTATTACCCCTCTATATTGAAGTTTCATATGATAACTTCTCCTCAATTGGTCCAATAAAACTGTTTCATATTGGTCAATTTCATTTATGACCTTATGTTTTTTATGAGTTTATCGACGTTTTCAAGGCACGTAAAGGATATGAAGAGAGAATCGCATAAGACGTGCGCAGATATTGAGTTATCTGTTATTGTGAGAAACTTTAATATTATTTTTATTTTGGAATTTATACCAATGTTCTCAAATAGTGAAGGTAATTTTTGCAAAATTGTCAATAATACTTTTCTTTATAATAAGATAAATGTATTTTTTTTTATTTCAATTTTCGATTTGAAGGGATTAGAATTTTTTTATACATGTTAATTAATAGTATTTTTGCTCTCGTGTACCATATATCTCTCATATAATGTGGACCACAATATTTCAAATTGAAAATACTGTTTTCATAAAATATCAAAAAATATTCACAGTGAGATATCAATTTTTGAAAAATGTTGATAAACTCGTTTCAATACATAATGTAATTTTAGTTATTTATTTATTATTAAATATATTAGTTCAGAGTTTTGTTTATTTCCTTCAATCGTATTATTAATTGTACTATTAATTATTAAATTTATTAGTTTAGAGTTTTGTTTATTTACTTCAATTGATTAAAAAAAGGGTTAAAATTAACAATCCTCTTTTGTTGTAAATAAATAAATAAATAAATAAATAAATAAAAATAAAATTCTTATTGCTTAATACTTTTTAGTAAAAAAAAATTGTCGACTGAGAAAATTCGCAATACAACGAATTTTGGTATCCTGTTTTTTCTACCTTCGTATTACTCACAGGCACTGTTCCTTTAATTGTAAGCTTTGTGTTTGACAAGCTCGCTTTTCAGTTATTTTCGCTCTTTCAACTATACACACGCTTCGAACAAGAAGTGATTTAAACTTTTTTTTCTTTCTTTTTTTCATTTTCCAGCGACATTTTTTATATTTTATGATTAATGTACGCATATAAAAAGAAAATTTACTTTTCCAATAAAATTCAAAGTTTGCACCTAGCTATTACTATGATATGTTAGAAAAAATAAATAAGTAATTTATTACTATACCTACTTTCTTTTACATGCTACTCAAATATTATTTACATTTTTTCTCATGAGAAAAATAACTAGAGCGAAAAAAAAGTTCTTAATTTTTGTGAATTCCTCTTCTTTTGCAGAATTTTTTCATATTATCAGGGTTGACACACAAAAATTTTAATTTGTTTTTCCCTGATTTACAGAGAAAATTATGACTTTTTCCATGATTCTAAAAAATATTCCAATTCACTCTAAAAATGATTAGATACTGATAAAAAAATTTTTTTTAAAAATTTATTTAATAATTATTTTTAAATAAATATTCAATCATTATTATTTTTCAGTAGAAATTTAAATTGCTCAAAACATTCAAATTCGTTTGAATTTTTGAAATTCAACAATTTATAAAAAATTATTATAAAACATGAAGATATCGATCAAAAAAAAAAAAAAAAAAAAAAAAAAAAGTTTAAATCAATTATTTTGAATAATTTTTGAAAAAGTTTTTTTTAATCATTTTTAAATCTACTTGTTAACAATTCAATTTTACATAAAATTTCAATTATTCGTAAATTCTTCAATTAAATAAATATTATAAATTAAAAACTTCAAATAATTTCAAAAAATATTGAATTTAACTTTTGAAAAAAATTAATTCTGCAGAAACGTTAGTTAAAAGTATGAAAAATTCAGATTTTCAAATATTTTAAATTGAAACCTTTTCAAAATACAATTTTTTTGTAAAACTTCAAGCTATAATGCTTCTAGTATTCAATTATTATCTAAAATTTTAAGATTTAAATTTTAATCAATTTTTATTCGAAACTTCTATGAGAATTCAATTATTTCAATATAAAAATAAATAATTTATTAAGTAATTGAATATTTCTTAAAATTGAATTCTCATAAAGAATTTTATTAACAAATTTTTAAATAATTGAAATCTTTAGAGCGAATTTTTAATAAAATTTTTAAATAATTGAATTCTTTAGACGAATTTTAATAAAATTTTTAAGAATAATTACATTTCTCGAGGAATTCTATTAAAAATAATTGAAATCCTGCAATGAGTTTTATTATTTAAGAAAGTACTTGAATTTTTACAACGAATTTTATTCAAATTTAAAAAAAATTGAATTTATGAAAAGAATTTTATTATTTATGAAAATAATTGAATTCTTGCGAAGAACTTTATTAAATTTGATTTAAATAATTGAATTGAATTCCTGTGAAAATTTTATTATTTATAAAAGTAATTAAATGTTTTAAAAGACTTTTATAAAATATTTTTTTAAATAATGAAATTGAATTCTCATAAAAAATTTTATTAACAAATTTTTGAAATAATTCAATTCTTTCGATGAATTTTAATAAAATTTGTAAAAGTAATGGCACTTTTCTAGGAATTCTATTAAAAATAATTGAAATCCAGCAATGACTTTTATTATTTATGAAAATAATTGAATTCCTAAAAAGAATTTTATTATTTACGAAAATAATTGAATCCCTGTAAAAATTTTATTATTTATGAAAATAATTGAATGATTGCGAAAAAATTTATAAAGAAATTTGTAAATAATTGAATTCCTGTGAAATTTTTATTATTTTATGGAAATAATTAAAGGTTTGTGTAGAATTTTATTAAATTTTTTTAAATAATTGAATTCTTTTTGACTATTATTTTAATAAAATTAGTCAATTTTGAAAATCATTAATTGAGGAAAATTTTTGAGAATAATTGAAATTTTGCTAAGAATTTTATTAAAATTTTTGAAAATAATTGAATTCTTTTGAGGAATTTCAAATAAAATTTTTAAGAATAATTACATTTTTCGAGGAATTCGATTAAAATTGTATTAAGCATAATTGAAATTCTGCAATGAGTTTTATTATTTATGAAAATAATTGAATTCCTAAAATGAATTTTATTATTTACGAAAATACTTGAATCCCTGTAAAAATCTTATTATGTATGAAAATAATTGAATGATTGCGAAGAAATTTTTTAAAAAAATTTTGTAAGTAATTGAATTTCTGTAAAATTTTTATTATTTTATGAAAATAATTGAATTATTGCGAAGAAATTTATAAAAAATTTGTAAATAATTGAATTTCTGTGGAATTTTTATTATTTTATGAAAATAATTAAAGGTTTGTGTAGAATTTTATTAATTTTTTTTTTTTTAATAATTAAATTCTTTTAGACAATTTTATAAAAATTAGTAAATTTTGAAAATCATTGATTGAGGAAATTTTTTGAAAATAATTGACATTTTGACAAGAATTTTATTAAAATTTTTAAAAATAATTGAATTTCGGAGAAGAATTTTATTAGTTTTAAAGATAATTGAAATTTTGACTTGAATTTAAAAATATTTTAGAAGATAATTGACTTTCTGCGAAGAATCTTATTAATTTGGTATATAATTGAATTTCTGCAATTATTTCTAACTTTTCCAAAATTTAATTTTTTTTAGTTTTTTTTAACTAAAATTCTTCAATAAATCCATTATTTTTAATAATTAATTAAATTTCTATTATAAAATTTAAGTATAATTTCAGAAGAATTTGAATTATTATTTTTCAAAAATCTATGATCTTTGAAATTTTCAATTAAATTCATTAAAAATTAAAATTTTATAAACAAATTTTATGAGGCAAACAAAAAAGACATAAAAATTCATAATTTTCTTATGTTTAACTTAAGTATTATTAATTTTAACATTTTATTATAGAGTCAAACTCGCTAAAATTTTTCTATTTTTTTAAACACTGCCTTTCCTCTCTTGTATTTATTAAAATTCACAAATTGGAAGAATTTTTCGTCCTTTATATTTATTTTCAAACAGTTAGTTTTAAACTGCATGCAAAACAAGAAAAAAAAATATTATTTCTATTATTTTGTTTCATTTCTAAAAGAATAATTCCAATCAAAAAAAGGAAAGATTAAAAGTAATCTTTCAATTAAAATATTTTCAAATAAAGAAAAAAGAGAATCCTCTTTTTTTAAATAGAGACGAGTATTCGTAGATTGAAAAAATAAAATGTAAAAGTAAATTATTGAGTGGATAGATTTTCGACATTTTTTTTCTACGACACAATAAAGAATTCTAAACTTTAGGAACTAATTTTTTTTTTTATTTTCTAAATTTAATTTATGTAATTTTCTTTATTTCGTTTTTTAGGTTGTTTGAAGATGAGAAATAATATGGATAGAGAGCACACGCGGTTATATAGAAAGATCGCTGGCACATTTGGTAGCTATGGTTGTGATTCGCCTTGGGCACTGATAGAATCTGCAGCGCAAGCTATGAGAGAGAAGCACGGAAAAGGAATCGAATTTGTTCTGTGGACAGGGTAAGTGTAATCTAGCAATCATTGAGAATCAACGAATCTGCTTGCAATGCATGTCATGGTTTCGCAATCTGTATCATTATTTCGATACTATTTTCATTTTTCATCTTGAAAAATTTATTTTTATTTTCTCAATGGTAGTTATTTTTTATTTCTTTTTTTTTTTTTGCAAAAGGAAAATATGAAAATTACTTTTTAAAACATTTTTCAATTATTTAGCGAAATAAAAAGAGAGTTTATTTATTTTTATTCATTTTTATTAATTTCTTTTTAAAAATTAATTGTGAATTGGAAAATTAATTTTTCAAATAGCTGGAATGTACCTACATTTTTTTTTAATATAAAAGCTTCTTTTATATTATTCATTTTTAATGAAATTTTAAAAATATTTTCACTTTATCTTCTTATTATTTTTTTATTATTTATCGCACAGAGCATATTTTCTTTATCGAGAATTATAAAAGGGAAAATATAGAAGTTTCATTATAATGAGAAATGTATTGCATTTGTGTGAATTTATTTTTAAAACAACAAAAGATGTTTTTCAAGATAAAACACCACTGCCATTCGTCTCTATTATTCAAAAGTTTAAAATACAGAAATTTATTTTGAATTTTGAGAAAAAAAGCTTGTGCACTTTAAAAGTCATCACAGTATATTCTATATTGGATTAAAAGCTGATATCTCTATATAAATTTTAATTTCTGCCCAGTGAAACGAACAAAATGTTACATTTTATACTTTATTTTACCTCAATATTATTTGAAATATAAAAATTTTTTTTTCTCGTTTTGTTTTGTAAACCTTTTTGGAAAATTAAAAAAAATGAATAATAATAAATGCACACTGCTGTTGAACGATATTGTTTTTATTTTTACTGAATAATAAAAAGAAAAGGCATAGTTGAAAGAACCATTTATATAGTTGGATAGGTCACACAAATTTTATATGGTTACCGCATCCATTTCCCTAATTGACACATCCATTCCTCTAATTGACAAACAATGCGTTGGCACGTCAATATAATGCCACTCTATGGTTGACATATTCATACTTGGCAATTTCTGTGTAAATCCATAGAATTTGCATCGTTGTCAATCAAAAAAAAAAAAAAAAAAATGGATCTGTAAACTAGGAAAATGTTTGTGGTTAGTGACTATAAAACATATTTAAATCGCAGCTGCTCTTTTCAATGGATATCCTAATATTTTTTATGCAACTCAGTTGCATACTAAGTTTCTCTTTATAACCCAGCGGTCAATAAAGTGCCCATTATTGCCCTTGGGCAATAAAGTACCGCATTATTACCCAAGGACAATAAAGTACCCCATTATTACTCTAGGGCAATAATAACCAAATTATTGACCAGCTGGGTCACCCAGTCCTAGTTTAAATTGTGTTTTATTATTTTCCATTTGGTTTATTAATATTGTATTAATCAGGGTTGCCACAAAAATTTAATATTGTTTTTTCCCTAATTTCCAGACAGAATTTTGACATTTTTTCCTGACCCTAAAGAATATTCGAATTTACTCTAAAAATAATTAGATACTGAGAAAAATATTCGATTAAATTTATTTAAAAATTTTGTTAATTGTAAAATTAACATTTTCTAGAATTCTGAATTAAAATTCTACTTTAAATCAATTATTTTTGATAATTTTTGAAAAAGTTCTTATAGAATATTTAAATACATTTATATAATTTAATTTCACGTGAAATTTCGATTATTCGAAAATTCTTTAATTAAATATATAATAGAAAATCGAAACTTGAAATAATTTTAAAAAAATTAAATTAAAATTTTTCAAAAAAAATTAATTCTTTAGAATTGTTAGTTAAAAGTACGAAAAATTCAGATTTTTAAAGATTTGTATAATAGCAAAAATGAATAATTTGTTTTAATAATTGAATGTTTCTTAAAATTCAATTTTTACGATGAGTTTTATTAATAACTTTTGAAAATATTTAATTTAAAATTTTACTGAAATTTATTATATTAAAGAATTTTATAACAATATTTGAAAATAATTTAAAACTGTTTGAAGAATTTTATTAAAATTTTTGAAAAATAATTGAATTCCTTAGAAGAATTAAAATAATAAATTTATGAAAATAATTGAATTCATGCGAAGAATTTTATTCAATTTTGTTGAAATAATTGAAATTTTTGACAATAAGAATTTTATTAAAATTTTTGTCAAAAATTTTATTCTTGAGAAGAATTTTGCTATCTATTTATAAAGATAATTAATATTCTTGACGAGAATTTTTAAAAACTTTTGAAAATAACTTAATTTCTGCAAAGTGTTTTATTAATTTTCAAAAGAATTAAATTCTTATAATGAATTTTTATATTTATCAAAATAATTGAGTTTTGGTGAAGAATTTTATTAAAATTTCTGAAAATAATTGATTTTACAGGAGGAATTTTGTTGTTTATCAAAATAATTAGATTTCTTCTGGAGAATTACTTAAAAAATTTTAGAAATAATTGATTTTCTGCGACGAATTAAAAGTTATTATGATTAAAATATTTGAATGATTGCAACGAATTTTATTATTTTAGTAAATAATTGAATGTTTCTTGAAAATGAATTCTTTCGTCAAGTTTTAATCAAATTTTTAAGAGTAATTGCATTTTTCGAGAAATTTTCTTGTTTTTAACTAAAATTCTTCTATAAATGCATTACTTTAAATAATTATTATAAAATTTCTTTGAAAATTTTCAAATTTATTTGCTTACAATTCAATTTGACAAAATTTTAATTATTTGTAAATTCTTCAATTAAATATATATTGGAAAATAAAAACTTTATATAATTTTAAAAAAAAAATCCGCAATTAAACTTTCTCAAAAAAATTAATTTCACAGAATTGTTAGTTAAAAATATGAAAAATTCAGATTTTCAAATATTTAATTTGAAACCTCTTCAAAATTCTACTAGAATTCAATTATTCCATTTTTCCTAAAATTGAATCCTCATAAAGAATTTTTCTAATAAATTTTTAAATAATTGAATTCTTTTGAGGAATTTCAATAAAATTTTTAAGAATAATTACATTTTCGAGGAATTCGATTAAAATTGTATTAAGAATAATTCAAATTCTGCAATCAATTTTATTATTTATGAAAATAATTGAATTCCTGAAAAGAATTTTATTCTTCACGAAAATAATTGAATCCCTGTAAAAATTTTATTATTTATGAAAACAAATTGAATGATTGCGAAGAAATTTATAAAAAAATTTGTAAATAATTGAATTTCTGTAAAATTTCTATTATTTTATGAAAATAATTGAAATAATTGCGAAGAAATTTATAAAAAAAATTGTAAATAATTGAATTTTGACAAATTTTTTTTTTTAATTCCTAAAAATAATGACTGTAGTGGCCACCATTTATTTTGACGAATCTTTTTTTCGAATTGACTTAAATTTCGAATTGAATTAAATTTTTTAAATAAAAAAAACTACTTAAATTTGTGCAAATTTACCGGCCCTCTAAAGGTTAATAAAAATTCCTGACTTTTCCCTGATTTTCCTGAACTGTTGCAATCCTGTTTATGCAAAAAAAAAAAAAAAAGAGACTATGACAAGAACCGTATGAAATGACAAGTTTTTTACAATTGAATCAGAGAAAATTCAACAAGTGTAAAAGTTAGTTTCTTTTCATTTATTTGTTACAGAGATGCTTTATCGCATGCAGCGGGAATGAGCGAGGAATTGCGCTTACAAAGTCTCAAGAATTTGACGGATCTTCTGTCTCACACTTTCACTGAGCAATTTGTGTTCCCCGTTCTGGGACACGAAGATCTTGGTTTGAATTTCACACAGCTTGCGAATCTTTGGAAGCATTGGCTTCCACAAGAAGCACTCAGCACCTTCAAGAATAGTTAGTATAATCTTTCTTCATCACTAATTGCGAGTCAAATTACATATTTTCATTTTAACCCCTCCGCCATATTATTACGTCGATGGGTTTGGGTTGGGAATTTTTATATTACATTTGACACGATATGCATATCGTATAATTTAGGCTTCAAAGCTAAGTCAAATGCACTTTAAGCGATAGAGCGAAGCAATTTAATGTAATTAGAGGTAATGGTTGCTGCTGTGCTGCAAGCAGAAATGAGTGAATGAACACCGTACCCTACTTGTTCCAACTATATTAGTAATGGCACTGCAAATCAATATAATTAGAAATTGTGAACCAAAAATATCATCTAATTAGAATTGAGAAATTAAAAAATATTCTTTACGAGAAAAGTATTTATCAATACGTAGTTATTGATCACTTAACTTGAGGAAAAAATTAAGTTATTGGGATCTCTTTTGGGGGCGTGGTTTAATCATTTGACCTACTTTTAGTAGTGCCATTTTTCGCCACTGAGTTAAAAAAAGGCACGCTGATTTGCGAAAGCTAGGCATACAAAAAATTAGACAAACCGACCTACTCTCAATGGTTGCAAAAATTTTCAACAGAGAGCTTTCCAATTTGTCTAAATCGCCATGGGAATTTCGCGAAATGCCTGGGGAATTCCCGGAAATGCTTAGGAAATTTGGAAATATCGCAAGATTTTAGGAATTGTCCGAATTTCCTAATGATTCTTAGGCTTACAAATAACTTGGATTCTGCACTCGAAAGTTATGTGGGGTTTGGTATAGCATAAATAACCATAAAACATATAAATGATAAATGATAAAATGTCTTGATTCGGTGACCTACTGTCGGACCCTCGGGACAGTAGCAAGATTTTGGTCTTGAAAATATGGCGCTATGTACAAAATGTTCAATTTTTCCATGACCCTAAAGAATATTCTGATTCACTCTAAAAATTATTAAATACTCAAAAAAATGTTCTATTACATTTATTTGCAAATTTCTCTAAAAGTAAAATTATTCAAAAATAACAATAACTTTTATTTTAAATAAATATTCAATCATTATTATTTTTCTGTAGGAATTAAAATTCTTCAAAACATTCAAAATCAAACCTTTTTAAAATTCAACAACTTATAAGAATATTATTACAAAACATAAAGTCAAAACGTCAAAACGTCTTCTTTATGTTTTGTAATAATTTAAATTACCATAAAATTTTACAAAAAAAAGTTAATTATTTACAAAAATTCTTATAAAATCTTTCGCAAGAATTCAATTATTTGTATTATTTCCACAAGTAGTAAAATTTCTCCAAAAAATTCAATTATATGAAAAATGTAATAAAATTCGTTGCAATAATTCAATGGATTTTAATAAATAATAAATCGATTATTCGGTAATTCATTTTTAAAACAACGTTTATTGGAAAATTCTAGAAAACTTCAATTATTCAAATTATAAAATAAATAATTTATTGAATAATTGAATGTTTGTTAAAATTAAATTCTCATAAAGAATTTTATTAACAGAAACTTTTAAATAATTTAATTCTTTTGACAAATTTTAATAAAATTTTTAAGAATAATTACATTTTTCGAGGAATTTGATCAAAATAAAAGAAAATTTTCTAATTATTGTATGAGAAATAATTAAAATCCTGTGATGAGATTTATTATTTATAAAAATAATTAAAATTTTCCCAAGAATTGTATTAAAATTTTTTTTAAAATAATTAAATTTCGGAGAAGAATTTTATTTTATAAAAAATGTTTAAAACTATTTGAATTTTTGCGAGGAAATTTCTTCAATTGTTAAAATAATTGAATTCCTAAGAAGAAATTGATTATTTTTGAAAATAATTGAATTCTCGAGAAGAATTTTATTAAAATTTCAAAAAATAATTCAAAAAAAAATTCTTGAGCAGAATTTTATTAAAATTTTAAAAAACTAATTGAATTCCAAAGAAGAATTTTATTTATTTGTGAAAAGATTTGAATTATTTCAAGGAAATTTATTAAAAATTTTGTAAATAATTGAATTCCTGTGAAATTTTGTCAAGAATTTGAGTAATTTTATTAAAATTTTTCTAAAATAATTGAATTTCGATGAAGAATTTTATTATTTTCTATTACTATTTATTATTATATATTATTACTTTTGAAAATAATTTAATTCTTCCAACAAATTTTATTCAAGTTTACAAAAATAACTCAATTTCTGTGAAGAATGTTATTATTTATATAAATAATTGAATTCTTAAGAAGAAGTTTATTAAAATTTCTAAAAATAATTGAATTCTTAAGAAGGATTTTATAAAAATTTTTAAAACTATTTGAATTCTTGCGAAGAAATTTCTTTATTTGTTAAAATAATTGAATTCCTAAGAAGAATTTGATTATTTTTGAAAATAATTGAATTCTCGAGAAGAATTTTATTAAAAATTCAAAAAATAATTCAAAAAAAATTCTTGAGTAGAATTTTATTAAAATTTTAAAAAATAATTGAATTTTAGAGAAGAATTTTATTTATTTGTGAAAATAATTGAATTATTTCGAAGAAACTTTTTTAAACATTTTGTAAATAATTGAACTCCGGTGAAATTTTGCCAAGAATTTTATAAAAATTTTTAAAAATAATTGAATTTCGATGAAGAGTATTATTATTTATAAAGATAATTGAAATTTTGACGAGAATTTTTTTTTAAATTTTTGAACAAAATTGAAATTCTGCGAAGAATTTTATTACTTTTGAAAATAATTGAATTTCTGTGAAGAATGTTATTATTTATAAAAATAATTGAATTTTTGTGGAAATTTTATTATTTATAAAAATAATTCAATTCTTGAAAAGAACTTTGTTGAATTTTGTTAAATAATTGAATTTTTGCGACGAATTTTATAAAAATCTTTTTAAATAATTGATATTTTTCGAAAAATTTTATAAATATTTGTATTTTAAATAATTGAATTCCTGTGAAAATTTTATTACTTATGAAAATAATTGAATTATTTCGATGAAATTTATTAAAAATTTTGTAAATAATTGAATTCCTTTGAAATTTTGCCAAGAATTTTATTAAAATTTTAAAAAATAATTGTATTTCGATGAAGAATTTTATTATTTATAAAGATAATTGAAATTTTGACGAGAATTTTTTTTTAAATTTTTGAACAAAATTGAAATTCTGCGAAGAATTTTTATAACTTTTGAAAATAATTGAATTTATGGAATCATTTGTAACTTTTCCAAAATTGAATATTTTTTTTAGTATTTATAACTATAATTCTTCTAATAATTTAGTATTTATGACAATTGTAAAAATTATTTATTAATAAATAATTTATAAATGATAATTTTATGATAGTTCTTGAAAAATTAAGTTATTCAAAAAGGAATAATTGGCTAGAAATAGAAAAAATTTAAGGTCTTGTATTAAAATTCGGGATAATTTTATAGTTTACGAGGCAAACAGAAAAACATCAAAATTCGGAGGTTTTTTTTATGAATTTTAAAAATTCAATTTTTTCCAGTACTTTTACTAAAAATCCCTGACTTTTCCCTGATTTTTCTGACCAATTTTACTTTCTCTGACTTTTTCCCGAAGGCCCTGACTTTTCTGACCTTGTGGCAACCCTGATAATACTTGGTGACCACGTTTCGACTCGAAGCTTTTTGGCGGCGTTTTCGCTAATTCAAATGTGTTCCTAATGGCGAAGAGCAAACTATTAAGTTCACGTTATTCAGTGATCACGTGTCCCAGATACTTTACTATGGTAACACCTGACCACTGAATAACATTTCCTTAAGTGGGACTGTGGGAGGTTTGACGTCGAAGTACATAATGATATGCACTGTCAATTATTGTCCAGTACACACCATTAGAACTCGACTGTCGATAATACCGGTTCTACTCGGGAGAGATTTGCTACAGTTCCTCTCACCTCCGGCGAGAGAAAATCCAATAGACAGGCAATCCAATCCAGGCAAATGCGAGTACTCCTAATTTCAAGTCGTTCTGTAGTTGCAATAATTAATAAATTAGTAACAATGCCTGTTTTTTGTGACCCTTGTGTGTTAAGGGGTTACCATCCGAAAAAAAGTCCTTGTTTTATAATATAAAATTTATAAACATAACTTTTCTTCCAAATCCCCGATTCTTAAAGTGCAAATATGTAAAATTCTCAAAGTTATATGTTAAAATTAAAGTTTTAAAAAAACTTTTCTTGGCGTCATATTAAATTCCCTATATAAATAAACTCTGATGTAAATTCAGAGGACAGGTTTTTATTCATTTCAAGGGGCGAATATTTTTATTTAGAAAGAAAGTCCAAAAGCGAAATACGTGTTTTAGCGTTATATTCTCGTGTTTGAAAAATGCATGCGAACTAAAACGGGAATTATTTTCAATTGGTTTTGAATTCACCGCCAACGAACTCTCTCTCTCTCTCTCTCTCTCTACGTGACCAGCCATAAACGAGAAGTGTATTTCTGTAATCCTACCGAGCCAAATGTTAAATTTATGATCCCCTAAATTTGTTTCAGCTGGATTCTACACGATCGAGCAGTGGAAGGAGAATTACCGGCTCATTTTTCTCAATACAAATTTATGGTTGAATGTCGGTTCTGTGATCGATAATCGTGTACCACAACGTTCTACTAACACTGCTGCTACTGACAATTCGAGTGACCCCCTCGGCCAATGGGAATGGTTCCAATCCATTCTGGAGGCAGCCCGGAAGAAACGAGAAACCGTAAGTAGACATGAAACCTTATGATGAATCTTATAACGTGACACAATTTTTTTTTTCGATATGGATCTTTTTTTTTCTCTTCTCTTTTTTTTTGCGAAATAACTTTCGGATTAGCGGAAACTTCTTTTCCGAGTAAATAAGTGGTTGACAATGGATTATACCCGGAGATTATGAGGTACTTGTACTGAGCTGCTCGTATAGCTTTCTCGGATATTATATACAGGGCGCAGACATATATCGAACGTGAGAGAAGAAACCATTTATGTGGTCGGTTAAATATTTTCAGAATGAAAGTAATGTTTTAATTAATCCCGAAAAATATCTATAACGTCTACATTCCCTATAAATTTGTAAAGGAATGTATTTTTAGCATACCCACTCACTCTGTAAATCGGAATTAAAATTTAAATTTCTGTTGAATATCTCAAATGTCCTTTATCCAAGAAAAGATCTGTTTTAATTTGTAAAATACGTGATTTTTTTCACTTGAAAATAAATTGTCGATATAAAATTAACGAGTTTTATTTGAAGGCAGATTTAGAGTCTTAATTTAGGAAGAAATATTTTTTAGTCTGTCTTTGAATTTATTGAATATAAATTTTATATGCTGATTACCGATATTGAATTACAGAATTATCTGCAAATAAAACTTTCTTTTCACATCGTAGACGCGTTTTCATTATATATTGTTGTAGGATTAAATTTTTAGAATTTAACTTTTTTTCCTTTTATCAATTTTTACATAGTTAATAACCACTTCAGATTTCGCACTAGATAATTAATTTTAAAAAAGTTGCTTTCAAACTAAAAAAAGTAGTAAAAAATTAGCTATCGAAAAATTAACTTTGACGACCAAAAGAATTCGTTTTAGTCACTTCACAAACTTGACAAAAATTCTATTCTATATTTTATTTTCCTGACTTTTTTCCTAATTTTCATCAAAAATATTTACTTGCTTCTAATCCTACTGCTAATAAATTGAATTTTTGCAAACGAATTTTAGTATTCATGAGAGAATTTAAATATTTATAAAAATAATTTAATTCTTTTGCGAAGAATTTTATAAAAATTATTAAATTTTCTCTTGACTAATTTTATGCAAATGCTAATTTAAATAATTGAATTCATGACAAATTTTTATTATTCATGAAAAAAATTGAATTCTTACGAAGATTTTGTAGAAGAAATTTTTTAAATAATTGAATTCTGATTGGAAATTTTATGAAAACAGTAAATATTGAAAATCATTAAGAATTGCGAAAAGTTCTTAAAAATAAATTAAATTTTACAAAGAATTCTATTAAATTTTTTGACAATAATTGAATGTCTGTGTGGCATTTTATTAAATTTTTTTTAAAAATAATTGAATTCCTAAAAAGCATTTTATTATTTATGAAAATAATTGAATTCTTGCAACCGATTTTATTAGAATTTTTTAAATAATTGAATTTCCAAGAAAAAATTTATTACTTTTAAAAATAATTGAATTCTTGTTATGAATATTGTTATTTTTAAAAATAATTGAATTTTGCAAAGAATTTTATTAAAATCCCTCAAAATAATAGAAATTTCGGGAATAATTTTGTTATTTATCTTTAATAATTAAATTCTTTCGAAGAATTATTTATGTAAATAATTCAATTCTTGTGAAGAATTTTATAAAAATCTAAAAGAATAATTGAATTATTTCAAAAAATTTTAATTAAAATTGTATTTAAAATAATTGATTTTTTTTCTGCGAAGAATTTTATTATTTTTGAAAATAATTTAATTTTTCCAACGAATTTGATTCAAGTAAATAAAAAAAAACTGCATTTCTGTGAAGAATTTTATTATTTATATAAATAAATGAATTCTTGCAACGAATTTTATTCAAGTTTATAAAAATAATTAAATTTCGGTGAAGAATTGTATTATTTATAAAAGTAATTGAATTCTTGAAAAGAACTTTGTTAAATTTTTTTAAATAATTTAATTCTTGTGACGAATTTTATAAAAATCTTTTAAAATAAGTTATATTTTTTGAAAAATTTTATGAAATTTTGTATTTTAAATAATTGAATTCCTGTGAAAATTTTTTTACTTATGAAAATAATTGAATTATTTTGAAGAAATTTATTAAAAATTTTGTAAATAATTAAATTCCTGTGAAATTTTGCAAAAGAATTTTATTGAAATTTTCAAAAATAATTGAATTCCTGAGAAGAATTTTATTATCTATGAAAATAATTGAATTATTTCAAAAAATTTTATTGAAATGTTTAAAAAGAATTGAATTTCTATAAAAAATTTTGTTATTTTTAATAATAATTAAATTCTTCATAATTAAGAATTTTATAATCATTATTTTAAATAATTAATTCTGCGCAATATAATAAATATTATAAAAATTTTATTTTAAATAATTGAATTCTCATGGATAACTTTATTTGTGAAAATAATTGAATTCCTAAAAAGCATTTTGAAAAATTGCATTAAAATCTAAAAGAATAATTGAATTATTTCAAAAAAATTTAATTAGGAAAATATTTGAAAATAATTGAATTCCTGTGAAAAATTCTAATATTTTTGTATATAATTGAATTCTTTTAAAAATTTAAAAAAAACATTTTTTTAAATAATTGATTTTTTCGAGGAATTGAAATTAAATTTTTAAGAATAATTACATTTTTTGAGCAATTCCTGTAAAATTGTGTTAAAAATAATTGAAATCCTGCGATGAATTTTATAATTTTTGAAAATAATTGAATAGTTGCTAAGAAGATGAATTATATCAATTATTTTTAAATAATTGAATTTCGAATATTTTTTTAAAATAATTGAATTGTTTTAAAGAATTTGATTATCATTTTTAAGAATAGTTTTTTTGATTTCTAGTATTAGTGAATTTAAAGTAGTGGAAATGTTAAAAAAAAAACAGAAATAGTAGTTTTTAGTGGCTGAAATCTAAAAAAAGTACCCAAATAGTAGAAAAATGTAAAAAAGTAGTAAATAGTAGGTTTTTGTAGATGAGTGCGAAGCCTGCCATTTATTAACCAGCGTGGAATTTCGAGTAGCAAAGTGACAAAAATACAAATTTTTTCTATTTAGCAAATTAAATTTACTAATTTTTTTTTGTTTGCGAAAACTTGTTTTTTTGAGCTAAAAAAAAATTACTACGAATTGGCCGGAGAAAGTTCGTTAGTGCAGTTTCCTAGGACGAGAGGCATTTTCGTTCGCAGATAAAGTCGTAATTGATGTTCAATTCGTGCAAAAATTCAAATTCACAACATCGAGGAAAGTGAGAATTACCGTGTGATTCAGAGGAAAACTGCGCTTTTTTTCATGAGACAACAATGAGATTGCTGATTGGTTGTTTTTAATGCTGATATACGTTCAAACGATCGAGAGCAATAATTATTTGTGATGCCATTATGTTTTACTCCCTCAACAGATTTCGCAAACAGGAAACGTGTTCATAAAAATAAAAAGACTAACATATGTGAAACGTGTTGAATATAGTTTTCAGGAAAACGCTTATATATAATAAATATACTTTTTGAGTGGAACAATTTAACATTTACTGTAAAATTCCATATATGTTGGAGTTTAAAAGTCACATACGGCTTTTACTACCTACTGAAATGGAAATTAATAAAATATTTTTCACTTTTTTTTTTTACAAACTGACAGGAAGTGGAAAAAATTTGAAAAGTCTGAATATGCAATACACTTTTACTACTGTCGATAAAATGACAAAACAATTCATATTCAGTCTGACTAAAACGTTGCTTTACTACTCATAACTCGGCGATGGGAATTTAAATCGTTTTGTCTGTCTTTAAATATGTTTCACTACTGAATCAGGATTGTCACAGTTCTGGGAGAGTAGAATTAGTCAGGGAAATCGAGAAAAGACAGAAAATTTTATTAAAAATATTGTAAAAATTAAATTTTTAGATTTCATGAGAAAATTGTAAATTTTTTCTTTCTAGAAAACTTTGAAAATATTAAAAAGAATTCTATTTAAATTTCTTTTTGTTTGGCTTATAAACTGAAATCAAAAACAAATTTTTTTCTCAAATTTTTTTATTTCTGACACAATATTTCAAGTTTACAACATATCAAGTTGAATTTATTTAAAACAATTTAATTCTTGAAGATAAATTGCAAAATTATTGCTTATAAATTAATTAATAATTAATTAATAATTAATTAATAATTTTACATAAAAATTTAAAAATAATTGAATTTTATAAAAGTTATATTTAAATTTTCATCAATAATTGAATTTCAAAAGGTTTCCATTTGAAATTTTTGAAAATTTCAATTTTAAATGAATTTAATTAGAAATTTTGTTGAACTTAGTTTATCGTTAATTTTTAATTCAAATTATTTTGAATTAGTTAAATTTTTTAATGTTTATATTTAATTGTTACAAATAATTGATTTAGAAAGGAGTTCTCTGAATATTATTAAAAAGAATTAATTTAGAGAAGAATTTTAGTTAAAAACACAAAAAAAAATTGAATTTTTGGGAAGTTACAACCGAATGCAGAAATTCAATTATGTTTAAAATTTTTTTTAAATTCGTGCGAAAATTTAAAATATCTTTGTAAAGAACAAAGATTGTTACAATCTTCTCTAAAATTCAATTATTTTCAAAAATTTTCAAAAATTTTCCTAAATTCAATGATTTCCAATATCTACTATTTTTAATAAAATTTTCCAAAAAAATTCAATTATTTACAAAAAATTCTAATAAAATTCTACGCAAACATTTAATTATTTTCATAAAATAATAAAAATTTCACTGCATTTCTATTATTTACATATTTTTCATAAATTTTAAAAATAATTTTTGATAAAATTCTACTCAAATATTTAATTATTTTCATAAATAATAAAACTCATTGCAAAATACAATTATTTTTAATACAATTTTCATCGAATTCCTCAAAAATGTAATTATTCTTAAAAACATTATTAAAATTCATCAAAAGAATTCAATTTTCAATTATTTAAAAATTTGTTGTTAAAGTTCTTTACACGAATTCAATTTTAAGAAACATTCAATTATTCAATAAATTATTTATTTTTCTATTTAAATAATTTAATTCTCGTAGAATTTTCTAATAAAAATTGATTTAAAATTTTAAATAATATTTGAATATTAAAAGCATTATAGCGTGAATTTTTAGAAATAATTGAATTTTGAAAAGGTTCGAAATTAAAATATTGGAAAATCTAATTTTATTCATACTTTTTACTAAAAATTCTGTAAAATAAATTTTTTTGAAAAAGTTTAATTGAATTTTTTTTTATATAAATAATTGAATTCTCGTTAAATTTTTTAATAAAAATAGATTTAAAAATGAATTTTAGTTAAAAATAATATATCAATTTTTAGAAATAATTTAATTTTGAAAAAGTTTCAAATTAAAGTCTTTGAAAATCTGAATTTTTAATACTTTTAATTAACCCCTTCGCAGTCTAGTTGAAAATCGCTTGTGGTCCAAAAACGGTCCGAAAAAAAAGTTTACAAAAAAATATGATTTAATCATATATAAGGTTTTTGGGGTCGCTGAATTCGAATTTGAGGTTAATTTTTGAAAATTCAAAATGGCGGATCCAATATGGCGACCAAATATGGTGGATAATTTTAAAATTAAAGCGTTTTAAGGGAAATTCATTTCTCGGGGGTTTTCGAGGTCGCTGAATCCAAATCTGAAGTCAGATTTAAAAAATTCAAAATGGCGGACCCAAAATGTCGACTTCAAAAAAAAAATTTTTTTCAGATTCCCTTAAAACTCGTTACTCAGGGGTTTTCGGGGTCTCTAATTACAAATATGATGTCAGATTTTCAAAATTCAAAATGGCGGATCCAATATGGCGGATGATTTCAAGATTGATGCGAAAAAAATATGAAGTTACCTCAAAAACCCCTGAGTAAACATTTTAGACAAATTTGTCAACATTCAAAAAATTTGATCGACATATTGAATCCAAAATTTAGCATTTAGAAAAACGAACATCAAATTCGAATTCAGCGACCCCAAAAAACCCCGGGAACGGAATTTCGATCAAAACGCATAAATTTTGAAATTATCCGCCATATTGGATCCAACATTTTGAATTTTGTAAAACGAACATCAAATTCAAATTCAGCGACCCCAAAAACCCCCGAGAAACGAATTTTAATCGAATCGCATCAATCTTGAAATTATCCGCCATATTGGATCCGCCATTTTGAATTTTAAAAATCTGACATCATATTTGTAATCAGAGACCCCGAAAACCCCCCAAGTAACGAGTTTAAAGCGAATTTGAAATTTTTTTATTTTTCGAAGTCAACATTTTGGGTCCGCCATTTTGAATTTTTTAAATCTGACTTCAGATTCGGATTCAGCGACCCCAAAAACAGTAGTATGTACTTCGCTACTAAAATCAAATCATGTTTAGTATTTTTTTTTTGAGATGGCCATATATGGCCACAGACGCAAAGGTGGCACGACTTTTCGTGGCCATATATGGGCCATGGACTGTTAAGGGGTTAATAATTCAGTACAACTAATTTTTCTGAAAAATTTTAATTCATTTTTTTTTTTTGAAATTATTTGAATTTTTAATATTGGTTTAGGTAAACTTTCTTTATTCTTTATTCAAAGAATAAAGATTCTCAAAGAACTTTGTCAAAAATTATTAAAAATAATTTATTTATAGAAGAATTTAAGTTAAAAGTTCCAGAAAATTAAATTCAAATCATGAAAGTTTAATTTTAAAAAAGTTACAATAGCTTTGAAAATATTAAAACGAATTAATTCTTCTTTTTCTTTCTTTTTTCCTATTTATAAACTTTGAAATGAGAGAAAAACACTTAAATTTTTTTTATTTCTGACAATATTAAATATTAAATTTTACAGAATATGAAATTTAATTTATTTGAAACAATATAATTCTTGGAGGACTGTTGTAAAATTATTACATACTTGTAGATTATTTTATGAATAATTTTACATCAAAATTTCAAAAATAATTGCGAATTGTATAAGAGGTTGCATTTACGATTTTCATAAATAAATAAATTTCAAAAGGTTAATTTCCAATTTCAGAAAATTATTCGATTTTTAGTGAATTTTAATTGAGACAAAGAACGAATCAAAACTCTGCTTCGCAACACTTCTATATTCGTTTTTTTTGTCTTAATTAAAATTCATTAAAAATCCAATAATTTTCTAAAATTTAAAATTAACCTTTTGAAATTTAATTATTTATGAAAATCTCGCATAAATACAATCTAGCAATTCAATTATTTTCGTAATTTTTATGTAAAATTATTCATAAAATAATTTATAAGTAATAATAAAATTTTACTTTTTTGTCTTAATTTGATATCCTTAAAAAAACTGTGTAGAGAAAATATAATATTATAATTAATGCTAAATATATAATTTTTTAGCGAAATAAGGAAAGAAGCAAAATCTTTTCTGTAAATCAGGGAAAATTTTAAGGAAATAGAAAATTTTTTCGATAAATCGGGAATGAAAATATAAAATAAAGGACTTTTGATTTTTTTCGTATTTTTAATAGAGTAAAAATTTTTTCCGTCTTAAAGTAGATCCGAGAATATAGATATTCATAGGTATACTGAAATTGATACAAATATTAATAAAAACGATATAATTTATGAACTTTATAATTAATAAATTCATTTCCCACAATTATAATATTAATTATAGTTATTGTAATTTCATGCATTGCGAATAATTATTTTTAGCCGAGGAATGGTTGCTTTTTGTGAATTCTAGTTATCCATTAATCTCAATTAAATTTTCTGCAATTTATGCCTGAAATGACAAATATGAGGTATCAATGGAATCGAATCTGAACAAAATAATTTGAATTGTAAAGCTTGAGCATATGGAGCGTGTCGGTGCAAGCTTAATGACATACAAATGAGCACTGTTAGTTGCCACATATATGTATATATATAATACTATATATATATACATACAAACGTATATTCCCTATATTAAATTGTAGTGATGACAGTGTCACCACATATATTCCCCGCGAGAGTAATAGCTTTTCCCAAATACAGTATATGTGATTATTCTCGATGATTAAACTCAGTATACAAGTGAGTATAAATCAGGTTGGCTTTTTGTCACTCAATTTTTTATATAAAACTCTAAAGAGCTTACTATTGTGAATTAGTCACGTCACGTATTCAGCGCAAACATGCCCTCACAACTTTTGTATATATAAAATTACAAAATCAACTTGAAAATATAAACAATCATGCATTTTAACTTTATATCTATATATATCTATATATATATATATATATATATACATACTATTCTGTTTTCCAAACTTTAGTGAGTTTTAATTAAAACTCGTACAATTTAATTTTTAATTAAAAAAAAGAAATTACATCTAGGACAATTACTGCAGAAGATTAATTAAATTTTCAAAAGAGGATTCATATTTAAATTTGCTGAAGGAGAAAATTTTTAATATCATGTTTTTAAATCAATTTTATATATATATATAAGTGAACGTTTAAAAATTATCTGGTAAATATATATGTATATATTCCTAATAGGAAGAGGTTTAGGTTAAATAGCGTGATTAAATATGCTCTTTACAATTTACACAGTAGATTCAAAGTAGATGTTTCTCGAAATATTCCCCTTTAAAAATTCTCTTTAAGACTCTGATAAACTTTTAATTAAACTCATAAAAATAAGCTTAAAAGTAAAACCGAAAATAGAAAAAGAAATTATCGCTAAAAATTAATTTAATTTTTTGCTGGAAATTTTATTGTCGTGTATTGAAATATTTACTTTTTAATAAATATAAAGAGGCAGACAATTTCAGGATTTTATAGAAATTGTTGTCAGGGTTGCTATATGCAAAATGGAAACATGGAAAATCTGGAAATGTCAGGAAATTTTATAAACCTTGAAAAAACTTGAAAAAGGCGGGAATTTTTATCAAAATCCTGAAAAAATGTTGTTTTCTATTGTGCGTTTATTCTTGAAATCTAATTTTACTTAAATATTTCAAAATTCAATTTAAAAATTCAATTTAAAATTTTGTGAAATTTCAATTTTAAATGAATTTTGTTAAAAATATATAAAAAAAAAACTTAGATTTAAAAAAAAAATTTTTTAATTCTTCTGAAATTAGTTAAAAACACTAAAACAAATTGAATTTTGAAGCAATTAGAAATTACTGCAGAAATTCAATTATTTTCAAAAATTTTAATAAAATTCTCATCAAATTTTTAATTATTTTTAAAAATTTTAATAAAATTCTACTCCAAAATTCAATTATTTTCACAAATTTTAATAAAATTCTTGACAAAATTTCAATTATTTTCAAAAATTTTTATCAATTCAATGATTTTCAATAATTATTTTAATAAAATTTTCCAAAAAAATCAATTAGTTAAAAAATTTTTAATAAAATTCTATGCAAACATTTAATTATTTCACAAAAATTCAATTATTTACAAATTATTTTAATTATTTTTAATTATTATTATTTTTTACAAATTATATTCAATTATTTTCATAAATAAAAACATTTTTTACTAGAATTTGATTATTTTTATAAATATTAAAACTCAATGCTAAATTTAAATTATTTTTAATAAAATTTTAATGGAATTCCTCGAAAAAAGTTATTATTCTTAAAAATTTTATTGAAATTTGTCAAAGAAATTTAATTATTTTAATAATTTTTGCTACAATATTTATTTATTAGAATTTAAGTATTATTTTCAATGAATTTTAAATTAAAATTCTTTAAAGAATAAAATTATTTTCAAAAATTTTAATGCAATTCTTTCAAATTCAATTTTTTTCAAAATAATTTTAATAAAATTCTTCGCAGAAATTCAATTATGTTTAAAAATTTACAATACAAAAATTCTCGTCAAAATTTCAATTATCTTTATAAATAATAAAATTTTTCTCTAAAATTCCATTATTTTCAAAACTTTTAATAAAATTCTTTGCAGAATTTCAATTATTTTTAATACAATTTTCATCAAATTTTTCGAAAAATGCAATTATTCATAAAAATTTTATTAAAATTTGTCAAGAGAATTCAATTATTTAAAAATTTGTTTTATCATTGCAAAATGCAATTATTTTCAAAGTAATAAAATTTTTTGTAAAAATTTAATTATTTTCAGGAATTTTAAGAAAATTCAATGCAATTATTTTCAAAAGAAAGAAAATTCTTCTTATAGAAATTCAATTATTTTCATGAATTTTAATGAAATTCTTTGCAAAATTCAATTATTTTCAAAAGAAATAAAATTCTTCTTGGGAATTCAATTATTTTCAGAAATTTTAATAAAATTCATTGCACAATTCAATTATTTTCAAAATAAATGAACTTCTTCTTAGGAATTCAATTATTTTTTTATGAATTTTAATAAAATTCATTGCAAAATTCAATTATTTCCAAAGTAATAAAATTTTTCGTAGAAATTCAATTATTTTGAAGAATTTTAAGAAAATTGAATTATTTTCAAAAGAAATAAATTTCTAGAATTTTTAGAATTAACTTTTTTTTTTTTTTCGTAGAAATTCAATTATTTTGAAGAATTTTAAGAAAATTGAATTATTTTCAAAAGAAATAAATTTCTAGAATTTTGTAATTAACTTTTTTTTTAAATAAGTTTAATGCAATTTTTTGTAATTTATTATATTTAAAGTTTTTAATTTCTAATATATTTAATTGAAGAATGTCAGAATAATCGTAATTTCGTGAAATAAAATTGTGAACAAAAGAATTTGAAAATTCACAAAGAACTTTTTTAAAAATTATTTTTCAAAAATTGAAGAATTTTGGATGAAAATTCTAGAAATGAATAATCGTCATGATGAAAATAATTTTTTAAGAAGTTACAGTAACAAAGTAGCAAGTTTTAATTATTATAAAACATGAAGAAAGCGATCGATATCTTCATGTTTTACAATAATATTCTTATATGTTATTAATTTTTTAAAATCTTAATTTCTATAAAAAAATAATGATTAAATATTTCTTTAAAAATAAAGTTATTGGTTTTTTCGAATAATTTTCATTTTAAAAAACCTGGAAAAATTCCGTTTTTTAACCTGGAAAACCTGAAAAAGTCAGAGAATTTAAAAATAGTTTTTTGGAGTTCACACTTTTTATTGATGATGATGATCATAAATGTGAAATCGAGTTTCTCAAAGGGACGGAATTTAAAATAAATGTTCTCTATAGAAAATGTGAAACCTCAAAAACCTCTTAGCTGGGAAAATTGCTTTAATGTTATTTCAAAGATCTGCTTGATGTTAATGTTTCGAGAAATGCTTTTAAAAATCGAAATTGAAGTAATCGCTTTATGAGAACATTACCGGCATTTAAAATGTTAATTTGTAAAAGAGAGAGAGAGAGAGAGAGAAAGTATAGCTATATTTGAAGTGGGTGGTATTTTAAATGTGAAAATTGCTTATAATCCTCAGGTATATATCGTTGGCCATTCTCCACCTGGAGTCGATGAAAGAGAACACGGTGCTGGTGGTTTAAAGGAAAAACACAACACTAGATATTTGCAACTTGTTCGTCAATATGCCGATATTATTCGTGGACAGTTTTTCGGACACTGGCATTCAGATACATTTCGAGTCATCTACAGTGACACAGGTATTAATTTTTTTCACTCTTTTGATACATAAATAAATTTCACGATTTTTGGAAATACTAAAATCCATTATCTTTATAAATAATAAAATTCTTCTCTGAAATTCAATTATCAAAAATTTTAATAAAATTCATGGCAAAAATTTCAATTATTTTCAAAAAAAAATTTCCTCAATCAATGATTTTCAAAATTTACTAATTTAAGAATTAAATTAAATTTAATTTAATTAAATTTAATTCCAATTTAAGAATTCAATTATTTAACAAAAATTAAATAAAATTCTACATAAACCTTTAATTATTTTCATAAAATAATAAAAATTTCACAGAAATTTGAAAATTCTAAAAAGAACTTTTTGTTGAGAATTATTAAAAACAATTGATTTAAAGAAGAATTTAAAGAATCTTTTAAAGAATTTTAATTCCTATGGAAAAATAATAATTATTAAATAGTCAGGGAAAAACAAAATTAAATTTTTGTGGCAACCCTGTAGCAATATTTTTTAGCTAACCTATTTTCGATTTATGGTATTCATAATATTTTCCATTTATGAAAGTAAACTTAATTAATGAATATTCTATTCAAAACAAATTTGAACTCATCGCAGGAAAATTAAATAATTGTCGGTATTGCTGTATTTTTCAGTACGCTCATTGCAGTTTATAAGTGAATATATAATTCTTACTGTTCTGTTTGTCTCGCGTCGTGCATTATGACTAGTGTCAATAATGGTCCATTTAAAAGTGTTAATAGTTTTTATTTTTAAATTCTTAGTTTATTATTTATTCACCTATTAATTATTTTAATTTTACGTTTTTTTAATAACTGCAAATTAAGAACTTAGAAGTACAATCATATGACTGTTTTAAATAAATTGAATTATAAATTTTATATTTAAATTTTATAATTTATTCACTTCTTTGAATTATTATTAGCAGTAACTTGAAACTCAAATCACTTAAAAGGTAAATTGAAATTAATTATTGAACTAATTTGACAATTTTATTATTAAAAGTTTTTATCAACAGGAGTTAAGAATTATTATGACAAATAGAATCTTAATTAATTATGTTATTAATAGCTAAAAATTTCAGTCTGTTTAATCTGGGTAAATTAGTATTAATTATTGAATCAACATTTCTATTATTCAAAGCTTTTATCAATAGAAGTTAAGAATAAATAATAATTCATTCAATAGAAATTTATTTTTGAAATGAGCAGTAACTTTGTTTTTAATTGTTCCTATAACTAAATATAAAAAAACAAATTGAAAATACAGACGTGATTTAATTAGAGATTGATTAAAATTTTTAATTTGTTTAAAATTTAAATAAATTGATGTGAAATTTAGATCAACTGCTGAATTCGAGTTGAATTAAAAATAAGATAAATTATAAAATCCAAAAGATTAAAAATTTGAACGATTTAAATTCGGAGTCAATTAAGATTTTAATTAAGATGAAATTTTTAACAACTTGCAATTCAGATTTATCGAAATAAAAATTAATAATTCAATTATGTTTAAAAATTTTTTTAAATTCTCGTCAATATTTCAATTTTCTTTTGAAATAATAATATTCTTCTCCAAAATTCAATTATTTTCATAAATAAAACTCTTCGCAGAATTTCAATTATTTTTAATATAATTTTTAATAAATTTCTCGAAAAATGCAATTATTCTTAAAAATTTTGTTCAAATTCGTCGAAAGAATTCAATTATTTCTAGAAACTGTAAAAAAAAAAAATGTGTCAAGAGTTCAATTATTTCCATAAATAGAAAGATTCTTCATATTTTCTTAATTCTCTTGAATATTATTTTTAAAAAAATTCTTCACAAGAATTCAATTATTTTTATAAATTTCCATAAAATTCTAAAAAAAAACAATTCAATTATTTTTAATAGCAATAAAATTCTTCGGAGAAATTCAAATATGTTTAAAAAATTTTTTAAATTCTCAAAATTCCAATTATCTTTATAAATAATTAAATTGTTCTTCACAATTCAATTATTTTCAAAAATTTTAATAAAATTCTACGCATGAATTTAATTATTTTCATAAATAATAACATACTTTTATAAGTAGTAAAATTCTTTGCAGAAATTCAATTAGTGTCAATAAATTTTAATAAAATTGAATTTATCAAATTTTCAATTATAATTATGAACAGACAAGATTATTTTAAAAAATTGAAAAAATTCTCTGTTTAATTTAATTATTTTCCAAATTTTTAATTAAGATTATTAAAAAAAACATTGTTTTCGAAAAATTTAAAGAATTTCGTCAAAAGAATTTAATTATTTATAAAAATTGTAATAAAAATTTTTGAAGCCATTTGTAGATTTATTTTTGTTTGGAAATCAAAAAAATTAAAATTTGATTTCGAACAAAAACAGGGAAAAATTAGGAAAAAACCGGGAATTTCGTTGAATGAAAATAGTAAAAAAATTAATTGAAGAAAATAGTAATTTTTATTGAGAATGTATAAAAACCCCCTCCCCCTCTTTTTTTCATATAAAGAAAAGCCAGAACTTTTTCACCTGTATTGGTGATATTATTGACGTTATTAGAAACGTGATATATGGGGGAAGCTTTTGGTGTATGACAAGATTGAAGGGGCATGGGGAAAAAAGGGAATTCAGTGATTGGTATGCAGAGCAGGAAATTGAAAGAAGAAATTGATGAGTTCAAAAATGAAATACATATAGAAAAAATCATTTTGAAATTTATAGCAATATATATACATGTATATATATATATATATATATATATATATATATATATATATATATGAGAATTTTGTCTCCAATTGTATTTGAAAACAATCATTTTTTAGAATAACAAATTTTTTGTTTACAGGCTCACCAGTATCGTGGATTATGATGGCTCCAAGCATCACTCCATATCGAGCTGGAGGACCAAATAATCCTGGACTTAGGCTTTACCAGTTTGAAAAGAAATCAGGCCAGGTATATATACTATTTTTATTTTTCATAAATTCCTACTTTAGAAAAAAGATAATAAAATTTATAAATATCTGCATTACGATAAATCTTATAGATTATTGTAATACAATGTACAATTTCGAAAAATGTATTTTAAACATGATATTATTCAGGCTTTGGAGAATACACTAAAAAAAATGATTTATTTGATTCAAATAAATTATTTCGCTGAAAAAAAATTTTTTTAATCCAAAAATAAGTAGTTAATGGAAAAAATATGTTTGAAGAAGCCTGATTATTAACAGTTGTAAATTATTCTTGCCACTGTTAACTTAAAAGTATCAAGATACAACGAATTGATACAAAAAAATGTGTATCAAATGAAAAATTGATCTAAATTTTTCTCATCAACTTGATACTTTCAAGAAAACTGTGTGAAAACTAATAGAACTTCTTGAAAATAATAATAATATTTAACAACTAATATTACATCTAAATGGGAATTTAAAAATAGCGAATATTACATTTTCGCAGGTAATAGATTACAAACAGTATTATTTGAATTTACCCGAAGCCAACTCAATCAGAAGTGCTTACTGGAATATCGAATACTCATTGCTCAAGCATTATGAGCTTAAGGAGATATCTGCCTTAACTCTTCACGATTTGGCGGACAGATTTACGCAGTCCAATGACAACGCTTTCGTCAGGTAAGTGGAAATTCATTATCAGTTTCAGATGGCTTTACCCAATTTCAATGAAAATGAACTTTAGTCAAAGCCCTTTAAAATTAAATAAGAATATTAATTTCACTTCGCCACTCACATTGAATACCGAAATTCAAATTTAAAATAGTTGAAAAATTTACAGTTATCTATTTAAGGATTATAAAAAAAAAATTATTGTGTTACCCAGCTGAAAAAGTTCTATAGAATTTCATTAGAATCATTCCATAGAATCATTCTATAAGAATTTTAGTGAATATTCTATAGAATTTCATTCCAACAATTCTATAAAATTTCTACATGAATTCTACCAAATTTTAGTGTTTTTTAATAAGAAAGAATATAAATTTCGTGAAATTATTTTTTTAACATTATAATATTGTATGGTTACTACGGGGCTCAAACTAGGTCCGTAAATCCCGTAAAAGTCCGTACCTTTCCTTGAAGTACGTAAAAGTCCGTAATTTGATTAAAAAAGGACAAAAAGTTTGTAAATTGTACGATATAATTTGGAAAATTATAGAAAAATTACAAATGATTGGAAAATTCAATTATTTTCAAAACTAATAAAATTCTTCGCAGAAATTCAATTATGTTAAAACATTAAAGGAAAATTCTCATCAAAATTTCAATTATTTTTATAAATAATAAAATTCTTCTCCGAAATTCAATTATTTTTAAAAAATTCAATAATTACAAATTTTTAAAAAAATTTCTTCGCATTATAATTCAATTATTTTTATAAAGAATAAAATTTTTACAGGAATTCATTTATTTCCGATTTTTTTTTTATGAATTTCTACGCAATAATTTAATTATTTTTATAAATAATAAAACCTTTATTACCTATTTTTAATACAATTTTAATCGAATTCCTCGAAAATTGTAATTAATTCTTATAAATTTTACTAAAATTCGTCAAAAGAATTCAGTTATTTAAAAATTTGTTCAAAAATTGACCTCAATTCAAAGATTTTCAATATCTACTATTTAAATAAAATTTTCCAAAAGAATTCAATTATTTAAAAAAAAATTTAATAACAATCTTTATTAAAATTCTATTATTTTCAGACTTTTAGTACAATTTTAATAAAACTTGAAACAATTTAATTATTTTTAAAACTTTTAATATAATTTTTCAGAGAAATTAAATTATTTTGAAAGATTTTAATGTTATTCTTCCTAAAAATTCAATTATTTTCAAAAGTAATGAAATTCTTCGAAGGATCTCAATTATATTAAAAAATTTCAATAAATTCTCGTCAAATTTTCAATTATTTTTTGAAAATTTTAATAAAATTCTACTCCAAAATTCAATTATTTTCAAAAATTTTAATAAAAATCCTTGTGGAAAAATTTCAATTATTTTCAAAAATTTTCCTCAATTAAATGATTTTCAATATACCTATCTATTATTTTAATAAAATTTTCAAAAATATTCAATTATTTAAAAATTTTTTAATAAAATTCTACCAAAACATTGAATTATTTTCATAAAATAATAAAAATTTCACAAAAATTCAATTATTTACAAATTTTTTTATAAATTTCTTCGCAATATAATTCAATTATTTTTATAAATAATAAAATTCTTTTTAGGAATTCAATTATTTTCATGTAAAGTTCATCACTGAATTTCAATAATTTTTTTACAAAATTTTAAACGAATTCCTCGATAAATGTAATTATTATTACAAACTTTATTAAAATTCGTCAAACGAATTCAATTATTTAAAAATTTATTGACAAAATTCTTTATGAGAATTCAATTTCAATATTTAAAAAAATATTTTAAAAAATTTTCTAAAAACATGCAATTTCTTTTATAAATAATAAAATCTTCACAGGAATTCATTTCAATTATTTAAATCAAATTTAATAAAGTTCTTTGCAGGATTTCCATTTTTTTCATAGAATTCCTCGAAAAATGTAAGAATTCTGAAAAATTTTATTAAAATTCGTCGAAGCAATTCAATTATTTAAAAATTTGTTAATAACATTCTTTATGAGAGTTTAATTTTTAGAAATATTCAATTGCTTAATAAATTATTTATTTTTATATTTAAATAATTGAATTCTCGTAGAAGTTTCGAATAAAAATTGATTTAAAACTGAATTTCACTTAAAATTTTAAATAATAATTGAATATTAAAAGCATTATAGCTTGAATTTTAAGAAATAATTGTATTTTGAAAAGGTTGTAATTTAAAATATTAGAAAATTTGAATTTTTCATAATTTCAAATAACAATTTTGTAGAATTAATTTTTTTTTAAAAGTATAATTGAATTTTTTTATATTGTTTGAAGTTTTTATTTTCTAATGTATATTTAATTGTAGAATTTACGACTGATTAAAATTAGAAAAATTGAATATTGTAAATAAATGGATTTTGAAAATTGTCGAAGAACTTTTTCGAAAATTAATTGATTTAAAGAACAAAATTTAGTGGAAAATTTTTAAAAATAATAATTGAATTTAAATAATGATTTAAAATCTTAACTGAAATTTATATTTAAATCAATTTTTATTAAAAAAATTCTACTAGAATTCAACTATTTAAATACAAATAAAATGCAAATAAATAATTTATGAAATAATTGAGTGTTTCTTAAAATTGATTTCTCATAAAGAATTTTATGAACAATTTTTTAAATAATTGAAGTCTATCCACGAATTTTAATAGGATTTTTAAGAATAATTGAATTCTTTCGACGAACTATAATAGAATTTTTAATAATAATTGAATTCTTTGCAGGAATTCAATTAAAATTGTACTGAAAATAATTGAATTTTTTTGGCGAAAAATTTTGCGATTTATAAAGATAATTGAAATGTTAGCGAGATTTTTTTTCAAATTTTTGTAAATAATTGAATTTCTGCGAAGAATTTTATTACCTACTTTTGTAGATAACTGAATTCTTGTGATGAATTCTTTTGTTATCTATGAAAATAATTGATTTTTGCAATGAATAAAATTTAATTACACAATAATATAATGTTTAAAAATATTATTTCACGAATTAAAATTCTTTCTAATTAAAAATCACTAAAATTTAGTAGAATTCATGTAGAAAATCCAATACAATCATTCTAGTAAAATCTCGTAAAATTCTGTAGAATATTCACTAGAATTCATATAAAATGATTCTAGTGAAATTCTATAGACCTTTTTTAACTGGATTGACTTTAGCCAAAGCCCTTTAAAATTTAATAAATAAATAATAATAATTCAAAAATTAAATTAATAAAAAATAAAAATAAAAATAATAATTAAAAAAAAAAAAAAAAAAAAAAAAAAATTTTTTTTTTTTTTTATATAATAATAATTTAATATTTATATTTACTTCGCCGCTCACATTGAATACCGAAATTCAAATTTAAAATAGTTGAAAAATTTACAATTATCTATTTAATGATTATAAAAAAAATAATTGAAAGACACTTGAAAATGGGTAATTATTATTATTCTTACATAAGAGGTTCTCTCTCGATAAATATCCAATTTGGAAAATTGATTCCACTTGCGTAACATTTATAATGATAACGGTGCGGGGGCCGTTAATCTTTTGTGCCGTTTTGTATACACGCTTCTCTCTTATTAATAAAAAAAAAGGATCGTACTTTTTCCGAAGCAATCGTGAATTTTTTTTTTTTTTCGTTAAGTAACAGGGTCAAGTTATCATCCAATTATGGATTTTGAAGTTTGGTGTTTTATATGCAGATATTACGCTGCAAATACAGTCTCCTTGCCGAGGGAGGTGGAGGAGATATGGGGGTGTGGAGGTGCACTGAATGGAGGTTGTGCATTGCAACACTACTGCTCGGTGACCCGTCTGGATACAGATTCGTACAGCAATTGCGTTCATTCGTATGCCTATGCTCTTTCATCAACCTCTTCTCCATCTATTCAAATCGATCTCGTCATTCTGTATCAACTCCTGGCTATCCTTCTAACTTTTCTCCAATGTCGGTAGGGAAAAGACTTATACATTTATAATAGCGAACTGTAACTTTTTCTATATTAAAAAAAAAAAAATAAATAAAAAGGCGGATCCAAGTCTTAACTCTCAAGTGCAAACGAACAGCGTCGTTCAATAGTGTGCGATACATATACCTATTGAATATGCGATCATGTCGATCTTATTTGAAAAAAAAGAATCACATCGACATATTGGACGAAAATCTATTTTTAAGTGCGGACGTAGCAATTTCTTTATTCAGAAATTCTTTTTTTGTAAAATATATTCATGTATTCAAATATATAAAACAAGTTCTATAGTTCTAGGTTCGCCTATGAAAAGGCTAATGAATTGTCCCCAAAAATATTTCCCTCTTTACTAAATATAAGTAAAGATAAGATTTCAACGAATATTTACAAGGTTGACATAAAAAATTAATTTTGTTGTTCCCTTCCATTTATTTCTAATTTCCATATTGAAAATCGACTTTTTCCTTGATGCATATTATTAAAAAAAAAAAAAAATCAAGAAAAGTTGAATTGTAAAACATGATTAATTTTAGGAGCAAAAATTTGATCTAAAAGTTTGAGGGTGTCGACCTATTTTAAAAATAAAATTAATTACTGTACCTAACTTCCCTGAATAATTTTTAAATAATTTCAATAAAATTCAATTACTTTTAATAGAATTTTAGGAATTTCAATTATTTCAAAAATTTTCAATTATTTCTCTAGGAAACTTCAAAATTATCTTTAAAAATCAAATTTATTTATTTATTTATTAGTGTTTACGGGCACAAAGCCCTTTTGTACAAAGTACTTAACGATATTAAAACTAATCAACTAATCAACAAATTGAAATATTTTACATTTCTTTTTTTCGAATTTTAAATAAAACTTCGAAACCACAATTTAAAAATAAATTTGATTATTTTTAAAGTTAACTAAATTAATAAAGATTTTTATTTTTAAATGGAATTTAGATCAACTAGTGATGTTTTTTACACTAAAAGACAGTATATTCGAATACGACTTTTTGTGAAATAGTAAAATTCAATTATTTTTCAATTATTTAATTTAAATTCTTTGAAAATTCAATTATTTTTTAATTATTGCATTTTAATTCTTTGAAAATTTAATTATTTTTTAATTATTGCATTTTAATTCTTTAAAAATTCAATTATTTTTTAATTATTGCATTTTAATTCTTTGGAAATTCAATTATTTTTTAATTATTGAATTCAAATTCTTTGAAAATTCAATTATTTTTCAATTATTGAATTTAAATTCTTTGAAAATTCAATTTTTTATTCAATCTCTATAATAATGAAAAAATTCCATAGCAAATTTAATGATTTTCAATTTAATTTCAATTACCTTGATAATTCTTTACTACAATTTTTTTAAATTCAAGTATCTTTAAACAGTCTAATTAAAAAGTGTCGTATTTTTTTAAATAAATACATAATTGTTATTATATTTTTCACAAAAATTAAAATTTTCAAAAAAGTTTTAGCTTAAAATTTTCTATAAAACTTAATTATTTTCGCAATTATTTTCAAAAAATTCAATCATTTCTTTAAACATTTGAATTATTTTCAAACATTAGAATTGAAATATTTTAAAAACCCATTTTTTCGGAATTTTAAATAAAAATTTTTTAAATTTCAATATTTTAACAGAAATTTAAGTATAAAATTTACAATCATCAAATTGAATTATTTTTAAACATCAGAATTGAAATATTTTAAAAACACATTTTTCAGAATGTTTTTATGTTTTATACTTAAAGTTTTGTTAAAAAATTGAAATTTTGAAAATTTTTATTTAAAAATCTGAAAAAATGGATTTTTAAAATATTTTAATTCTAATGTTTAAAAATAATTCAATTTTTAAACAAATAATTGAAATTTTTGAAAATAATTGAAAAATAATTAAGTTTTAGAAAATTCAATTAGTTTTACATTTTAATAAAATATTTTTAAAAATTCAAGTAACTTTAAAAAATTGAATTGAAATTTCTATTTTTTCCAGAGAAGTTTAAATCAAATGATTTAAAACTTAAATAATTCTATAAATAATAAATTATTTGTTTTGAATTTCCCTTAAAATAATTGAAATTTTTAAAAATGAGTTTAAAAATTTCTGAAATTCAATTAATTTTAAAAAATACAACTGTTTTCAACTAAATTCTTCTCCGAGTTAAATTAATTAATAAAAATAAAGAAAATTATTCTAGAATTTAATTATTTATAACTGAATAAAAAAAACCAAGTATTGTTTTAAAATTTGTTTTAATTCACAAGTTTCAATTTCGTTCTGTCTAATTCAATAGGAGAATTCGAGGTTTTTTAATATTTTAAAAATTTGTTCACCTAAATATAAAATTATGTTAGTAATTTTAGTGATTTGATATTTTTTTCAAGTTCTTTTGATAAAATTTCTTGACATTTCACTGATTTCCCCGATTTTTCTGAACTGTGACAATTCTTATTTATTTTGAGAAAATTTGCTTCACTAACACAATTTTCTCTAAAATGAAACAAGTAAAATGAACATTTCCTGACACCAATTTTTAACAATAATAATTCTTTAAAGCAGGGATCGCCATCAACACGAAACGACATAAATTTTTCGTGACAAGTCCTTGTTTTAAAATAAATTTCTCTTACCTCGACAGAATTCAAAGCCCCTCGGTTTCGGTTCGTACCTTAAAAAAATATATTTTATTAATTGTGAACTTTACATTTTTATAAATTATAAATCGTAAATTATAAATCAATCTTTTACGTCCGAGAAATATTAATATTATAGTGAAGGAGAATAAAACGAATTTATTACAATTATAATTATTTTAATTATAATAAATATAATTATTGCAATTATAATTATAATTTATTATTATGTATAATAAATTATACATTTTAATTACAAATTAAAAATTATTATAAAAAACATAAAAATAATTACATCATTAAGTCTAACATTTTTTCAACTGAATTACAGTTTTTTTTGAAAAAAAAAATTTCCATAAATTATAATGTTACCTACAATTTTAATAACTTTTATAATTACATGTCTATTTGAAATAAGAGACTTTTCACCAACATCACCGAGTTCTTTGATATCTGATATATAAATAATGAGTCTCGAATAAAGATTTTCAGTATAAATATTTAACTTGAGTACAGTGGAATAGAAAAAGAATTTCCAGTCACAAATATCGACTTAACTTTTAAACGTGGCTTGGGGAAAAAAGGTGAAAATGACTTTTTAGTTCAGGTGAGACGTTAACGAATTTGACATTAATCAAATTTCTCTCATAAAGGTCATTTTCCAGTGAATTACTAAAAGGCACTTTTTTCTTCTTTTTTCCCCCCATTTAATAAATTTATCGATAGTTATATATTTTTACAGAAACTAAAAAATTACTAAAAAAATTTAATTCTTTTAACTTTTAAACGAATTTATTTACGATACAGTTTTTCAATACAATATTGAAAAAATAGAATTCTATTAAAATTTGTATTAAGAGACTGATAAAACATAGCTATTAATTAAAAATTTAAATTTTATCAATAGAACTGTTTTACATTTTGATGATAATAAAAACAATGGCTTTTGTGAATTTTATACTATAAATTGAATGTTATTGTTTAAAGAAGCGAAGAACAATAACTATCAACGCTCATTAAGAGAAAAAAAGATTTTATGTTTTTTTCGTAGTCAATAGAAAATTCATGACTTTCGATGAAAAAATATTTTAATTACTTTTATAAAAATTGATGAAAAAAGTGCATAACAACCAGTTTTTTTATATTTACTCCTGAAAAAAGCCATTTTTAATTATTTATAAATTGAAACGAATATTTTTAACAATTAATTTTTAGAGATATAAATAAAGAAAAGAAATTTGAAAAAATGGTAAAAATAATTATTATTTTTACTCATATTGATAAAATAAATAATAAACTTTTTTCCGCATATATTGGAAATTATTTTTCAATTATTGATTTTAAATTCTTTGAAAATTCAATTATTTTTCGATTATTGAATTTAAATTCATGGAAAATTCAATTATTTTTCAATTATTGAATTTAAATTCTTTGAAAATTCAATTATTTTTCAATTATTGAATTCAAATTCTTTGAAAATCCAATTATTTTTCCATTATTGAATTCAAATTCTTTGAAAATTCAATTATTTTTCAATTATTGAATTAAAATAAATTCTTTGAAAATTCGACTTTTTATTCAATCTCTATAATAATAAAAAAATTCCATAGAAAATTTAATAATTTTCAATTCAATTTCAATTACCTTGATAATCAATTACTAAAATTTTTTTAAATTCAATTATCTTTAAACAATTGAATTAAAAATTGTCGTAATTTTTTAAATAAATACTTAATTGTTATTAATGTTATTATATTTTTCACATCAATTAAAAATTTCCTAAACTTAATTCTTTTCGCAATTATTTTTAAAAAATTCAATTATTTGTGAAAAATTTTAATTATTTTTAAACATTAGAATTGAAATATATTTTAAAAAGTACATTTTTTCAGAATTATAAATAAAAATTTTTTAAATTTCAATTTTTTAACAAAAATTTAAGTATAAAATTAGAAAACATCAAATTGAATTAGTTTTAAACATTAGAATTAAAATATTTTAAAAACACATTTTTTCAGAATGTTTTTAAGTTTTATACTTAAATTTTTGTTAAATAATTGAAATTTTGAAGATTTTTATTTAAAAATCTGAAAAAATCACTCTTTAAAATATTTCTATTCCAATGTTTAAAAATAATTCAATTCGTTAACAAATAATTGAAATTTTTTAAAATAATTGAAAAATAATTAAGTTTTAAAAAATTCAATTACTTTTCAATTATTTTTCCATTATTTTCAATTATTTTCCAATTATTGAATTTAAAATCTTTGAAAATTCAATTATGTTTAAATTATTGGATTTTAAATTCTTTGAAAATTCAATTATTTTTTAATTATTGAATTTTAATTCTTTGAAAATTCAATTTTTTATTTAATTTCTATAATAAAGAAAAATTTTTATAGTAAATTTAATTATTTTCAATTCAATTTCAATTATCTTGATAATCCTTTACTAAAATTTGTTTAAATGCAAATATCTTTAAACAATTGATTTAAAAAGTTATTATTATTTATAAATTGAAACGATTATTTTTAACAATTAATTTTTAGAGATATAAATAATAATACTACAAAAGAAATTCGCAAAAATGGTAAAAATAATAATTATTTTTACTCATATTGAAAAAGTAAATTTTTCCCGCATATATTTTTTTTATAAACTCATTAAAAATGTTTTTCAACAATAATTTTCAATAATAAAATTGTTTTATATTATTATTTTTCAAAAATATTTAACAAATTATTATTTGTTTTCATTTCATTTTATATAGATAATAAACACTTAACTTTTATGTAAAATAATCCGATATAAATTTTATTTTATTTTACTCTGCTTATCAGCACACATATTTTATGCATATATAAATGTATAAGGTTTATTGTTGCGTTGAAATGATGGATTTATTTGAACTTTTAAAAGCGAGAAAAAGAAAAAAGAAATATATTTACCGAATAAAATTAAATAAACTGCGCGATGAGCAGAATGAAGGATAATTTAAAATAAAATTTTCTAAAGTAATTTTGGTTGAATGAAAAATTTATATAAAAGATTCTTTATTAGAATTTCTTTTTTCTCCTGGTAGAAAAAGAAAGTCAAAAGACAGAAAATTTCCAACAATGTATCCTTATATACTATATGAGGCAGCTGATATATTACAAACACTTTTCTTTTATATAGAATTCTTTGACACTGATATATTGCTTGAAAATTCTACTATAAAAAAAAAGTTAATTATCAATTGAAATAAATGTTCTTTTTTCCTTAATAATTATTTTTTATAAATATAGGTATGTACGTAGCATTTTATTTAATATTTCACATTTTTTTTGAGAAGAGAAAGAAAAAAGCATATGGTAATTAACAATCTGAAAAGCTTTTTGAAGCTTTCTCAAGGATTCTGTTTTTTTTTTTTAAAAAGAGTTTCTGTAAAAGTTTTATTAGAGACGAACATGAATTAAACAAATTCTACCTTTCAAAGTGTGAAGAGTTGAAAATTTTAAAGAAAGTCATCTGTTTTAAAGTAAAATATTTAATACTTGGCTGAGGCATATAAGTTGGCTCTTAAAATGGACCGTGAATATGGGCATATCTCGAAAAAGTAAAAAGTCAAGTTTTACTTCATACATCTATATTAAAAATTTTAATTCATCAAATGGACAGTAAAAATTCAAAATGAAGCATAAAAAATATTAATAGTAGCACTGGAGGAATATAATGTTTATTTCATGGAAACGAGCCTACTCTCTGTACTACAGTTTTTGAAATGTTTTTTTAATTGAATAAAAGAGATGCGCATTTTTTTTCCATTTGGAAATCAGTTAAATACTTAATGATGCAAACTTTGTCCATTGGACTTTTTGACCGCAACACTAAATATTGCCTAACTAGTTTTTAAATAACAAATAAAATACTTTTTCAATTTTTAAAAAACCATTTTAAAAGAGGTTAATTGATAGAAATTTATCATATTGAATATTTAGGATACATTTTTCATTTTTAATTCAATTCAATTCAAATAGAAGAAAAAATAATAAAAATTTGATCTAAATACCGAAATACTTATTTCTTAATAAGTAACAAACTATTTAGATCAAATTTTTATTATTTTTTCTTATATTTGAATTGAATTGAATTAAAAATGAAAATTCTTAGAAAATATGAAAAAACAAAATATCATGAACAAAGAGACTTATTCAACAGATGCAAATAAATACAAGGATGACAGACTTTTTTATTTCTACCTTTTCATCTTTACACCTTTTTTTTACATTTTTTTTTTTTTTTTTTTTTCGCACCTATTTCATCTATTCCGTTAATTACTTAATTTTCACAGTAAATTTTTCAAAAATTTTCAATTAAAAATAGTTTCTAATGTTTTTAATATGTTTAATTGTTTCTAATATTTAATAAAATTTTCCAAAAAAATTCAATTTTTTAAAAAATAATTTTTGATAACATTCTACTCAAATATTTAATTATTTTCATAAATAATAAAAATTTCAAAGGAATTCAATTATTTATAAATTTCTCCGCAATAATTTAATTATTTTTATAAATAAAAAATTATTTTTAGGAATTGAATTATTTTCATAAACAATAAAACTCATCGTAGAATTTCAATTATTATTAATACAATTTTTAATAAATTCCTCGAAAAATGTAATTATAACAATATTATTGAAATTCGTAGAAAGAATTCAATTATTTAAAAATTTGTTGATAAAGTTCTTGAATTCTCATTGAACTTTTTAATAAATAATAAAATTTCCAAAGGAATTCAATTATTTGAATTACAAATGTCAAGAAAATTTTTCGAAATAAGTCAATTATTATTTAGAGTATTGTTTTTTAGGAATTAATTGTTTTCTAAAATTTTGATAACATTTCTTTATAAAAATTCAATTATTTTCGTAAATATTCTTGGCTATATTTCAATTATTTACAAAAATTTTCCTCAATTAAATGATTTTTAATATTTATTATTTTAATAAAATTTTACAAAAGAATTCAATTATTTAAAAAAAATTTTGCTAAAAAATTCGCAAATATTTAATTATTTTCATAAATAATAAGAAATTCAATTATTTACAAAGTTTTTTTTATTTATTTTTTTATCAATAATTCCATTATTTTCATAAATAATAAAATTCTTTTTAGGAATTCAATTATTTACATAAGCAATAAAAAATTATTTAAAAATTTGTTGATAAAATTCTTTATTAGAATTCAATTTTGAAAAACATTCAATTATTCCATAGATTACTTATTTTTGTATTTAAATAATTACATTTTTCGAAGAATTTACTTAAAATTGTATTAAAAATAATTGAAATTCTGTGCAGGATTTTATTGTTTTTTAGGAGAATAATTGAATTCTTGCAACGAATTTTATTACATTTTTTTAAATAATTGAAATAATTGAAATCTTACAACAAATTTTTATTACATTTTTTTTAAATAATTGAAATCCTGCAAAAAATTTGATTATTTATGAAAATAATTGAATTCTCGGAACTAATTTTATTAAATTTATTTTAAATAATTGAAATCCTGTAAATAATTTTATTATTTATGAAAATAATTGAATTTCTGCAACGAATTTTCTTACATTCTTTTATAAATAATTGAAATAATTGAATTCTTGCAACGAATTTTTATTACATTTTTTTAAAATAATTAAAATCCTGCAAAGAATTTGATTATTTATAAAAATAATTGAATTCTTGGAACGAATTTTACTAAATTTTTTCTTAAATATAATTGAAATCTTGTAAAGAATTTGATTATTTATGAAAATATAATTGAATTCATGAAACGAAATTTATTACATTTTTTAAAAATAATTGAATTCTTTTGAGAAATTTTATTAATCTAATCATTTTTAGAGTGAATCAGAATATTCTTTAGACTCAGGGAAAAAGTAAAAATTATGTCTGGAAATCAGAGAAAAATCAAGGAAAAACAAAATTTTGTGGCAACCCTGAAAAACCTTTTCTTCTATAAATGTAAATTATTTAAATTTTTCCCAATTAAAGTTAATAAATTCAAATTCAAAAACAGTCGACTGATTATTTGAATTAAAACTTTTGTTATAGTTAATGTTTTAATTCATTCACGTAAATATAATGAAAAAAAATTTATTTGATTCAAATATCCGATTACTTGACTATTCATCAATTAAATATTTACTTGAATCAAATAATATTTATTGGAGTCAATTAAATGGTATTAGATTTTTAATACTGAATTTGTTTTTTAATACTGAAATTATTGGTTCAAATATGAATTAAACCATTTAATTGACTCCAATAAATATTATTTGATTCAAGTAAATATTTAATTGATAATAGTCAATCCGTTATTTGAATTTGAATTCGTTATTAGTTCAAATACCATTTAATTGACTGCAATAAATATTATTTGATTCAAGTAAATATTTAATTGATAATAGTCAATTAATCCGTTATTTGAATTTGAATCCGTTATTGGTTCAAATACCATTTAATTGACTCCAAAAAATATTATTTGATTCAAGTAAATATTTAATTGATAAAAGTCAATTAATCCATTATTTGAATGAAATAAATTTTTCTTTCATTGCACTTATTAGAAATAATTACAATAATTAATTTAATTTAATTATTAATTTTTTAATTTTACGGATTGGAAATAATAACACTAATTCTAATCGTGTGTAGAAATTAGCGTTTTTTTTTAAATTATAAACGTCCAGCAGTCGCTCTTTGTATACGAGAAGTTTAACAGTCCGCGAATAATAATCGACGTTAAAATTTGGTCACACTACACTGATAGTATAGTCTGAATGGTGTGGTGTCGATTGCGGCGTAACCGCAACAGAATCAGAACACTTTAGCAAAAGATATAGGAAATTTATCGCGTAGTCATGTAAATACGAGCGAAGATCGATTGGGAGCTTATTCGCTTGGATCCGCCACTGGTTTTAAAATAAAGCGCTGTAAAGATTTTCCGGAAGTTCGCCCGGACAAAGTGAGTTTTACGATTGTACCTAGTATTAAAAACAAAATGACAGGTAGTGAAGTTCAGAAAACTAAATAGTAAATCGAATGAAAAATGAATGAGCGATGTGTTTGTTCACTGGATATATATATATATATATAAAAATAATATGTGCAAATGCAAAACTAAGTCATATAAATATTTATAAATATAAAATAACTTGGAATGTGTTTTGTCACTCGCAGTATAGTCTTCAGGTTATATGACTCTTGCAGAATATGTGCAATGCGAAACTTCATTTGAATACCTATTTTTTACAGATTTGATGAACAATATATGATTAATTATAAAAAAAAGTAATAACAATAATATTAATAATATTAATGGTACTCTCTCTAAATCTGAATTAGTAGAAACTAGAAAGTTACTAATCAAATGACGAGAAATGGGTATTTAAATAAATTTATTTAAATGCATAGTAATTTTAGTGAAATTCTACTGAGAAATTAGTACAATTTTACTAGGGTAAGGTGCCCCAAGGTTGCCCCTCTACCCTAATAATTATTTTAATAATTATTTAAATAATTATTTAAATAATTATTATAATAATTAAATTACTAATAATAATAATACTAATAATAATTAGTAATATAGTAATTGAAATGGAGAAAAGTCCATGAAAACTACTAATTAGTAACCATTTACTATTTATTAGTAAAATTCTAAATCAGATTTAGAGAATTATAATAATAATATTATTGTTATTAATGGAAATAATAACAATAATAATAATATTAATAATAATAATATTAATAATAATAATATAATATTAATACTAAGATGAAGAATAAGAATAATAATAATGTATGAAAAAAAATGAGTAAGGCGATTACTGTACTTGTTGACTAAAAAAAAAATACAGAGGCTCGTGTGATGGTATAAAAGGGATAATATATATAAATGTACGAATTCAGATGCAAGGGCTCGAAACATCAATCTAAATGCCTCCGACATATCTCTGATCTAAATTCAAACTTTACAACGATTGCTTTCGCGAAGATCTTCTCAGGATCAACCATTGCTCCTACTTTTTTTTTTTTTTTTTTTCCTTTTTTGACTATTTTTTCCTATTCTCGATTATTCAGACGTATCACCTCATTTATCACAATTGACGCGAAAGTTTCCAAATGGAATAGTTCTACTGCCAACTTTATGCTATTTTGTAATATATATACATAAAGTACATAAAAGTAGATTTTTGAATATAAAATATGTGTGAAATTTTCAGAATAATGTACAATTTTTTTAAAAAATTATTTAAAAAAAATTATTTTAAAAAAATTATTTTAAAAAAATTATTTTAAAAAAATTAGTTAGAATCATTTAAAATATTCTATTTAATAGGAAATATTAGTTTTTAAAACAATATTGATTTTGAATAAGCAGGTGGTCACTCTATCTAAAAAATATTTTCTAATCCTTTTTGTCTAAAAAAAAAATGCGATTTCTAATGAAATTTGTTTTCTAAAAATACTTTTTCTAACAAGTTTTGATTTTTAAAGAAAGTTTTTCTAAAAAGTTATGATTTCTAATATATTTATTTTCCTAAAATTTGTAACGTTCCATAATTTTGATAAAAAATGAGAAAATTATGAGTTTATTTTTAAAAAAGAAGAAAAATTTTATAAAATTCCTATTTATCACAATTTTTTAACGAAATTGTGTTCTTCTTTGAAAAAAAGAATTATTTCTTTTTTTTCAAAGAAGAACAGAATTTTGTTATAATTATAATTTGCATCGTTTTTATATCAAAATTTCCAAAATTGATATATTTAAATTTATAAAACATTTTTTTAAGAAAATTTTTAATATATTTAGGAAAAAATCCCTGTTATTTCTATTTATTAATTACGATTTTTAACTGGATTATTTAAAAATTTTCATAATTTCTTTTTTTTTCACAATTTTTTAATGAAATCTCAAGTATTTTTTTTTGAAATTAAAAAATTTTCATAAATTTAATTTTGTTATCATCGTTATTACAAAAATTGAATGTTAGAAAAAAAAAATAGTTTGAAAATTATGTTTTATTAGAAAAAGAAATTTTTAGAAAATGATCTTTTTTACAAGAAAGAAAATTAGAAAAAAAATTAGAAAACCTTCATTAAAAAAAAAAGTTTTTTAGAAATTCACCTTTATTGAAAAAAAAAAATTTTTCGAAAATAAAAAATTAGAAAATACATTTGAGAAAAAATGTAGATACTCCAATACTTTTGAATGAATAATTAATCAAAAAGTGATAAAATGTACTGAAATAATGAAGAAAATGAATTTATCAAGAAATGATGAATTTTTAATATAATCTTTCTTTTCATACAGAAAGTAATAATATTTCTAAAAAAAAATTATTCATTTCTTATTATTTAATATGTAGATAGAATAATTCAACATATCTATTGGCTTGAAATATTAAATTTTTAATATGAAAGTAATATAGGTAGAATAATTAAATAAATTTATCTTTATTTTTACAATTCATACATTTCATACAATTCACTTTTTTTTTTTTTTTTTGTGTGATGAAAAATCATATTTTACTCCAGACTATTAAAAAAGAAGAATTAATAATTATTATTTAATCAGAATTATTTCGTTTCAAATGACTGATTTTAGTGTACAAATTTTAAATCAATTTTAAATGGAAATTTATGAATGCTCTATAATCTCGATTGAATGTCCCAAAAATGCAAGCCATATTTCGAATGCATATTTGTTCATGTTGATAAAAAGCTTATATTTCATGGTTATTGACTAAAGCTGATAAATTAAAAAAAGAATAAAAGAAAAAAAAATGGCAGATTTGAATAAAACTGCAAAATTTATGTATGTTTATGTTAAAAATTATATTAACTATATTTTATAATGTATATCTAAAATGTATATTAAAAATCTGTTTAAAACTTTAAAATATTTTGAAAAATAATGATTTTATAAGATGTTAATTTTTCTATTTTCTATACTTTCACACGAGACTTTCTTTTTTAAGTACAGTATAAATATAGAAACTTTTAGAAAAATCCAATAAATATCTACGAGAATTTCTTTGTCATGGTTTCCGAGTCAGATGGAGAAAATGAAAGAACTTCATTGAACGAGCTTTTCTTTTGATCTATTTCAAAACGGAATTTCGTTTCGAGGGAAAAGTAGCTTGAAATCATTCGGGGAAATCAAGGGATATTTCACTGTCGAGTCAGTTGTAATCTCTTGTATAATCATTACTTTTGATTTTCAAACAATTTCCGTACTTAAAAAACTAGTCACTTGCGCGGAAATTTGCATCAATCAAATTCAATCAATTTAGGAATTATTGTGAATCATTAAACTTTATGTGATTCCTAGTTTTTAATTCTCATTTCTAATTTAATTTTAATTTAAAATTGAAATTAAAATTAAAATTAAAATTAAAATTAAAATTAAAATTGAATTAGAAATGAAAATTTTAATTTTAATTTTAATTTTCAAATTCAATCACTGACTCAACAGTAAAACAGAAGTAATTCCTTAGTGCGAAAATTTATTATCGTAAAATTGAATGACGTATCAAGTACCAAAAAATGTGACAAGTAAATAAAAAGTAAAAGGAGTGTAGATTGATAAAAAGTTGCTCATTTAGCATAAATATTTAAAACTAGTGCTATCAATAATGTGATTTATTATACATACATAAATATATATTGTCAAGTTGTATTAAATGTGAATTTTTAATAGAAAAAGAAAACTTTGTGCGTCCATGAATTTTATTAAGAGAAATGTAAATAAAAATCATCTTCTATATAAAGATAAAGTACATTGTTTAATTTTTTGTTCAACGATTATCAATTTTTTTTTCTTTCTTTTTTTTGCTGCAAAGAAGAAACTTTTAAGTTACGCAAAGTAACAGGTTGTATAAATGTTTTAGATAACGGTTATTCGCGAATACATACATTTTTATGTATTCAGTTCTATCGATTTTCAATTTTATTCCTTGCCATTTACGATTCTTATTATACTTTTAGGATACTTTGAGAATTTCTTCTTCTTTTTTTTTTCTTTTTAAATGTGGTCAATGTCTGTTTAATTTTTAACACAATGTTAAAAGTTTTATGTGAGTAATAAGTGCGGTTTTTTTTTTCTTATGGGTTATAGAAGACTCGATCCATGAAATATTATTGCAGAAAGTAAGTAGAGAGCCTTCTTCATGACGAGATTAAATTTTCAAAGTGCCGAGTGCAACGATCAAATAACCTCGTATTATTGTTTAATTGAACTTTTCAGATTCGTTTCACACGTATGTAATAAGTTTACTTGCTTTTTTTCACTCGCGTCAATATTTAGCTTCTACAGGGTTGCCACAGTTTAGGGAAATTGGAAAATTAAAGGAATTTTTATTAAAAATACTGGGAAAAAAATGAAATTTTTAGAATTCATGAAAAAATTCTAAATTTATGTGTCTAGAAAGCTTGGAAAATATTAAAAAGAAATCTTTTTAAATTTATTATTATTATGTCTTATAAACTTTAAAATCACAAAAAAGACAAAAACAAAACAAATTTTTTTGTTTCTGACAATATTTGAACTTTACAGAAATATGAAATTGAATGTATTTAGATTTTAAATAATTTCATTCTCGAAGAACAATTCTAAAATTATTCAATGAATGATTTTACATAAAATTTTCAAAATTAAATCAATTTTATAAGAATTGCATTTACAATTTTCATAAATAATTGAATTTCAAAAGGTTTCAATGTTAAATTCAATCAAAATTATTGAATTTTGAATGAATTTAAGTAGAAATTTTTTTCACTTAGGTTTTTTTAAAATTTTAATTCAAATTCTTTTGAAATTAATTGTATTTTTTAATATATTTTATTTAATTATTAAAAATAATTGATTTAAAGAAGAATTTTAATTAAAAACACTGAAAAAGAATTAAATTGCAGAAAATTTACAAATAACAAAAAAAATTTTTAGAAATAATTTAATTTTGAAAAGGTTTCAAATTAAAATCTTTGAAAATCTGTATTTTTAGAACTTTTAATCAACAATACTGTAACAAATAAGTTTTTTCTTTAAATTTTAATTCAAATTTTTTTGAAATTAATCCATTTTTCTATTTTTAATATATTTTAATTAAAGAATTTCCAAATAATCGAAATTTAATAAAAATCAATATTGTAAAGAAGTAAAATTCAAGTATTTTCAATTAAATTTGATAAAATTTCGATTAATCAAAAAATTTTTCAATTACATTTTTAAAAATTTAACAAATTTCAAATAATTCTAATGCAAATTTTTGAAATAACTCTTTTTAAAGTCTATTATTTTCCAAAATTTTAATTCAAATTTTTCTCTAAATCAATTATTTTAAATAATTTTCACAAAATTCGTTGAGAATTCAATTATTTTAATACAGAAATTCAGTTTTTTTTTATGAAAATTAGAACTGGAACTTTTCACTTTTTTTTTTAAGTATTTAAGGTGAAAAAAAGTTTAAGGTCGGTTTCAAAAAATTTTCAGTTGAAATCTTATAAAATTGATTTATTTCTAAACAATTTTTTACTGCAAATTCCTCGAAATTCGATTATTGAAAAAAACTGAAAATTCGCTTCTAAAATTTAATTGTTTTCAACTCAATTTTACGAAATTTCATTTAATTAAAAATTGTTCAGTTAATTATATGTTTTAAAATTCAACTAAATTTTACGAAATTTCAATTAATCAAAAATTGTTCACTTAATTATATTTTTTAAAATTCAACTCAATTTTACGCAATTTCAATTAATCAAAAATATGTTCGCAGTTAATTATATTTTTTAAAATTTAATTAAATTTTACGGAAATTTCAATTATTTAAAATCTTTTTAATTAATTATATTTTTAAAATTGAACAAATTTCAAAAAAAAATTTGAACTGAGATTTTTCGAAAAACTGATTTCCTTAGAAATTATTTAACGAATAATTTTACTTTAAGATTTCAACGATAATTTAATCTTATAAGAGTTGCATTTTCAATTTTCATAAATAATTGAATTTCAAAAGGTTTGAATTCAAAATTTTAGAAAATAATTGAATTTCAAAAGAATTTACATTAGAAATTTTGTTGAACTTAGTTTTTAGAAAAAATTGAATACAAACTTTTTTGAAATTAGTCGAATTGTTTAATATACATTATTTAATTATTAAAAACAATTAATTTAGAAAAGAATTCTTTGAATATTAGAAAAAAAGAATTAATTTAGATTGTAATTACACTCTTAATTAATTCTAATAATTAAATACACTAAAAAATAATTTAATTTCGGAGAAGTTACAAATAATACAACAATATTTAGAAATAATTGAATTTCGAAAATGTTTCAAATTAAAATCTTTGAAAATCCGTATTTTTATTAATTTTAATTATTATTTCTGTACTAATAATTTTTTTAAACAATTCTAACACAATTTTTTTTTAAAGTATTTGAATTTTTTCTATTTTTTAATAATTAAATTGTAGAATTTCTAAATAATCGAATTTTAATAAAATTTAATTGTAAACAAGTGTGAGTGTTTCAGTAGCAATTTTTCTAAATTATAAAATTGCAAATGATTTGAAATTAAAATTTTTTGGAAATCTTAATTTTTGTGAAAATTTTCCCACAAAAATTAAGATTTCCAAAAATTTTAAATTTCAAAACATTATAAATATTTATTTAAAAAAGAAGTTATTGATGTTTTGGAATAATTTTACAAGCAAAGAAATTCGCAAATAAAAAAATTAGAACTTTCTTAATTGTATCTAATCATTTTTAGAGTAAATCCGCAGAATATTTTTTAGTCCGGGATATTATTATTATTATTGCAGGTTTTTTTTTCCCTTTTTTAATATTCACTGCAAGTGTATCGCATAAAAAAAAGTTAATTTAAAAAATGGCCTCTGTAATAATTGACTTTTTTTTTTTTTTTTTTTTTTTGACGAAAAGTAAATATTTATATTGACCCTCTGATGGAATTAACATATTGATAGGCAAATAAACTTTTTATTAGTGGTTTTCCTCCACTATATACATATATACATATATATACCTACGAATTCGTGATTTTGTGACTGTCTTGAATAATTATCTCTGATTGGACATTGAAATGAAACGAACGTGCTGTTTTGCCTTTTCAAATTATTTACGTTAACAATTGTGTGACGAGGCCCTACGATTTCTCTTTTAAGTACAAGGACAGATATCGCACAAGACGACTTTTCAATAGACAGGAAGCATTTCCCCCGAAAACCGGACTAGACTGCATTCCTTACGCAATACAAAAGACAACCATCCTGACTTTTCCCAAAAAGGACTAAAAGGGCAGATTGATGTTGACTGGCATACGTGTGAGACGCATTTTCTCTCCGCTTTAAAATAAAAGTGTAAAATAACAAGTGTTTGTTTTATAATAAAAAATAAAGTATTAAATTAAAATACTAATTTATTATTTTCCCGTCACAAAATTGGCGATCCTGCCAGGATAGTTCGACACGATTACGATCAAAATCGACTATCTTAGTGCGAACCAGTGGAAAAAAAGAGAAAGTTTTGTGAAAAAAAAATTATTATTGTGGAAAGTGGAAAATTATTTTTGTGAAAAAATATATACATATATATATATAATTATTTTGTGAGAAATTATTATTGTGAAAAATTATTTTTTTTGTGAAAAAAAATAATTGTGACGGATTATACGGTGAAATTTTCACTGGAAATCACCGGAAAACACGAACTCGGGCCGAATTAAGTAAGTTCGACAGTGATTCCGTGGGTGTAAGTCCTAGAAAGGGTGTGACGTCACCCAACCAAGTTGGCAACGAGGGAGAAAAATTCTTACGAGGACACTTTTCCAGCCCAGCTGTTCAACTTTTCAACGTGAGCTCTCTACGGAAAATTCACCAAACCAGTAAGATAGTATTTACATTATAAGTATATGTTGCTATTAACTCCGTAAATAGTCTATATTGCGAAAATAAAAATATAATAACAAAATTTAGGGAAATTTTATATTTAAAACAATTTTTTACGCTGGCTTTTAAATCTTATCTTAGGCATTTATCCGGTTACGAATCCGCTAATAATCAGTGTTTACAACCAACCCAAATTAATCCCAATCCCTTTAATCTTTCAAACACAAAAATGGCAACAGTTAATTTAGAGACAATTGCTAATAGTCTTAAAGAAATTGTTTCTAAAGTAACAGTAATCGAGGAAAATCAACATAGAATAAATTCAAGCCTCGCGATTCTTAACGACGAAAATATAAAACGCACAGAGGAAATAAAAATTTTAGCACGACAAAACAACGCATTGCTAACCGAAGATGACGACACCGAGAATGAAAATAGTAATAAGGAAAATAGTCAAGAAAGAGAAAGTTTCGCGGACGATAGAAGAGACTCGTCGAACAGACATCGCAACGGGGTATCTCCAATACTTCAAACGAACGTTGTCCCTGTTAGTTTGCTACCTGCTAAAGATATTATCCGTACAGTTGAAACCCTCAATGGTAAAGACGATATAGGGGTACAAGATTTCATTCGTCGCGTTAAAAAAGCAAAACAAAGATGCAGTCAACCCGAATTGTTGTTAGATTTTATATTGACTGAAAAAATTACCGATGACGCTAAACGTGCAATTCGCTATGTTCCGATCAATTCTTTTGATGATTTATATATTGCCTTACAACAAAATATGAATCTCGGATTATCCGTAGAATTATGTCGCGCGAAATTAGACAACTGTCGACAGGGTAGTGATACCGTCCAAGGATATAATTTGCGATTTCGGCAAGCATTAAATGAATTGAATTATGCAATACAAGCCGAACACGCAAATGCTACAGCCCGTAGAATTGCTTTGCAATTAGAAGAGACATCTGCCATAAAAAAATATATCATGAACTTACGGGATGATATTACTTTTTTGATGTGGACACTTAATCCGGATAGTATTGGTAAAGCTCAACAACAAGCTTTAGAAGTAGAAACCCGATTACGTGAAAAAGCTCGACTACGATCAGGCGCCGCGCCAAGACTGGTCCCGCGTGCGACACAACTCCATACTACATCCAATCATTCTACAAACCCAAGGCCTTTCTCTAATAGTGGAAATCCATCAAGTTCACATCGGCCTATCGGGGCACAATGCAACTTTTGCAAAAAAAGTGGTCATTTAGAGAGCCAATGTTATCAAAAAAGAAATCAACAGAATTTTCAATCAAACCCCCAATTAAAACGACCACCAAATCGAGTTCATTTCACGACCGAAACATCCTCAGCGGAGGAACAAATCGGAGAAACACAAACACCACAGGAAACGACGGAACATTCATCGATAGAATTACACGAATTTCCGGACGACTACAATCAGTGTCAGTACGACCAACAGGATTTGCTCGACCCTTGCGATTACTTGTGGACTCCGGTTCATCAATAAATTTGATAAAAAATTCTTTACTTCCTCCATTAATTATAAAAGAAGCCTGTAAAAAAGAATTCCAAATGGGGAATTGGAAACAATTTTCCGAATTTAAAGTCGAGATTAATTATCTAAACGAAGCTCATACGTTTTACATCGTAAATGATGATTTCCCTCTTCCTGAAGATGGTATAATGGGATTGCCATTTATGCAAAGTTACAATTACAGTTTATCAAACGTTAACTTAAAGTTAAATCAGCAGAAACATCCACTAATCGATGACGGGTATATTATCCCGCCAAATCAAATCAAATTGATCAACATCCCTGTATTTGAAAAAAAAGGTGATGTTGTAATTTTTGATAATCCACACATTCCTGATTCTATCTATTCAATAAGAGATCGAACGATCACTGTTCCCATTTGTAACAACTCTTCGCAATTTAAACACATTAATTCCAACGAATTTAAATACCAACCTATCAAATCAACCATCCCTGACGAAGAAATTCATCTTATATCATGCAGCGACTTATCCAAACGGTTAAATCTTTTAAATGAAAATACTCGATTAGATCACATTGAAACAGATTTTAAAGACATAATTCAGAAAATTGTACACACTTATCACGATATATTCAGACTGCCTGGAGACCCTTTACCAGGAACACGACTCGCAAGCCATAAAATAGTTCTAAAAGAAGATAAAATTATTAATAACCGGTCATATAAACCTCCAGAATGTCATAAAGTGGAACTTACAGATCAAGTTGAGGATTTCTTAAAGCAATTTATAATAAGACATTCAGATTCTCCTTATAATTCTCCAGTTTGGATAGTCCCTAAAAAAACAGATGCATCAGGACAAAAGAAATGGCGAGTAGTCATAGATTTCCGAAAGATTAATGACATTACCGATCAGGATTCATATCCACTGCCGGTTATTGAGGATATTCTTGATACCCTTGGTAAAGCAAAGTTTTTCTCTGCCTTCGATCTTAGTGCTGGATTCCATCAGATTCCCATGGAAGAAAGTTCAAAAAAATTTACAGCTTTCTCTACTCCAGAAGGTCATTTCGAATTCGAACGCATGCCATTCGGATTAAAAAATGCACCTGCTACTTTCCAGAGGATGATTAACAATGCTTTGAACGGGTTAATCAACAAAATTTGCGTCGTATATCTAGATGACATTGTAGTTTTTGGATCTACCATAGAAGAACATAACAAAAACTTAGTTACGCTGTTCGAAAGATTACGCCAAACTGGTCTGAAACTTCAGCCCGATAAATGTGAATATCTTCGACCAGAATTAGAGTATCTAGGTCACGTCATTACGGCTGAAGGCGTTAAACCGAATCCAAAAAAAATTACGGCTGTTACGGAATTCCCAAAACCCAAGAGCGTTACCAACATTAAATCATTTTTGGGACTTTCGGGGTATTATCGCAAATTTATAAAAGGATATTCCACAATCGCTAAACCTCTTACGGAACTGACGAAAAATACTAAGGAATTTATTTGGACTCAAAATTGTCAAGATTCATTTGATAAATTGAAAGATGCTCTCTGTAGTGCGCCGGTGTTAAGATATCCCGACTTCGAAAAGGAATTTGTACTTACGACTGACGCCTCCAATGTAGGGTTAGGAGCCATCCTGTCTCAGGACGGGCATCCTTGTTATTACATATCTCGTACCCTCAATGCACCTGAACTGAATTACACCACGACTGAAAAAGAGTTACTTGCAATAGTATGGGCAACAAAAAGGCTCAGACAATACCTATTAGGCAGGAAATTTAAAATCCTCACGGATCATCAAGCACTGAAATGGCTATTTAACGTAAAAGACCCTTCATCTAGATTAATGAGATGGAGACTAAAAATGGAAGAATATGACTATGAAGTTGAGTACAAGAAAGGTTCGGAGAATACCGCTGCTGATGCATTATCTAGAGTACAACCAATCCACGAGTTAAACGACGACGCAGACACTACAAACGCTGAATTTGATTTGGAATCAGAATTACCTGATATCGAAACCATTGAAACACCTCAAGAGCCTGATTTAAATACACCCGTACCTTCACCTCAAAATAACGAAACAATTCCAGGAGCGTTGTTGCAAATCCCATTAGAATTGCCTACTGAAGATAATACAGGTGACAATGACGAAGACCTTGTCCACTTACCACCAACAACACCTGTCAATAATGAAATACTACAAGAATACTACAGGTGGTCTGAAAACAAGACAGACACACGTGAAGTAGAGAAACCTAATGCCAATGGAAAATTATGGAAAAGATTTACTAAGAGACCAACTAACGATTTGAATTGTATCACATTACCCCAATACTCTGACAAAAGTTGGCTTAAAAAATTAATCGAAATCACGGAATGGTGTGTATCAAAAAAATTAAGTATTCTCCGCTTACATTTTGACGATCCAACTATCACTTCCATAGAACGCATAAAACTTAAGACGTTGATAGCATTCATTAGTTTTAAGTACCCACAATTAAAAATTCTCAGTTGTTATAATTCTACCACAGAGCTTACCTTAGAAGAACGAGAAAAAATAATCAATGAAAGTCATGGATCAATAATGTCTCAACATTTTGGAGAAAACAAATCAATTCAGAGGGCCAGAGAATTAGGAACATGGACCAACATGGAAGACGATATTATAGATTTCATAAAAAAATGCCACACCTGCCAAACCCACAAGCTAAACCGTATTAAACGACGCTCTGAAGCTATTATCCCTGACACGCCAACGACACCTAATGACAAAATCGCAATGGATATATTCGGTCCCCTGCCAATCACTTCTCAAGGCTACGAATATATATTATCTATTCAGGACATGTTAACTAAATACCTTGTACTCATTCCTTTAAAAAATACCCAATCCGAGACAATAATTGAGCAACTTTTTGATCATTTTATTTATATATTCGGATCACCAAAACACATTTTAACAGATCAAGGGCAGAATCTAGTATCAGAACTGGTGCAAAATTTTGAAAACTTATTCAGAATTCAACATGTTAAAACAACTGCGTTCCACCCTCAAAGTAACGGTGCTCTAGAAAGATCTCATGGTACCATTAAGGATTTGATAAGAACAGCGATGGCAGATCTACATACTGAATGGGACTCGACACTTAAATTTATCTGCATGGCCTATAATACTATGACTCACGAAGGCACCGGTTTCAGTCCTTTTAAGCTCACATTCGGAAGAGACGCGAATGTTCCGTCAGCATTAGCTACAACACCTAGTTTAAAATATCCGGAATTAGTACGATTATGGCAAGAAAGACATGAAAGATATATTAGGAAAGCTCAAGAGCAAATAATGAGGGCAAAAGAAAAATATAAACGAATTCAAGACGCTAAAATTGTTTTGCCCCAGCGTTTATTTGACACAGGTGATCTCGTAATGCTAGAAAACACGAAAGAAAACAAATTAAGCCCTGATTGGAAAGGTCCTGCTGTTGTTATAAAAGCTCTCCCCAAAAATAATTACGAAATATTATTTAACAATAGTCGATTCACTATTCATGCTGACAGGTTGAAAACATACAACTATTAAATTTCAGGTACAACATGTTTCTCATCTGGATATTTATAATAATTGAAGGGGTTCAAGGAAACGTCGTAACCAGGTCGTTAAAAGGCACCACCATCTATGCCGAAAATCTTGGAGTCACAAAAATGTATCACCAGACTTGGAGACTTATATTAGGGATAGACGTCTCTGGTATCAATGACCATTTTCAACAAATTCAAGAAAACTACGAAAGGAGTCTCAAAATGTGTAACCGTTGCTCAGAAGAACTAACATTGAAAGCATTGAATAATAGGATTGTTAGGTTAGAAGAGAGTAAATCGGTTCTGAACCAAATGCTTGGAGTTGGACGTAGAAAGAGAGGATTCTTAAACATCGTTGGTACCCTGTCTAAAACTCTTTTTGGCACTTTAGACGAAACCGACTTAACTTTGATAAACCATGAATTTGATTCCATATATTCTGATAACAAAATTCTTGCTGACACACTCGGGAATCAAACAAGGATGATAAAATCTTGGCTAAGTTCAACATCTCATGATTTACAACTAATGAAAGATCACTCCATTAGTTCTGTCAGCGAATTAAATAATATTCTCAATGCTACTAATGCTAATCAACAAAACCTCCTTATTTCCAATATTATTACTTTGTGCAGTATGGCTATAAGTGAATTGAGTGAAGAACTCAATCTTATTATCGATGCCATAAACGACGGTAAACATGGAATTGTCCACCCCCAAATATTGACGCCTTCCATTCTCATACGGGAACTGAAACAGTTCGAAGATTCTTCCAATACTAAATATCCCATTCGTCTCATTACGCAAAATTATCAACACATCATCGACATCTCCGAGGTCTCAATTGCCATTACAAACAAAAGGCTTGTATATGTGTTACGAATACCAATCTTAGAATATGAAGATTTGCAAACACTTCACTTAATCCCAATTCCCATCCAACATGCAAATGGATTCATAGCTCCAATTCCTACCCATGAAATTATTTTAGTAAACACTGAAAAAAGCTTCTACATCCCTAGCGACATGTTTGCGCTACGACAATGTAAAGAAACTAACGATCTGAGAGTTTGTAAACGCGTTCAACCTTCTTATTTAATCAGCGAAGTACAAAGTTGCGAAACTAATATTCTTAAAAATCAGAATAAAGTTATCAACGACCACATGTGTCAATTCTCTGCTTTTCAGATTATTGAAGTAGTATATATACCATTGAAAGATCCTAACCAATTCATTATCATTCCACAAAAAGAAGTAGAATTAAGCGCATTATGTAATTCACAATCTCAAACAATTGTAATAACAGAACCTTCTTTAGTTTATAGTAAAACTGATTGTATTCTACAAACTCCAAAATCTATATTAAAAATGCATCAATCCATGGAACGACGAACTGATATTATATATAAGAAAAACATATCGTACACAATTGATCAGGCAGACTTTGAATTGTTAACTTCACAATTACCCACTGTACAAGACTCACTTCACCACGAAAACTTAAAATTTCTACGACAAAACTTAGATTTAATGGAAAATTCACTACAAAAAATAAAAAATCGACGCAGAAATAAAACGTGGATAGAAAAGGGAACAGATTTTATAACTTATTTAGGTTATACATCATTGTTAATTGTATTTTTGTTTACCATGTATAAGATAGGATTTTGCGAATTACTTAGCAAATTGATACCTAAAAATTTGTGTATAAAATTGTTCTGTGTAAATGCTAACGTAAATGCCACGCCAGTAGTCCATTATGCTTCCGTTGCTTCCGCCCCTGAGCAAGTAATGACAAATGATCCAGTCATTGTCTCAAAGTCTGTTAGGTTGCGAACTTAGAGACTAAGTTCAATCTAAGACGGGAGGTGTGACGAGGCCCTACGATTTCTCTTTTAAGTACAAGGACAGATATCGCACAAGACGACTTTTCAATAGACAGGAAGCATTTCCCCCGAAAACCGGACTAGACTGCATTCCTTACGCAATACAAAAGACAACCATCCTGACTTTTCCCAAAAAGGACTAAAAGGGCAGATTGATGTTGACTGGCATACGTGTGAGACGCATTTTCTCTCCGCTTTAAAATAAAAGTGTAAAATAACAAGTGTTTGTTTTATAATAAAAAATAAAGTATTAAATTAAAATACTAATTTATTATTTTCCCGTCACAATTGTATACAAAATTACGTTCTATTGCCATCGATGGTGATAGACAGACGTGAAAATAACAACATTCAGCAAATTCTATTTTTCGCTGGTTTTATCAAAATAAAGAGAGTGACTAGTGCCCGGTGAACGTGATATAATACACACGTGATCCTGTGAAATTCAAGAACCGAACACACAAATATACTTTTAAAGTAGAGGAATTTATTGTGTTCGGTTGTTGCTCTCATAATTTAAAAAGGTTCGACTTTTTCGTATCGACTCGGTAACCCGAACACAATCTATAAGTTATTTAATAATGAAAATCAGACTATTTTCGAGGGTGTGCAAAAATAAGTCGATAGAAATAAATAAATAATAAAAATAAAATATATATGTAACTCATACGTTCCGTGTTCTCTGACAGAATATAAGGTACAATGTAATAAATGTAAAACGCGCCAAAAAAAAAAATAAAAAAATCCATAAATCATGGACCAAAAAACGGTTATCAAAGAATTTAGTGTCATGAAAAGAAAAAAATACTATGTGGCAATTATTGTGTATCCAATTGTATGTCTTTATGTGCGTATTCTGGTGTATTAACTGTAAGGTGGAGTCTGTCAATTTATTTCTGAACATTTACACTGAGAAAAATTTTTTTAAATTTAAAGTTTTTAAAAAATTTTTTTTTAAACTTTTTTACAAAAAATTTTTTTTTAGTTAAAGAAAATAGCCAACCAAACAATATGATTGAATTAAACATATATATATGTTTAATTCAATCATATTGTTTGGTTAACTATTTTTTTAATTAAAAAAAAAATTTTTTTTTCTACACTTTTTAAGTGTTGAATAAAAATTATTATGTTTAACTCAAAGATAATTTTTTGTTGACTGTATAACAAAGATATGTTTGATTCAATATTATTTTCTCAGTGTAATTTTTCATAGTTATTTTTCAGATTATTAAGAATTCACAATTTTGTCAAAAGCATTTACAAAAAAAAAAAAAAAAAAAATTATTTAAATTACAATTCTTGTAATGAAATTCGAATTAAACTCACTTTCATAAACAACAGTATTTACAGTCATAATTGTTTTACGAGGATAAATTAATTCGTTTCTAATGTCATCATAAACCAACAAAGCAAATGATATATTTGCAGTAATTACTACTTAAACAAGTAAATTCTCACTATCGCTTATAATTACATTACTTCATAAATTTTAAATTATTATCCAATTTTTATCTACTTCCATAATTTTCGTTCATAAAAAAAAAGAATTTTTTTAAATTTTCGTTCATAAAAAAAAGACTTTAAAAAAATTTTTTTTTTCGTTAAACAAAAAAAATTTTGCGGAATTACGAAAAATTATTCCTGCAAATTATTAATAAAAAGAAAATATTCGATTACAGTAATATTACGCTATTTTTATAATCAAGAAATATGAATTGCGATTTAATTACAAATTACAAAGGCGAATATAATTCACGTATTTTATGCTGAGCCCTGTTTAATAGTCTGACATATAAAGGAAACAGAAGTTAATTAATTGGCATGATTATGAAACTTTAAACATGTGTTCGCATATTTTGTAATTAATCCGAAAAGTTTACTTTTCCCTGATAATTTTGAATCTACACAATATTAACTGAATCTCGTTTAAAAGTTTCTAATCAGAGTTATATATTCTCATTGGAAAATCATTCATTTGTATGGAAACTTTTGAAATTGTTTGCTGTATTGAAAATTATTTTTAATCAAATTTTCGTTGAATTCTGTGAAATTTGGAAATGTGAGTGAAATTTAATTCTTTAATTCTTCTGTTAAATTAAAGCAAAAATGTTGGAATTAAATTTTACTGAAAGTTTTTAACGTTCAAATGAAGGAAAATATTTGCATTCATTTTTTTCAGTTTGGATTTTTTCATAGAAAATATTGTTTTTTAATTTTTAAAATTTAATTCCTGGCTGAGTAAATATTTAACTGGATTATTTTTTAATTCAGGGGCTCAATTCAATGAATTCCAAAAAAATAATTTCACAAAGAACTCCAAATCTCTAGAATTAAATTTCCCCTTCTAAGGCAGTGATAAATTATCTAGAAAGTTGAGATTTTTTATTAAACGAATGTTCATTAATGGGACATTTAATACAAGACAATCTATTTTTTCTAAGTCATTGCTGAGTTTTTTTTAAAGAATTATCGTTAAAATTTATATAAAAATATCTGTATTTTGCCTTGTTTGTTGAATATAATTTTTGTACACTTTTAGTATTATAATAATTAAATAAACATTGTAAAAGAATGAACAGACTTATACTCGAAATTCCTTGAAAAATACTTGAAGAATAATTGAAAAAAAGATGAAAAGTACTTGAAAAATCATTGAACAATATTTGAAAAGTGCTTGAAAAATACTATAAAAAAATTTTTTTAAAGTAGTACTTGAAAAATACTTTTAAAAAAATGTTTTTAAAGTACATGAAAAATACTAAAAAATACTTGAAATGTACTTGAAATGTACTTGAAAAATACTCGAAAGAATGAAAACTTTTATTGAGTAAAAACAATCTACAAAAAAATGACATTACTCCTAAAAGAGTAAAAAAAAATTTCCTCCACAGAATTTACCGTAAATTTCCAGTTTTTCAAGGAATTTAGAGAATAAACAACCACGGTGCAGACTAATTAATAGAGAATTATTAAAATTGTGTATATATTTACCTGATGCTGCGTGTGAATATAATTATGTATAATTATAGTTAATAAAAAAGCTGTGCGTACGTGAATTAAATAAGATAGCAATTAGATGATGTGTTTGAGATATTGACGCTTTTTAAAATAACTTTAAAATACCTTAATTTTGTAATGAAAAAAAAAATGAATTCTGTTTTTTTTTTCTTATTATTATAGTTTCGATGTATAATAAGTATAAATACAATATAATCCTATTGTGAATTTTTACGCGCTGAAAAAGTTGAAAACTGTGTAACTTTTTAATGATATAAAACTCCATCGAGTTCTTTTTTTATTGCTTCACGACGAAAAATTTATGCATTTTATGAGGAAAGCGTGTTGTATTCATGAACAAAAAAAAACCATCTGTTTTTGATGATCAGTATTTCTTAATAAAGAAACATGTGTTTGTAATTTTTTGTGTATTTTTAACTAGCCCCGTTCATTTTTCAATATATTTTCTATTATTTTTCAATATCGTAGTTCTTTTTATTTTTTTCAAGAATATCAAATTGAGACAAAAAATTTGTTGCGATGTAATGTTTTGACAAATTTTTTGTCTCAATTTATTTTCTTTAGAAAAAAATGTAATAAACAAAAATTTCTATTTGAATTTTTTTCAGTATTTCTTTTAAATAAAGAAATTTTTTCCGGTTTCTTTTTTCTTATCAAATTTAAATTCATTTGATTTCGAACATAAATAAATTAACAAATGGTTTCGAAAATTTTTATTCGAGTTTTTATGAACAATTAAATTCTTTTGACGAGTTTCTTTAAATTTTTTGAAAATAATGTTTTTTTAATAATTTTAATTAAAAATTTGGACAATAAATAAATTAAACAAAGAATTTTTTCAATTTTTTAAAATAATCTTTTTTGTTCACAATTATAATTGAAAATTTGATAAATTCAATTTTATTAAAATGTATTGATACTAATTAAATTTCTAGCACAGAATTTTACTATTTATAAAAGTAATTGAATCTTTCCAGAGAATGTTATTATTTATGAAAATAATGAAATGTTTGCGTAGAATTTTATAAAAATTTTTGAAAATAATTCAATTGTGAAGAACAATTTATTTATTTATAAACATAATTGAAATTTTGAGAATTTTTAAAAATAATTGAATTTCTGCGAAGAATTATATTACTTTTGAAAATAATTGAATTGTTTTTTAGAATTTTATAAAAATTAATGAAAATAATTAAATTCTTGTCAGGAATACTTTTTAAAAATAATATTTAAAAGAATTTAGTAAATCTGAAGAATTTTGCAATTTATGGAAATAATTGAATTCTTTCGACGAATTTGAATAAAATTTTTAAGAATTACATTTTTCGAGAAATTCGATTAAAATTATTGTATTAAAAATATTTGAACTTCTGCAAAGTATTTTTTACCACTTATAAAAGTAATTGAATCTTTTCAAAGAATGTTATTATTTATGAAAATAATGAAATGTTTGCGTAGAATTTTATTAAAATTTTTGAAAATAATTCAATTGTGGAGAACAATAAATTTATTTATTTATAAAGACAATTGAAATTTTGAGAATTTTTAAAAATAATTGAATTTCTGCGAAGAATTTTATTACTCTTGAATAATTGAATTTTTTCGACGAATTTTAATAAAGTTTCTAAGAATAATTACATTTTTCGAGGAATTCGATTAAAATTTTATTAAAAATAATTGAAATTCTGCAATGAGTTTTACTATTTATGAAAATAATAGAATATATTGCGAAGAAATTTGTCAAAATAACATAAGTATGGTGACTAACTTCCCTTGATTAATTTCGAAAAATTTAAAAAAAATTCTTTCAAAGAATTTTATTATTTTTAATAGATTGTAAAGAAATTTCAATTTTTTTAAAACTTTTCAATTATTTGTTTATAAAAATTCAATTATCTTGAAACAATAGAATAATAAATTAACTAATAACAAAATTTTAATTATTTATCTTTGCACTAAGAAACATGAATACATTAGAATGTGACTCTTTATAAAATTCAATTATTTATCAATTGTTAAATTAAAATACTTGAATAATTCGATTTGTTAAAAAGTTTTTAATGAAATTCTTTAACAAATTGAATTATTTTCAGTTGAATTTCACAAAATTTCTATTAATTCGATAATTTTTCAAAAATTTATTTACATACTATATTTGAATCAGTGACTGATTTTTTACTATCGAATTATTTTTAACTAATTAAAATTTAGAGAACAGTATAAATATTTATAAAAATTGAAATAAAAGGCGGTTTTTAAAAACAAATTAAAATAATAAAACTTTTTTTAATTTGCGGTGAAAAAATCAAATTATCTTTGTTATATTCAACTAAAAATTATCATTGAAGTAAAGATAATAATTTTGATTCAACGAAGTTTTTGATTCAATTAATTAAATTATAAAAAGTTAAGTTAAAGTTTAAAAAAAGTAAAAGTTATAAGTTTAATTCAAACTTTTTTTTGGCTACTTATTTTTGGATTAAAAAATTTTTTCCATGGCAAAATACAATACGAGTAAAGTAATGAAACATATTTTTAGTAAGAAGTTAACTTGTTTACAGCAGTAATAAAAGTCGGATGATTTTTAATTTTGATAACAACAAAGACTTGGCAGGTAAGTGCATAGAATTAATAAATAACATTATAAAGTAATTAATAAGCATAATTTTGTGGAAATATTTAAACTTAACTTGCTGGATAAAATTAAGAATAGATTGAGAGAGAGAGAGCGATAAAGTGTATATTAAAAAGCTTGAAGCTTATTGTTCGGTAAAGTCATTAAATGTTAACATAAGACAGTGTCCCTACCTATATTGTGCTATAAAATGTGGTGTACATAAAACGCCAATCCAGAGTTGGTGTGTGAAAAGAAAAGAATCACGATCACGAACGAAGGCAAACAAAAAACGTTAAGCTCCATACACTCGACAGGCCGTCACCGTTATTGGCCATGGCCAGCAATCTTAAGTTAAATGTGTTTGGTCGATATATAGTATATACACGTCCCAGTAATTATCAGAGCTTGTATCCCTGTCAGCGATAAAATAATCAAAGTTTAACTCACACAAAATTTATTTCATTTTTATTTGTTACACACAATTTCAGTTATTTTGTATGGCAATTATTTTAAAAAAGAGTGCGAAAAATTTTATGTCTTGTAAAAATTTATATCAATTATCTATAATTGCATTTTTTTTTGAAATTGATTTATTTTGATATACTCTATGGTGATATTAAATTGAGACAAAAAACGAATAAAAAATGTTGCTTTTTCTTCCTCTGAAAGTCGATTGCCAACATTGTAAATTTCTTGTTTAACTCGATTTTGTCGTATATGTAAAAATATTTTCACTATCATTTCAAGAGTGATGATCAAAGAAATAATAAATGACCGAAAGAGATTTTTTTTTCCACCTCATAAAGTATTGATTCCCCAGAGAGAGAGAGAATGATGGAACAAATGTACGGAAACAACTTTGTTGTTGTAGAGTTCATGAAGAGAGTGTTTTGCTTATGTTGTTACTATTTGTATATTGTTGTTTCGTGAGATTCAAACACCCACATAATTATATCAACACTATAGTGCTTTAAAATGAAATTCTAAAGTTATAGAACTTTTAATAAAATTTTCGTTATTGCATGAAAGTTGTTTTACTGCTGCGTAAATATTAAAAGAAATTATAATAATAATCAAAAGAAAGGAAAAATTATTAAAAAAATAAAAACTAAAGTTTAAACTAAAGTTAAAACTAAAATTAATATAAACCAGAAAGTTTTCTTTATAAATTTTAAAATTCGTTATATAAAAACTAATAGAATCGATATCTGTGATTTAAGAGCAAATCTCTTAATAATTCAGTTCGGATATGTCTATACTGTATATATATAGTGACTTTAGGATATAAAATATAAATTTTATATTAGATATGTATTCGAAACAATGCTTTTAGAACGTAACAATCTTTTCTCTCCGGAAAATAAATCAATTTTAGGGCATAGAAGAAGCGAACGTAAGAGAGGGTCTTGCATTTTTTATGTTACTGACATATAGTATATAAATTAGAGTATGTAACTTATAAAAACAAAGCAGGTCAAAATAACATTCTTTTCTTATCTTTACTTGATCTTTAGATTTAGATCTTTAGACTATATCTAGGTGTCTACTAATTTCGTTCAACAAAATTCCCGGCTTTATCCTAATTTTTTTCGGTTTTTTTTCTCAGCAAATTTAAATTTATTTGATTTCGAACAAAAAAAATCTACAAATGGCTTCAAAAATTTTTATTAGAGTTTTTATGAATAATTAAATTCTTTTGACGAGTTTCTTCAAATTGTTTTGAAAATATTGTTTTTTTTAATAATTTTAATTAAAATTTTACAAACATTCAATTATTCGTAAATTCTTCAATTATGTAAATATTTAGAATGTTGAAAAAAACGATCTCCAAAAGGACATGTCAATTAAAAATTTCTCAATTTGACGTTTCGGAACTGGATCCAGTTCCCTCTTCAGAATTTATTATATTTTACTACTTATCATTTTATAACATAAAAATTGATTTTTTCAAATTAAAAGAATTTATTTAAATTCAATAATATTCAATTTAAACGTTTTCAAAATTCTACTAGAATTCAATTATTGCACTTTTCTTAAAATTGAATTCTTTTAAACGAATGTTAATAAAAGTTTTAAGAATAATTACTTTCTTCGAGGAATTTGATTAAAATTGAATTAAAAATAATTGAAATTTTGCAATGAGTTTTATTATTTATGAAAATAATTGAATACCTAAAAAGAATTTTATTATTTATAAAAATAGTTAAATGATTGCGAAGAAATTTATAAAAAAAATTTGTAAATAATTAAATTTCTGTAAAATTTTTATTATTTTATGAAAATAATTGAATTATTGCGAAAAAATTTATTTAAAAAATTGCAAATAATTAAATTCCCGTGAAATTTTTATTATCTTATGAAAATGATTAAAGGTTTGTGTAGAATTTTATTAAATGTTTTTTAATTAATTGAATTCTTCTGGACAATTTTATTAAAATTAATAAGTTTTGAAAATCATTGATTGAGAAAAGTTTTTGAAAATTGAAATTTTGCCAAAAATTTTATTAAAATTTTGGAAAATAATTCAATTGTGGAGAACAATTTATTTATTTATAAAGATAATTGAAATTTTGAGAATTTTTAAAAATAATTGAATTTCTGCGAAAAATTTTATTACTTTTGAAAATAATTGAATTGTTTTTTGCAACTTTATGAAAATTTACAAAAATAATTGAATTTTTTTAAAAATAATATTCAAAAGAATAAAGTAAATCTGAAAAATTTTTCTATTTATGGAAATAATTGAATTCTTTCGACGAATTTTAATAAAATTTTTAAGAATAATTACATTTTTCGAGAAATTTGATTAAAATTATTATTGTATAAAAAATAATTGAAATTCTGCAATGAGTTTTACTATTTATGAAAATAATAGAATATATTGCGAAGAAATTTTTTAAAATAACATGATAATTACGGTGAAACTTCCCTTGATTATTTTCAAAAAATTAAAATAAAATTCTTTAAAAGAATTTAATTATTTTTAATAGAATGTAAAGAACTTTCAATTATTTTAAAAATTTTCAATTATGTGTTTATAAAAATTCAATTATCTTGAAACAATAGAATTGAAAAATTTCAAAAAAACTTTGGGAAAATTCAATTTTATTAAAAAATTTCAAGCATCTTTTTTTAAATTAACTAATAAAAATGTTAATTATTAATCTTCGCACAAAGAAACATGAATACATTAGAATGTGACTCTTTATAAAATTCAATTATTTATCAATTATTAAATTAACATACTTGGAAAATTCGATTTGTTAAAAAGTTTTTATTGAAATTCTTTAACAAATTTAATTATTTTCAGTTGAATTTCACAAAATTTCTATTAATTAGATAATTTTTTAAAAATTTATTTACATACAATTTTTGAATCAGTGACTTTTTTTTACTATCAAATTAATTATTTTTAACTAATTCAAATTTAGAGGACAGTATAAATATCTACAAAAGTTTAAATGAATAGCGATTTTTTAAGAACAAATTAAAATAATAAAACTTTTTTTAATTTGGTGAAAAAATTCCCGATTTGGCATAAAATTCCTGGCTTTATTCCCGGTCAAATTAAATTTCTGGCAATTTCCCAATTTTCCCGGATTTCCCAGTTAGTAGACACCCTGAATTTATAATATTGAATATCCCAATTGTTATTAATATATAAGAATTATACAAAAATTTGTTTTCATTTCGTATAAACTAAAAATCGCATGAAATCATTGTCTGTACGCCTTGAAAATTTCTAGCAAAATTTATGAACTTGTTCACAGCGCTGCATAGCGAAAATTTTCACATTTTACCTAAATGGCCTCTTAATATATTAACAGACGACACGTACCTTGGTCCCCGCTAATTGCGTCGACAATTAGTTAAATTAAACAGTTACTTCCTCGTGTCCTTTATCTCTTTTTGTCTCATGTTTGAAAAGACGTAAAATCACTAAATTTTATCAAATAATTCCGCAAGCTGCAAATATTCAGGAAAATAACATTTACATTGTATTCAAATAATTAAAATACTTTTCATTGTAAATTAAAGAATTTTTCTTCAATTAAAATTTCCAATTTATATACAAGGTTTAAACTTTTATTTTACTTTCCCCTCACTTCCCTGACAGAATTTTGACTTTTTCCCTGACTCTCTATATATTGGTATAGAAAAATATGACCCGAGTTGAAAATGTGTAACATTTAATGGAACGTGAAATTGGCAGTTAAAATTGAGATATAAAATTTAATTAATAGCTTTTTGGTGAAATTCAGAGGTGCTTAAAGAGAACATAATTTGCATTAATCTTGTTAAAAATTGTCTTAAATCTAATTATAAAAAAAAACTAAGTTTCAAAAATAAAATCCTTCATCAATAAACATAAGAAAAGAAAATGATCAATTATTAAGATCTTTTAAAAATTTCAAGATATAATACATATTGAAGATATGAGAGCACTTTTATAGTTTTAAACACAGAAAGTTTGTCTCATCAGTTTTCAATAAATTACAAAAGAAAGAAAGTTATTATCATAAGAAATCGATATAGGGATAAAGAGCGTGGAATGAGGTAAAGTTCAATGAGATCAAAACAAGAAAGACCAAGTGATTTTCGAAGAAACTTTCAAAAGTGAATAATTGTAGATTGTTAAGAAGGGATCATTTTACTTTATTTTTTTTTCTTAAAATAAAGTTATTAGAGAAAGAGAGAGAAAGAGAAAGAAAGGAGGGGAAAATAATTATAATAACTGCCACTTAGTCACAGATTTTCTCACTCTGTTTCGTTCACTTCAAACCCTGATTATTATCAGGATTACGAGCTTTCCATCGATAGTTTCGAGGGGAAAATGTGGAGAAGTCAAGAGTAATAACTTCCCGTGAAATCAACAGACACGTAAACCGATATATGCTTCCTAATTATTTCCTTTCGAAAACCTATACTTTTTAATATCTCACACATCTGTCAATACATCCAGCTCATTGTAGGATATTTTTATGTTAATTGTCATTTATATTTTTAATAAATTTTTAATAATAATACTAATAATTTTTAAATAATGTTTAATAATTCATATTAATTGTCATCTTTAATTAAAAAAGTATCAATTAAATATTAAACCGGGATTACCACAGGTCAGAAAAAGTCAGAAAATTTTATCAAAAATACTGGAAAAAAATTAAATTTTTTAAATTCAGGAGAAAATTCTAAATTATGGTATCTAGAAAGTTTTGAAAATAACCTATTTAAAAGAATTCTTTCTAAATTTCTTTTTCTTTGTTTTATAAAAATTGAAATAACAAAAAAAGCAAAAAAAAACTTAAATTCCTTTATTTCTGACAATATTTGAACTTTACAGAATATGAAATCGAATTAATTTAAAACAATTTAATTCTCAAAGAGCCATTGTAAATAATTAAATTTCAAAAGGTTTCACTTTGAAACCTTAGAATATTATTAAATTTTGAATCAATTTAATCAGTGTTGCCACAAATATTTTATTTTATTTTTCCCTGATTTTCAGACTTTTTCCTGAATAATTTTCACTTTTTCCCTGTGCCTAAAGAATATTCTGATTCACTATAAAAATTATTAGATACTCAAAAAAAAAAAAATGTTCTATTACATTTATTTACAAATTTCTTCAAAAGTAAAATTATTCAAAAACATCAATAACTTCTTTTTTAAATAAATATTTAATCATTAATATTTTTCTGCAGGAATTAAAATTCTTCAAAACATTCAAATTCAAACCTTTTTGAAATTCAACAACTAATAAGAAGGTTATTACAAAACATAAAAAGTCGATCTATAAAATTTTTCAAAAAAAAGTTAATTATTTACAAAAATGCTAATAAAATCCTTCACAAGAATTAAATTATTTTTATTATTTTTACAAAAGTAGTAAAATTTCTCAAAAAAATTCAATTATTTAAAAAAAATGTAATAAAATTAGTTGCAATAATTTTAGATTTTGACTTTAATCCAGTTTTAAAACCCGAAAACGATTTTTAATTTTCAATCATATTTTAGTTTTAAGATGGGTAAACGGACTTTTGATTTGTTCCGTGAAAGTGAAATGAACTCAAGTACAAGATCATAATTATATAATGAAAATAAAAAGCATACCGCTTAACAACTAATCTTGTTTCATAATCCATTATTTCACAAGTTAAAAAAGCAAATTGCACAACAGCTTCCATAGTGGGAGGGAGTGAATAAATTCCAGAGACAAATGTCGTTGCTATTTTATTTAAAATGCAGGACCAAAAACTGATAAAGATTACAGTAAATCTGCACGTATTACTTTTTCAGTGAATATAAATTGTTTAATGTAATTTAGTGTCATGACATAGATAATTTCACTGCTGAACTTTTCTCTACCTATCATATAAAACCGCGTTTTTCCTCTCCGGTAATTTTATGTTCAGGTTTTTCTCCCCTTCTACAACATTATTCAATTTCATATTTCATTTAGTTTAAAATAAACCAATAAAATTAGGTTTACAAAATATATATAAATAATATACATATTATATTATATTATTAATATATTAATATATATATTAATATAAAATATTTTATATTTTATATTTTATAATTTTCATAACTATAAAACATGAAGATATCAATAACTACGAGTCTTCGACTCGGAGTGATCGATTTCTTCATGTTTTGTAAATTTGTAATAATTAAATGATTTCAATTATTCGTCAATTCTTCAATTAAAACTATAATAGAAAACGAAAACTAAAAAAAATAAAAAAATTCAATTATTTTTTTTTAAAATTCACTCTATATTAACTTGTAATATTCAATTAAAAGATCTAAATTTTTAACTGAAATTCATTTTTATAAAATGAAAATCAATTTTTATTCGAAAATTCTACTAGAATTCAATTAGTTAAATACAAATAAAATGCAAATAAATAATTTATGGAATAATTGAATGTTTCTTAAAATTGATTTCTCATAAAAAATTATATCAACAAATTTTTAAACAATTGAAATCTCTCCCAATTTTTATAGGATTTTTAAGAATAATTGAATTCTTTCGACGAACTATAATAGAATTTTTAAGAATAATTGAATTCTCTGCAGGAATTCAATTAAAATTGTACAGAAAATAATTGAATTTTTTGGTGAAAAATTCTGCGACTTATAAAGATAATTGAAATTTTAGAGAGATTTTGTTTTCAAATTTTTGTTAATAATTCAATTTCAGCGAAGAATTTAATTACCTACTTTTCAAGATAACTGAATTCTTGTGATGAATTTTTTTGTTATTTATGAAAATAATTGATTTTTGCAATGAATTTTATTAAAATTCCTGAAAATAATTGAATTCTTAAGAAGAATTTTATTTCTTTTAAAAATAATTGAATTTTGCATGGAATTTTCTTAAAATTCCTGAAAATAATTGAATCTCTACGAAAAATGTTATTACATACTTTGAAAATCATTAAATTTTGCAATGATTTTTATTAAAATTCCTAAAAATAATTGAATTCTTAAGAAGAATGTTAGTTATTTTGAAAATAATTAATTTTGCATTGAATTTTCTTAAAATTCATAAAAATAATTGAATTTTGCATTAAATTTTCTTAAAATTCATAAAAATAATTGAATTTTGCATTAAATTTTCTTAAAATTCATAAAAATAATTGAATTTTGCATTGAATTTTCTTAAAATTCCTAAAAATAATTGAATTTCTACAAAAAAATTTATGGCTTTGGAAATAATTGAATTTTACATTAAATGTTTTTTAAATTACTGAAAATAATTGAATTTTGCAATGATTTTTATTAAATTTTCTGAAAATAATTGAATTTCTGGGAAAATTTTTGTTATATATAAAGATAATTGAATTTTTTCGAGGAATTGCTTTAAAATTTTTGAAATAATATTGAATATACATGTATTAAAAAATTCAACTTATTTCAAAAGAATTGAAAATAAAATTTTTCAAAAAAAAAACTCATTAAATAATTTTTAAGTAATAATTTTATATTATAGTCCTTGAAGAATTAAGTTATTTAAAAAGAAATTATTGTCAAAAATAGAAAAAATTGAAGGTTTTGTATTAGAATTCGTGGCAATAATTTGTAATTTTTATAAAATTAAATTTTTTTTCGTGTTTTTAACTAAAATTCTTCTAGAAATGCATTATTTTTAATCATTTTTAAAAAATTTCTTTGAGAATTTTCAAATTTATTTGTTTACAATTCAAATTTACGAAATTTCAATTATTCGTAAATTCTTCAATTAAATATATAGTAGAAAATAAAAACTTCATATAATTTAAAACAAAAATCCGCAATTAAACTTTCTCAAAAAAATTAATTCCACAGAATTGTTAGTTAAAAATATGAAAAATTCAGATTTCCAAAGATTTTAATTTGAAACCTTTTCAAAATTCTACTAGAATTCAATTTATCTTTTTTTCTTAGAATTGAATTCTCATAAACAATGTTATTAAAAAATTTTTAAATAATTGAATTCTTTTCAGGAATTTTAATAAAATGTTTAAGAATAATTACATTTTTCGAGGAATTCGATTAAAATTGTATTAAGAATAATTGAAATTCTGCAACGAGTTTTATTATTTATGAAAATAATCGAATTCCTAAAAAAATTTTATTATTTACGAGAATAATTGAATTTCTGTAAAAATTTTATTATTTATGAAAATAATTGAATGATTGCGAAGAAATTTATAAAAAATTTGTAAATAATTGAATTCCTATGAAATTTTTATTATTTTATGAAAATAATTAAAGATTTGTGTAAAAGTTTATTAAATTTTTTTTTAAATTAATTGAATTCTTTTGGACAATTTTTTTAAAATTAGTAAATTTTGAAAATCATTGATTGCGGAAAATTTTTGAGAATAATTGAAATTTTGCCAAGAATTTAATTACATTTTTTGCAAAATAATGGAATTTCGGAGAAGAATTTAATTATTTCTAAAGATAATTAAAATTCTGACAAGAATTTTTAAAAAATGTTGAACATAATTGAATTTCTAAGAAGAATTTGATTACTTTTGAAAATAATTGAATTTCTGCAATCATTTGTAATTTCTCTGAAATTCTCTAAATTATTTTGTACAATTTAAGAACTGTTCGTCTTTTTTTAATCAAATTACGGACTTTACGGACTTTAAAAAAAAAAAACGGACTTTTACGGACTTGAAGCAAATTTACGGACCTAGTTCGAGCCCTGAATATGACATTAGAAAAATGTATAATACAAAAAGTTTTTTTTTTTCCTCAAATCTTTGTCATAGTTAAGTTCTCTGTGCATATAATTCATGAGTTGTATAACAGCACATTTACTTGATTACAGTGTACTAGACATTGTACCTTTACATATATGAAAAAACATAAAGTTTATTGACGTATTCTGAATTTGTGCTTTAAAAAGAAATACATTTCTTATCACACTTTTACCGAAAGTTGAAAAAAGAAAACCTCATTTCCCATGAAAATAATACGATTAAATTGTTGGTTTATACATATAAATGTGTGTGTGCCGATAGGAATCAGTAAAGTAGGTCGAGAAAAAGAGTAAGAATATTATCCTTAATTTTATCGAAAATTATGGGTAATTACGTTCTTATATATTAAGTCTTATAAAATTAATGTAAATATTTTCTAAATCTCCGCTATATACGGTGTTTGTTATCTTTTATCCACTGATATATCTTTTGTAAAAAGAAACAAAAAAGAATTTGTAAGTATGTCACTTAAAATGGAAATTTAATTTCTGAAAATCTTTTGTCATTCTGTTTATCGAGTTAATCTCCTCACGTGAAAGCTAGCTAAATGCCACAATGTTCGTCCGCCTAGCCTGGCTTAATTAGACATCATGTTTCTGACTAGAGGATTAATTCGTGTATCGAATCTTAAGTTTACATTAAGATATTGTTATATTAAAAATTAAGCTTCATTGAATTTTCAGTGCAAAGAGGAAGCAAATATATTTTTAAAAAATGACAATAAAAAATAAACCATCAAATGCTCATTGAATAATTTTACAATTGTTCTTCGAGAATTACATGTTGTTATTTAATCTTAAAAATAATAAATTAAAATTTCGAAATTTAAAACATTTAAAAAGAAAACTGATTAAAAAAACTTATGAAACAAAAAAGTAAACAAAAACTAACTTCAAAATATGCGAACGAACATCCGGTATACAACGATTATTATTAATATAGATTGAACAATGAACTTTCAATCAACAATAGCTGTATAATAATAATTTTTTCGAAAATTGTCTTTTATCAAGCCCTCAGTTTTTCTTTTTATTAAAGTTCTGCATAAATTTTAAAATGAAAAGCTGCGCCAACTTAAGATAGTATATCGACAAATAAACTTTATCGAAGGAAATTTTCAAATTTTCTTACAGTACGCTATAACGTCTTGAGCATGATCAATTTCCTTAAGCAAACATTGATATCAGTGAGTATACACGGAAATTCGTAAAGTTCAAGTAACCATCAAAACCCGCACTTAAAATATAATATGCACAGTGGAACTTTCCGCATGTTACTTCATTATATCTATAAATGCTGCGGAAGAAAATTGTTGCGTTCGTATTTTAAATTTTAATATACAAAAAAATAAACGACTATTTACCAAGAAAAAAAAAATTTTCTTTTACTATAAAAGAAATACTCTATTTCATAGAGAATTCGCTCTATTTATTTTACTCGAAAAATTGTACTATAATTGTATGCAAAGATTTGAATATACTTATTTAAAACTACTTTGAGTTCGTATTTTTTTTTATACCGTTTTCAATAATATACACTGAAAAATATTTATTTTAATGATTTAATCAAATAACCGATTACTTGATTATTATCAATTAAATATTTACTTGAACAGGGTTGCCACAAATATTTAATTTTAATTTTTCCTGACTTTTCCCTGATTTCCAGACTTTTTCCTGAATGATTTTCACTTTTTTCCTGTGCCTAAAGAATATTCTGATTCACTCTAAAAATTATTAAATACTCAAAAAAATGTTCTATTACATTTATTTAGAAATTTCTTCAAAAGTAAAATTATTCAAAAACATCAATAACTTCTTTTTTAAATAAATATTCAATCATTATTATTTTTCAGTAGGAATTTAAATTCTTCAAAACATTCAAATTCAAACCTTTTTGAAATTCAACAACTTTTAAGAATATTATTACAAAACATGAAGAAGACAATCACTCTGAGTCAAAGACTCAGAACGTCTTCTTTATGTTTTGTAATAATTTAAATTATACCATAAAATTTTTCAAAAAAAGTTAATTATCTTCATAAATAATAAATCGATTATTCAGTAATTCATTTTTAAATGAATTTTTATTAGAAAATCCGAGAATAATTCAATTATTTAAATTAAAAAATAAATAATTTATTGAATAATTGAATGTTTGTTAAAATTGAATTCCCATAAATAATTTTACCAACAAACTTTTAAATAATTGAATTCTTTTGACGAATTGTAATCAAATTTTTAAGAATAATTACATTTTTTGAGGAATTCGATTACAATATTGTATTAAAAAATAATTAAAATCCTGCGATGAGTTTTATTATTTATGAAAATGATTAAAATTTTCCCAAGAATTTTATTAAAATTTTTCTAAACTAATTGAATTTCTGTGAAGAATTTTATTATTTATATAAATAATTGAATTCTCGCAACAAATTTTATTCAAATTTTATTCTCTTCTTTTTCCGTTTGTAAATTTTTTTTTTTTATTATTAACAACATGTTTTATTTTAAATTTGTCCTTGTTGACAAATTAAGATGTGTTTTTTTGAATTATATTTTTAGTAAATTTCCGGGAAGAAACCTTCTTGGTAAGTTATAGGTTATGTTATAGGTTATGTTCTTCTAGATATTTTTTAATCTATTTCTTTCATTAATAATTGTATGTAATTTCAGTTTAAAATTATCTGAGGATGCCTGTCGTCGACGGGCGAAAGCTAATAAATAATTATAAAATTATATGAATGGATTTTTTCAAAAAAACAAAATAAGATCTCCCTAAATTTTATTCAAGTTTATAAAAATAATTGAATTTCCGTGAAGAATTTTCTTATTTATAAAAATAATTGAATTGTTGAAAAGAACTTTGTTAAATTTTTTTAAATAATTGAATTCTTGCGACGAATTTTATTCAAGTTTATAAAAATAAAAAATAATTGAATTTCTGTAAATAATTCTATTATTTATACAAATAATTGAATTCTTGCGAAGAATTTTATTCAAGTTTTTAAAAATAATTTAATTCTTGAAAAGTACTTTGTTAAATTTTTTAAAAAAATTCAATTCTTGCGACGAATTTTATTCAAGTTTATAAAAATAATTGAATTTCGGTAAATAATTTTACTATTTATAAAAATAATTGAATTTCGGTAAACAATTTTATAACTTATAAAAATAATTGAATTCCAGTAATGAATAATGTTATTTTTGAAAATAATTGAATTTTGCAAAAAATTTTACTAAAATGCCTTCAAATAACTGAATTTTCCTGAATAATTTTGTTATTTATGTAAATAATTGAATTCCATTGAAGAATTATTTATGTAAATAATTGAATTTCGGTGAAGAATTTTATTATTTATAAAAATAATTGAATTCTTGAAAATAACTTTGTTAAATTTCTTTAAATAATTGAATTTTTGCGACGAATTTTATAAACATCTTTTTAAATAATTGATATTTTTCGAAAAATTTTATGAAATTTTCTATTTGAAATAATTGAGAATTCCTGTGAAAATTTTATTACTTATATGAAAATAATTGAATTATTTCGATGAAATTTATTAAAAATTTTGTAAATAATTGAATTCCTGTGAAATTTTGCCAAGAATTTCATTAAAATTTTTCTAAAATAATTGAATTTCGATGAAGAATTTTATTATTTTTAAAGATAATTGAAATTTTTACGAGAATTTTTTTTTTAATTTTTGAACATAATTGAAATTTTACGAAGAATTTTTATAACTTTTGAAATTAATTGAATTTCTAGAATCATTTGTAACTTTTTCAAAATTCAATTTTTTTTATTATTTTTAACTAAAATTCTTCTATCAATCTAAAATTTATGAAAATTGTAAAAATTATTTATTGAATAATTTATAATTGATAACTTTCAGATAGTTCTTGAAAAATTAAGTTATTTAAAAAGAAATTATTGTCAGAAATAGAAAAAATTGAAGGTTTTGTATTAAAATTCGGGGTATTTTCATAGTTTACGAGGCAAACAACAAAAAACATTAAAATTCAGAATTTTCTCTTGAATTTTAAAAATTCAATTTTTTCCAGTACTTTTACTAAAAATCCCTGACTTTTCCCTCAATTCTCCTGACTTCCCTGACCTGTGGCAACATTGAATCAAATAATTTTTATTTAAGTAAATTAAATAGTATTTGAACCAATAATTTTCGTATTTGAAGCAAATATAAATTGAATTAAAATACAATGAAAAAAAAAATTATGTTTTGTTTTAGTCAAATTACAGTGAGTGACAATAAATATTCTCAGAACTAATAAACTTGTTTAGTGGAGAATTTTTATAAATAGTCCACTTTGTTTTTCTACTTTCATTTCTTTCTATGCTAAAGAATGTAACATTTGTCACGAAAGCAGGCGTGAAATGTCTCAAACCCCAGTGGTTCGTTTTTTTTTCAAGTAATTTCCCTAAGATACTGAGTCTCAACCTGTCACCTTTAAAATATTAACTCCATTATAAACTGACAGTTTTCTTCTCATTTAATTTAAATCGTTTTCATTTTTACAGTGCGCGAGAAAAAGAAAAGTCATTGTGCTAGTTCTGTTTCTTTTTATAACAATGTATACATCTTTTATTATAATATTCACTTTGTAAGAAAAAAATCTTTATCCCCTTCATTTTCTTTCCAGAATTATTTAACTCTCGTTGGTGATCTTTAACTCTAAAAATAATTTTTTTTAATAGAAAATTGAATCTTATTTTCCGATTAAATATTTTTATTAAAGAATTATATTATTGATTTTCTTAGCAACGTTCTCAAATTTATTTTTACTACTTTAAGTCGACATAAAAAAATTTTTTTTTCTCTAACTTTTCCCTGATTTTCAGACAAAATTTTGACTTTCTTCCTGACATTAAATCTCCCTTCACATTAAATATCGAAAACTGATGATTTTATTTTTAAAAAGGCATTGTCCACCTTCGAGATTTGATGCAAGGAGAATTAATAGCGAAGCCCGAAACTATAATTTCCCTTGACACACCCCAAAATTGCAAGCCTTCAGTCACGTTTTACAAGTTTCATGTGTTACACATTCTACGCGCTAAAACCAAAGCCAATATCTTTTGTGTAGGTATAATTAACTCCGTGTGGAAACTGGAAAGTAATCCGAAAGAATTTTGCAAACCATTTTTGTTATTCAGAAATTTCGAGAAATTTTTCAATCAACCTTTCTGTCCCACAGGGCAGCTATATATTTGCTCTCGCAGAAAGCTGTCCATAATTAGATATATGTTAATTCTGTTCACTGTTTAATTTAACATATTATTTGAAAAAGATGACATTGACGGATATTGGATTTTAAATGACCGATAAATTTGGTACAGTTATAACTCAGCATCACCTGCGAGAATTTGTAACTTATCGTCGATTGATTTTTCCAAATTCTTCCTGAATTCTTTTAGGTTCAACTTATTAAAACCCATATTTTTAAAATCAAGTCAGTATACATAGTTGTACTTGAAGGACCTTTTATTTTCAATATTCTTTTCATGATTTTGGTGAGATTTTAATTCACGTTTTCAAAAATTTGTTCTAATTTATAACTTAATATTAATATTTAACTATTTTTACTATTTACTATAAAAAAATGCAGTTTTGAACTTTTTTAAAATTAATTATCGAGTGCGAAATCTAAAGACTTCGCACTCGATAATTAATTTTACAAAAGTAGCAAAAAGTAGCTTTCAAACTAAAAAAAGTAGCTATCGAAAAATTAAACTTGACGACCAAAAAAAACTCGTTTTAGAAACTTCACAAAACTGACAAAGATTTTATTCTATATTTTATTATCCTGACTTTTTCCTAATTTTCATCAAAAATATAATTACTTCTTTCTTATCCTGCTAATTATTGAATTCCTGTAACGAATTTTATTATTCATGAAAGAATTTAAATATTTATAAAAATAATTTATTTCTTGCGAAGAATTTTATTAAAAAAATTTTCAATAATTGATTTCTTTCGACTAATTTTATGCAAATTGTAATTTAAATAATTGAATTTCTGAGAAATTTTTATTATTCATGAAAATAATTAAATTCTTACGAAGATTTTTACAAAAAATTTTATAAATAAGTAAATTCTGTTTGGAAATATTATGAAAATAAGTAGATATTGAAAATCATTGAATTGCGAAAAGTTTTTAAAAATAATTAAATTTTACAAAGAATTCGATTCAAATTTTTGACAATTATTGAATGTCTGTGTGGTATTTTATTAAATTTTTTTTTGAAAATAATTGAATTCCTAAAAAGCATTGTATTATTTATGAAAATAATTGAATTCTTGAAAACGATTTTAATAGAATTTTTTAAAATAATTGAATTTCGAAGAAAAAAATTAATTACTTTTAGAAATAATTGAATCCCTGTAATGAATAATGTTATTTATAAAAAATAATTGAATTATACAAAGAATTTTATTAAAATGCCTCAAAATAATTGAATTTTCAGGAATAATTTTGTTATTTATCGACATAATTCAATTCTTTCGAAGAATTATTTATGTAAATAATTAAATTTTTGGGAAGAATTTTATTAAAATCTAAATTCTTCCAAAGAATTTTAAAACTACAATTTTTAAATCATTGACTTTTTCAAGGAATTGATATTAAATTGTTATGAATAATTACATTTTTTGATCAATTCCTGTAAAATTGTATTAAAAATAATTGAAATCCTGCGATGAATTTTATTATTTATGAAAATAATTGAATAGTTGCTAAGAATTTTATAAAAATTTTCAAAAATAATTGAATTCCTCAGAAGAATTTTATTAAAACTTTCAAAAATAATTGAATTCCACAGAAGAATTTTATCATTTATGAAAATAATTGAATTATTGAGAAAAATTCCATTAAAATGCTTTAAAAACATTTTAAAAATTGAATTTCTATGAAAAATTTTGTTATTTTTGAAAATAATTGAATTCTTTGTAAGAAGTTTATGAAAAATGTTAAATAATTGATTTCTTTCGACTACTTTTATGTAAATTCCAATTTAAATAATTGAATTTCCAAGAAATTTTTATTATTTATAAAAATAATTCAATTCCTGTGATGAATAATGTTATTTTTGAAAATAATTGAATTTTGTAAAAAAATTTTACTAAAATGCCTCTAAATAATTAAATTTTTCTGAATTATTTTGTTATCTATGTAAATAATTGAATTCTTTCGAAGAATTATTTATCTAAATAATTGAATTCTTGGGAAGAATTTTATTAAAATCAAAAATTTTTGAAAATAATTGATTTCTTTAGAAAGGTTTTAATAAAACTTTTAAAAATAATTACATTTTTCGAGAAATTTATTTAAAATTGTGTTAAAAATAATTGAAATACTGTGAAGAATTTTATTATTCATGAAAATAATTGAATTCCTGAGAAAATTTTTATTACACTTGTAAAAATAATTGAAATCCTGCGTTGAATTTTATAATTTACGAAAAGAATTGAATTCTTCGTAAGAATTTTATAAACATAATTTTAAATAATAAATTTTTTCGAAATATATCAAATATTATGAAAAATAATTGAATTCTCGTTGAAAACTTTATTTATGAAAATAATTGAATTTTTCGATTAATTAATTTAAAATAGTTTAAAAAATAATTGAAATTATTCGATGAGTTTTATTATTTATGAAAATAGTTGAATTCTTGCTTAGAATTTAATCAAAAAATTTTTTTAAAAATGGAATTTACACGAAAAATATTATTATTAGTGAAAGTAATTGAATTTCATTGTGAATTATATAAAAATTTCATTAAATAATTGATTTTTTCGAAATTTTTTTCTGTTTTAAATTAATTGAATTTTTGTGGAAATTTTATTATTTATGAAAATAATTTAATTTTGGATGAATTTTATCAATTTTTTGTTTTAAATAATTGAATTCTTTTGCGTAATTTCATGAATATACTAGATATTGAAAATAATTGAATTTCGAATATTGTAAATAATTGAATCGTTTTAAAGAATTTGATTATAATTTTTGAGAATAGTTTTTTTTTTTCTAGTATTAGCGAATTTAAAGTAGTAAAAATTGTCAAAAAAAAAAAACAGAAATAGTTGGCTTTTAGTGGCTAAAATCTAAAAGAAAGTACTCAAATAGTAGCATAAAAGAAAAAAAAGTATTAAATAGTAGGTTTTAGTAGATGAGTGCAAAGCCTGAGTCTTGTAACACCAAATATTTACTTTTGCTCGAAAAGTATGTCATTTCGGATTGTCAAATGCGGGCGAAAAGTAACAGGTTCTCGACCGGCGCAAAAAAAATTATTTTTAAAGATAAGTGATAAAAAAGTAATCAGAGATTTAGAGAGTAATAGTAAATCCAATACATCAAATGTTAAGTCACCCAATGAATCAGATCAGATTTAATTTCCCCTAATCCACCGATATCAAGATTACAAAACGCTCCCTCCCAAAGGGTGATGAAATCACAGCTACATCGATTGTCAAATAAAAAAAAAATAAATAAAAAAAAAAAAATTGCACGGTTTGTCAAGTCGCGTGTTTCCGCTTCCGTCAAACCTTATCTGCAGAGTTACCGATGCTGTGTTAAATTAATCGAAACTGTGAATCGATAAACCTATATAAATTAGCGGATCGACATATGGACAAGAGATGTGTGAACGGCTCGAACGTATATACATATACATATATTGGAAAGGGAGAATAATTGTTGGCTTCCTAACGATGCTTTAAGCTCCAACTAAGTTATAACACTCTGACTAAACTTACATATAGGAGACTTTTCATCCATTTTACAATTCACAATCTATTGTGTGTCTAGTATCTGGATCCGGCTTCCGAGTAGTTTTAGTTATACTTAGTTCCGGTATGGAACACATCGTGGTTGCTATTTATTGGCAACTTTGCCGGCAAATCGATCCTAACTTTATTATTATGTTACTAAGCCACCGTTCCAGGCTTGTGTTACGAAATATGGTTTATTAGTCACCCTACATTAAAGCGAGCTCGACTGGCTCCGGTTTCCTGGCAGTTCGTGATAATAAATAAAGAGACTGTGAGTCTCGTTGCTGTTCGAAAAAGGCAACGGAAGAAAATAGGGATGGCAAGATATTTAATGACAGACGACGTTCGGAGGAATGAGGTGCAAACTTTCAAGAGACCCTTTTCCTTTTTATTTATTCAAAGAGCATTATTATTACTATTACTTTTACATTATTATTCTTATTTTATTATCGCAGGGAAAAGGAAAAGTGTCTCAACATCATTACATTTTTGTAATCTTTTCTTCTTCTCCTTTTTCCGTTTGAAACGGTACATCTTTTGAAAATCACTGCCCAATGGGAAATGCCAGTGTAGTGCCGATGTTCACCACTGGCTTAGTACTCAGACGATTGTTCGGCGTAGTCTAGCCGAGCCTCGACAATTAGTGCTGGCGCAGTACAGAATTTTTGTTTCGCCAAAGCTTGGACAAGCCACGGCGGCAAGTGCTGGCTGAGTATAGAAAAATTGTTCACAACGCTCTTTGCCAACATTGCTTTTTTGACATAAACTTGAAAAAAATTATAAAAAAAGTTTATGAATGTTTATAAATATAAATTTATTGAAAAAAATTAATATTTTACTTTTCAGTTGTTCATTTTTTATTCTTATTAAATTTAATAATAACAATTTAACACAATAGTCTAATTTTGTAAATAATAAATTATTTAAACAAATTAAAATTATAAACAAAATTTAAACTTTAATCTCAATAATAATTTGGTTCCTATTAAAATACTATTATACTTCTTACTATGAATAAAAAATTATTAAAAAATTACCACGTAATTTAAGAATTACGTAAAATGTTAAATGCAGTAAGTAAAGTAATTTAATTATTAAAAATTTAGTTCAATTTATTTTAATTCAATTTATTACTTCTAACGTATCCCTATTTTTTTCTCATCTTTGACTCAATAATTGTATGTCTGAATGATACTGAGATATTAATACTTTTCTGCACACACGTGTCGTTAGCATAGTGGTTAGAGCGTTAGTCTGTTAGTCCGTAGGTCGTAGGTTCGATTCCCCTCGTCAGCAATTTTGTTTATTTTCATAGGTTTGCGATATTTCTAGATTCCAATCGTTAGGTACTAAAATATGAAAATCTAATGCACACTTACTGTAATTGTTTATTATTTAATTTTTAGATGTTATAAACAATTTTTTTCTACTTCATTTACTATATCCATTCTTAGTCTCCATCTTTAATACAATTTCTTTGAGAAGAGAAATATTTTATGAATAATAAATATTTATTAATATCATTTACCATTTAGTTGTTAAATTATTTATAATTATTAATTTACGACTAATTAATAACAATACAGCATTTATTGCGGCAATATTCTCAGCCAGCACTGATCCAGTGCTGCGCCAGCGCTGCCTGGCAGCACTGACAGACAGTACTTCGGCAGCGCCAGACGGCGTTATCATCCCAGTGCCATGCCAGTGCTGGCTCTCAGCCTTGCCGCCAGTGCTGCCAGTGCTGGCGCAGTACTACGCCAGTTGTAAATTTCCCATTGGGTGTTAGAAATATTGTTGTTTTTCACTGTTTTGTTTGAGTTATTTTTTACATTGCAAACAAAAACAGTGAAAAACAACAATATGTCTAACTGATTTTCAAAAGATGGAAAAACAAATTTCAAAATGCAAAAATAGAAAAAAGTAACTTTTAATGTCACAAATATTAAAAAAAGTATCCAAGTAGTATCTAATCCAAAAAAAATGTAGTAAATAGGTTTTAGTAGATGAGTGCAAAGTCTAGTTCTGGTATTACTTAAACTAAAATAAATGTTCTCATAAAGAAAGCAGTTTCATTTCCTTTCCCTTTTTTTTAATTAATAGTACAATATCTCTAACAATGTCAGTTTAATTTTTTGTTTATTCTATTTTTTTACAGTCCAATTGAATAAAAAATTATTATATTGGAAGGAAACAAAACATTTTTTTTTAAAAAAAAGTACTGCGGTCTCAGTCCTGCATTCTCATTTAGAACTGGGTAATAATTTTGTTCGGTAGCAACGCGAAAAAATGTAGAAGTGTATTGTCTCATTTTAATTTGCTTAATTAAAACATAATTTTTTGTCACGCTCCATGGTAGAAAGTATATAAAATGTTCACTGCTACAGACTTTTTTTTTTGCATGTAACATTTTCTTCAAATTGGAAATAACAAAATTAATCTCTCAGAGTTAATTAGTAATTACACATCTACACATTTCTATGGCATCTACGCATGTTTTTTTTTTAATAAGAGTTCAATGCTCGTATGGGCTTTAGGGTGTCTACTATTTTCGTTCAACAAAATTCCCGGTTATTTCCCGTTTTTTTTCTCAGCTTTCTCCTAATTTTTCTCGGTTTTTTTTAATCAAATTTAAATTTATTTGATTTTGAACAAATGACTTCAAAAATTTTTATTAGAGTTTTTATGAATAATTAAATTCTTTGGACAAGTTTCTTTAAATTTTTTTTGAAAATAATGTTTTTTTTTAATAATTTTAATTAAAAATTTGGAATATAATTGAATTAAACAAAGAATTTTTTCAAAAATAATCTTATTCGTTCATGATTATAATAGAAAATTTGATAAATTCAATTTTATTAAAATGTATTGATACTAATTGAATTTTTGCAAAGAATTTTACTACTTATGAAAGTAATTGAATCATTCTAGAGAATGTTATTATTCATGAAAATAATTAAATGTTTGCGTAGAATTTTATTAAAAATTTTAAAAATAATTGAATTGTGGAGAACAATTTATTTATTTATAAAGATAATTGAAATTTTGAGATTACAAATAATTGAATTTCAATACGAAGAATTTTATTACTTTTGAAAATAATTGAATTGTTTCTTAGAATTTTATAAGAACTTATGAAAACAATTGAATTGTTGTGAAGAATTTTTTTAAAAATAGGTAATATTAAAAAAAATTAAGAAAATCTGAAGAATTTTGCTATTTATAGAAATAATTGAATCCTTGAGTAGAATTTCTTTACAGTTTCTAGAAATAATTGGATTCTTTCGACGAATTTTAATAAAATTTTTAAGAATAATTACATTTTTGGAGAAATTTGATTAAAATTATAGTATTAAAAATAATTTAAATGAGTTTTACTATTTATGAAAATAATTGAATATATTGCAAAGAAATTTTTAGAAATAAAATTATAATTACGATAAATAACTTCCCTTAATCATTTTCGAAAAATTTAAATAAAATTCTTTAAAAAAATTCAATTATTTTTAATAGAATGTAAAGAAATTTCAATTATTTTAAAAATTTTCAATTATTTGTTTCTAAAAATTTAATTATCTTGAAACAATAGAATTGAAAAATTTCAAAAATCTTATTTTTCTGAATTTTTAAAAAAACTTTGCGAAAATTCAATTTTATTAAAAAATTGTCAGTATCTTTTTTTAAAGTAACTAATAAAAATTGTAATTATTAATCTTCGCACTAAGAAACATGAATACATTAGAATGTGACTCTTTATAAAATTAAATTATTTATCAATTATTAAATTAAACTACTTTGAAAATTCGATTTGTTAAAAAGTTTTTAATTAAATTCTTTAACAAATTTAATTATTTTCAGTTGAATTTCACAAAATTTTGTATTAATTCGATAATTTTTTAAAAATTTATTTACATACTATATATTTGAATCAGTGAGCGATTTTTTACTATCAAATTAATTATTTTTAACTAATTCAAATTTAGAGAACAGTATAAATATCTATAAAAATTGAAATAAAAAGCGATTTTTTAAAAACAAATTAAAATAATCGAGTACTTATAAAGAATTTTATTAACATTTTTTTAAATAATTGATTTCTTTCGAAGAATTTTAATAAAACTTTTGAAAATATTTACACTTTTCGAGAAATTTATTAAAAATTTTATTAAGAATTTTATCAACATTTTTTGAAATAATTAATTTCTTTCGAAGAATTTTAATAAAACTTTTGAAAATATTTACACTTTTCGAGAAATTTATTAAAAATTTTATTAAAAATAATTAAAATTCTATGAAGAATTTTATCATTTAAGAAAATAATTGAATTCTGGTGAAAATTTTTATGATTTGTGCAAATAATTGAATTTTTGAGAAGAATTTCATAAAATTATTATTTAATTGATTTTTTCAAGAAGTTTTAAGAAAATTGTATTTTAAATAATTAAATTAGCGTATAGATGAAACAACAATAACTTTGAATCGAACATAATTATTTAAAAATTATTTTCGAATTAAAAATAATAATTTTCATTAAATACCTAAGAATTTTAATTCAATAAAAATTACAATTAATTCAATATAAAATGTTGAATTCAAATATTTTTTTTAAGTTGACTACTTATTTTAGGATTAGAAAAATTGTTTTCTCAATGCGTAGTAATTTTATTATTTTACGAAAATAATATTGAATGTTTCAGAAGAATTTTTTTAAACATTGAAAATAATTAAATTCTTTTGGGTCAATTTTTTAAAAAATAGTAAATATTGAAAATAATTTACTTCTATCACATTATTTAAAAATAATTGATTTTAATAAAACTTTTGACAATAATTACATTTTTCCGAGGAATTCATTAAAAATGTTATTAAAAATTATTGAAATCCTGTGAAAAATTTTATTATTTGTGAAAATAATTGAATTCTTTCTACGAATTTTATTGAATTTTTTTAAACCATTTTTTTGAAAATTTAAACAAATAATTCAATTATTTAGAATATAATTTATTTAAAACTTTATTAAAAATAATTATGAATTCTCCCAACGCATTTTATTGAATGTCTTTTAATCATTGAATTCCTGACGAAAATTTTATTATTTGTAAAATTAATTTAATTCTTGCAAAAGATTTCATAAAAAATTTTGTGGAAATAATTGAAACTTTTGAAACATTTTATGAAAATTGAAAAGAATAATTCAATTATTATTATTATTATTATTTTTAACTAATTCAAATTTAGAGAACACTATAAATGTATAAAAATTGAAATAAAAAGCGATTTTTTAAAAACAAATTAAAATAATAAAACTCTTTTTTGATTTTATGAAAAAATTTCCGGTTTGGCATAAAATTCCTGGCTTATTCCCACTTTTGCCGGTCAAATTAAATTCCCGGCTATTTCGCGATTTGTCCGGTTAGTAGACAACCTTTCTAACAAAAAAAAAAAAAAAACCTGGCATCTTACTGAATGGAAAATAATTATCGCTAAAATATTCGATATATAAAGTTATTCCATATTGAATTTGGTTTTCCACGCTCTGCTAAAGACACAGAAGAAGTATAAATCAGTTTTAATAAAATATTTGTTTAATCTGCGTTAAATCGAAAAGGATTTTAATTGTGAGGGGGTAGACCATCTATCTCCTGACTATAATCGCGACGGTGCTGTGTATGTGTGTGTGTGTGTGTTGGTGAAAGGCAAAACGTAACCCGCGGGCGCTTTGGCGATTAGTACGTTCGGTTAAAAAGTTGTGGTATGTACCTACGAGGTGACCAAGAAATTTAAGACCTACCTTAATGCGGAGAATGTTCTTCGACTAACATTACCATACTATTAAATGGCAAAGGTGAATGAATAATGCATATGAATGAAATTACTGAGGACTCCGACTAATACACATTGTCCCACAAGTGAATAGACTCGCGAATGCCTTTATCGTCTTTCCTTCGAGGTGTAACAAGAGAGAGAGAGAATATATATATATACAAAACACCATTTTGTATATATACGCAGGAAATAATTTACTATTGTGATTATTATTCTGTGGCTGCGCAGAATAATCTCATTTGCTTCTCAACCAGCACGGAATACTGATCTCAAAATTTAACAGTGACCCGAATTTTCCAGGCGACTAGAAAAATTAAAGGCAAAAGTAATTTTAGTTTCAAACCAAAAACTTGAGTACGTTTCTTTAGAAATTATTCCTTGAGAGAGAAAGCTTTCATATTTTATTACACTAATGCAAACAATTTTCTTTATGAGGTTGTTTAAATTTCATCAGTGAATCAATTTGAAAACTTCATGAAAATCAAAATTTCATTTTTCTTTTACTCACATTTCCCTGATATCCAGAATTTTTCCTGACTGATTTTCACTTTTTTCCTAAAACCTAAAGAATATTCTGATTCACTTTAAAAACGATAAGACACTAAAAAAATTCTATTACATTTATTTACGAATTTCTTTAATTAATTATTAATTATTCGAAAACATGATTTTATTTAAAAATTAAAAATCAAACGTTTTTGAAAATCAACAAATTATAAGAATATTATTATAAAGGAGGAAGAAATCGATCACTTTGAGTCTTCCGGAGTACTCAATTTCTTCATGTTTTATAAAAATTAAAGATGACCGAGTGATAAAATCATTATTTTATTGTTACTGTAACTTCTTCAAAATTATTTTCATTATTCCAATTCAATTATTATTTTATACAATTTTTAACTAAAATTCATCTTTAAAAAAATTATTTTTAATAATTTTTGCAAAAGTTCTTTTAGACTTTTTAAATACATTTGTACAATTCAATTTTACGTGAAATTTCGATTACTTGAAAATTCTTCAATTAAATATATACATTATAAAATAAAAACTGAAAATCATTTCAATAAAATTAATTCTACAGAATTGTTAGTTAAAACGTTAAAAGTGTAAAAAATTCATATTTTCAAAAATTTTAATTTGAAACATTTTCAAAATTTAATTATTTCTAATAAAAATTCATGCTACGATGATTTTAGTTTTCAATAATTATTATCTAAAATTTTGCCTGAAATTTATTTTCATTATTTATTATTTGAAAAAATAATTGAATTCCTAAAAAGAATTTTATTATTTAAGAAAATAATTATTTAATAGAATTATTTTGAATCAATTTTTATTATAGAAAATTCTACTAGAATTCAATTATTTAAATACAAAAATAAATAATTCATTGACTAATTGAATGTTTTTGAAAATTGAATTTTCTCAACAAAATTTTAAAATAATTGAATTCTTTCGACGAATTTTAATAAAATTTTTCAGAATAATTACCTTTTTTGAGAAATTTGATGAAAATTGTATTAAAAATAATTAAAATTTTGCGAAGAATTTTATTAAAATTTTTGAAAATAATTAAATTTCGGAGAAAAATTTTATTATTTATGAAGATAATTAAAATTTTGACGAAAATTTTTGTAAATTTTTGAAAATAATTGAATTTTGGAGAAAATTTTTAATATTTATAAAGATAATTGAAATTTTGACGAGGATTTTTGTAAATTTTTGAAAATAATTGAATTCTTAAGACGAATTTTCTTAAAATTTTTCTTTAAATATTTCAATTCTTTTGTGAAATTTTATTAAAATAGTAGACATTGAAAATAATTGAATTTTGACAAATTTTTGAAATTAATTAAATTTCTATAAAGAATTTTATTAAAATTATTTTGAAAAAAATTGAATTATTACATAGAATTTCATTAAAATTTTTTAAAGCTTAGAAAAAATTAAAATTTTTTGAAAATAATTGAATTTTGGTGAAGAATTTTATTATTTCTAAAGATAATTAAATTCCTGAGAAAAGTTTTATTACACTTGTAAAAATAATTAAATTCCTGCGATGAATTTTATAATTTACGAAAAGAATTGAATAGTTGCTAAGAATTTTTTTTAAATTTTCGAAAAAAATTATATTCCTGAGAAGAATTTTTATTATTTACAAAAATAATTGAACCTCTGCAAATATTTTATTTTTTATGAAAATAATTAAATTCTTACGTAGAATTTTATTAAATCTTTTTTAAATAATTGAATTTTAATGGCAAATTTTATTAAAATAGATCAAAAATCATTAAATTGGGGAGAATTTTAGAAAATAATTGAAATTTTTGGAAAATAATTGAATTTCGATGAAGAATTTTATTAATTATAAGAATAATAGGATTGTTGACGTGAATTAAAAATTTTTGTTGAATATAATTGAATTTCTGCGAAGAATTTTTCTACTTTTGCAAATAATTGAATTCTTGTATGATGAATATTGTTATTTATGAAAATAATTTAATTTTGCAAAGTATTTTATAAAAATTCCTGAAATCTTTTGAAAATTCAATTATTTCTAAAAATTCAAGCTATAATGCTTTTAATGTTCAATTATTATTTAAAATTCTAACTGAAATTAATTTTTAAATCAATTTTTATTAGAACATTCTACTAGAATTCAATTATTTAAATACAAATAATATGCAAATAAATAATTTATTGAATAATTAAATGTTACATAAAATTAAATTCCCATAAAGAATTTTATGAACAAATTTTTAAATAATTGAATTCTTTCGACGAATTTTAATAAAATATTTAAGAATAATTACATTTTTCGAGAAATTCGATTAAAATTGTAGTTGCACAGAATTTTTAATTAAAAGTATTAAAAATATACAGAGCTTCAAAGATTTTAATTGGAAACCTTTTCAAAATTCAATTATTTCTAAAAGTTGCTATATTATTTTTAACTTCTTCGAAATTCAATTATTTATGAAAACTGTAAATGCTCCTACAAAATTAAAATAATTTTATAATTTCTATGTGAACTTATTTAAAGAATAAAGAATCTTTAACCTTATAAATTAATATTAAAAATTTTGAAATTAAATTTCGATTATTCGGAAATTGGAAATTTCCTTGATTATATAATTAAATAAAATTATTGAACTGAAGGAATATAAAATATTTTTCCACTAGGATAAATTTAAAAATCTGCAAAACTTTCACGAAAAAAATATGCAAATAAATGACAATTATAGTTGGTGGGAAACAAAGTGCGGTAAATATTGTTAATAGACAGATAAAGTATTAAAGTTTTTCTCAATTCAAGAATCAATATCGAAAAATCATTCTAGTTAAGCAGAAAGTGTTTAAAAAGTTAAAGCATTTGTCTTTGAACTGCGGTCTCAGTAGTAAAGCCCGGTTTAAGTCAGACGTAATAGTTGATCTTTCGCTGACTGATTTTTCTCTCTAGCTAAACTAAACGGTAATAGAAGAAGCTTTTCGCATCACTTCAACGATTTCGGGCTTTCAGTCATGGTTTTAAAATTTTAAATCTACAAATTTTTAGAACTTGTATTTCTTTTTTGAAGATTTTTTCAATATTTTACAATTTTCTTTCTTTTGTAATAAATATTTTTTGTTCGTCGGCAAACTTTTTCTTTCTCTCGGAACGCTCCGATTAACTTCAAGTAAAGAAGGGTAACTTAAGAAAATTTAAGGTAACTTAATGTAACTTTAGGTAATTTTAGGTAACTTTAGGTAACTCAAGGTAACTTAAGGTAACTTATGGTAACTTTAGGTAACTTATGGTAACTCAAGGTAACTTAAGATAATTTTGGGTAATTTGTATTCTTCAAGTTTTACGAGAGACTCAAATTAATTTTTTAATAGTAAAGTATTAGGTAATTTAAGATAACTTATGGTAACTCAAGGTAGCTTAAGATAATTTTGGGTAATTTGTATTCTTCAAATTTTACGAGAGACTTAAATTAATTTTTTTTTTCAATTCTTGATATGCATATACACCTATATTTCACCGATCTTAGATACTTTCTTCATGAGATGAGCTATTTGCATAATATTTGCACTCCTCACTTTATCCGGTATGAATTTCATTCTTGCATCAAAATTAGATGACGTGCACCGTGTATACTTTAGCGCCTAAGTGCTTTCTACGTCGTGTTTTAGTTAACAAAAGTAACAAAAATGTGAAGCTGGAAAAATTTTTTCAGAATTTTCGTCAAAGCTTCGCAATTTTTTAAATTCACAAAAGTGTATTTTTTACTTTTTCCACTCCAACAAATTTGCCATATTTAATTACACTTTTATTTTTATTTTCAAAACCAAAAAAATCGACAAATAAAAATACCCCTAAAGTTCTAAACGTTCAAATTTACTTTTCAAATTTACAATTTGAAATTTACTTTTTAAAGATATCTTGTTATCTTATGGAAAAAATGAAATATAAAGAAAATTAATAAATATGAATAGATTTTATTTGAAATTAAATTTTTCTTTGATGAATTTCTGGAAAATTGTTGTACATATCAATTTTTTTTACGTTATTTCGAAAGCAAGAGACACAAGAGTAAAAGATTTTTTAAAAAATTAAATAAAAAATTTTTAAATACAACTTGTACTCGAGTTAAATTACCCTTGAGGCTCTAAGGTTAATTAATGAAAATTCAAAAGAAAGATTCTAAAGGAAGGAGATCCTAGTTTCCATGCTGCATTTCTTCCTTTCATTTCTTTTATGCAAAACGTTTCTAAGTATTAGTATTCTTGTCAATCCTAACTAACTCATTTTACTCTTAAAATATCCAAGAGTAAATAAATATGCACACACACTTTCCTCAATTTTTTTAAATTACATTTTCTCAGGCTAATCTGTATAAAGTAAATTAGATTTGAATTTTTAATTAAATATTCTTAAAATCTCAACTTTAATTAGCAGTGATGAATTAACAGTGTACGTGAAATATTGATCATCTTCGCAGAACTTTCTGAAAAGTTGGTTCCACATTATATCCAATTAGATCGCATGGCAGCTAATCATCAAGGATGTATTTTCTTCCCTTTGCTCTGTGTATATTATATCCACGGAATTCCATTAATATCCGCAAAATCATATATAGTTCATGCCAATCAACAATTTAAGGATTAAATTGATTTTGTAAAAAAAAGGGTTGAATCGAAAAATTATTTTCAAAATTACCTCAAGTCAGGGGAAAAGTCAGAAAAAGTAGAATTTGTCAGGGAAATTAGGAAAAATTAGGGAATTTTATTAAAAATACTGGAAAAGAATTAAATTTTTAGAATTCATAAGAAAATTCTCAAATGTGTCCAGAAAGTATTAATAGTATTTAAAAGAATTCTTTTTGTCTGTCTTATAAACTTTAGAATCACAAAAAAACTGAAATTTTTTTCCTGACAATATTTCGACTTTACAGAATATGAAATTAAATTTTCTAAAACAATTTAATTTAAATTCTCAAAAAGCTTAATCAAAAATTATTAAAAATAATTGATTTATTGAAAGAATTTAATTTTTTTTTTAATTACAGGATTAACATGAAGTTATATCAAAAAGTCAGCACAAAAAAAAAAAAGAAAATCATCGTCTTAAAAGAAAATTTCTTCTTTCAAAATTATGAAAGGTATCTTGAAGTAATTTTTAATAAAAACTCATATAATATAGAGGGCTAAATTGATTAGATTAAATTTTTTTAAAAAAAAGAGAAAGGGAAAGATTTCACAAAGAACATGTTCAGCAGTTTGAGCTTTCACTATTTCTTTTGCCTTCTTTAACCTTTTTTTTCTTTTTTCCCTCTTTGTCCTTTATTCTTCCTTTTTTCTTACTTTACTTTTTATCTTTGATGTATTTTTTCTCTCTCCATTGACCATGAAAGGTTATATTGCATGACAACCTTTCTCTCTATCGACAAAATTTGATTTATACAAAAAAAAAGAAACCGAAAAAAATTGCCGACATTTCTTATATTTTGTTTCTCTCTCTCTATCTAAAATATGTGAATTATCCACCATATAACTTCATGTTAATTCTATACAATGAAAAAGGAAGCGTTGGAAATTAAAAATGTACTATTTTCCAATATACAATAAATTATTATTGCTTTGGAATTTTAAATTATTGCTTATTGAAAATATAAAATAAAATATTGAAAATATTTTGTTTCATATACAATAAATTTATTCAATATAGTTTTTACCATTTTTTTTTTTTAATATAATTATTTAATCCTTTTTTATGAATTCGCACAGTTTTTCAATAAGGATATTAAATTAAGCTCTCAATTTTAGAATCTTAAAAAAAACTGTGAATTTTGATCTTTTTCAGTAGTCCGAAACTTTTGTGAAACTTGGGATTGTAGGAAAAATTTCCTTCAAAAATAGTAAAATTTAATATATTAAAAATTGTTATTTCCAGATTAACTTTTACTATTTTCAGTGACAATTTTTGTTTTAAAAATTAGAAAAATTTATTTCAAAAATAGTTAAATTTACTCCAAAAATCAGAATAGTTAATAGCTAATTTATAATGTTCGAGGGGAATTTGAATAATTTTCAAAAAAAAAATTGACAATGAAAATAGTAGATTTTGTTATTAAGTATTAACCATCGTTATTTCCGGAGTAAATTTTATAATATCCATACTTATAACAAATTTTGTTGAAAATTAGTAAAATCTACTTTGAACTTAGTAAAATTTATTCTGAAATTAATGCAATTTGTCTAATATTCTATAAAATTTGGATTTTAAACAAAAAAATAAAAGATATTTTATATTTTTTACCTTTTATGAAAAAATTGCTAAGTTTAAACTTAAAGGCTCAGAGAAATAACACAGTTTCTTCAAAAGTATCAAATTGATACAGTAGTTTTTCTAAAATATATTTTCTAATTTTTTATTTTCGAAAACTTTTTTTTCTAATAAAGGTGATTTTTTAAAAATTTCTTTTTTTAATAAAAGTAATTTTCAATTTTTTTTTCTAACAATATTCAATTTTTGTATAATGACGATCAATAGATATATATAATAAAAAAAAAAAATATTTTTTTAAAATTTTAAAATTTTAAGTTTTTAAAATTTAATGGAAATTTTTTAATATAAAAAAAAAATATTTGAGATTTCGTTAAAAAATTGTAAAAAAAATAGAAATGCACATTTTTTAACAAATTTTCAAATAATCTAGTTATAAATCGTAATCAACAAATAGAAATTAAAGGAATTTTTTCCTAAAGGTATTTAAAATTTTCTAAAAAAAATTATAAATATATTAATTTTAGAAATTTTGGTATAAAAATGATGCAAATTATTATTTCTTTTTTTCAAAGAAGAACAGAATTTTGTTAAAAAATTATGATAAATAAGAATTATACGAAATTTTTCTTCTTTTTCAAAAATAAACTCATAATTTTGTGAACAAAAAATTGTAAATGAGAAGCAGAAAATATGAAAAAAATTGTTTCTATTTCCTAATGTTAATTTTTTAACAATTTTCTAACCTCTATCAAACTTATATGGAACGTTACAAATTTTAGGAAAATAAATATTAGAAATCATAACTTTATAGAAAAATTTTTTTTAAAAATCAAAACTTGTTAGAAAAACTTTTTTTTAAAAATCAAAACTTGTTAGAAAAACTTTTTTTAAAAAACAAAAAGGATTGGAAAATATTTTTTTAAAAAAAGAGACCACCTACCAGATGAAAATTAAAGCCAAAAATTTTAATCAATTTTTTATTTCATCCACATTTTTGGTATCAATTCGTTGCAATTTGATACTTTTTAGTTTACACACTGAAAAAATTACTAAAAAAATACCTACACTAAAAAATTAATTCTAAAAAGAAAATCTACTTAAATATTCTTGGCGCATATTTAAGTAGATTTTTCTTAAATTTAGAATGTAATTTTTTCAGTGCAGAGAATATATAAAAAGATTATAATTTAAAAATACTAAATTTTTTCCAAAGTTTGTAAAAAGGAAAAATTTTTTCTTCAAACTTACAAAAAATGACATTTTTTACAAGTTATTTTTTAAATAAGGGAAAAAAAGGTGAAAATTAATGATTTTAGGTGTTTTAGGGGATTTTATTAATTTAAGGGGGTAAAAAGGGGAAAAGAGGAAAAGAGGTAAAAGGGGGACTAACTCTGATCCCTGCAATTACATCTAAAAACCAAAATAATTGAAAAGTTGCCTATTTTTAAATTTCAAATTATGGGTTAACAGCATGTGATGATTGTTAGGTTCTCAATGGTAATTTTTTCGACCACTTTTCTCTTTAAATATTTTTATAAATTGAGCTGAAATTTTATACGAAAGTCTAAAATACAATAAATAAGGGCAGTGATGTACAAAAGTTTTAATATTTTAAAATGAATTAATTATTACAAATCACTTTAAAATTATTACACGCAGTAAAAACGGTAATCTAATTTTAAGAAGCTCCTACTCAAATAGGAGCCAAGAATATTCTCTACTTAAATTAAGTGGCCCCACTTAAATTAAGTAGGAAATATTCTTACAAAATTTAAGCTCAATTTATTAAATATTTAAAGAGAAGAGTGGTCGAAAAAATTACCATTGAATTTCTAAGAGTCACATGCTATTAAGTCATTTAGGACCTAAAATAATACTAAGATTCAGTCGAAAATATATCCGATGTAAACGGTTTTAGTCAAAAGTGGCCTGAAAGTAAGATTTACAGCCTAAAATTGTTAGCTTCTTAGGAATCTTTCTTCGAAGCCCGTCACAAGTAAACACTAGAGACTATTTGTACAAAACGAAAATAATGAATGTGATTACCGAACATAAAAGAAAAGATCAACTTTCCTTAGGTTTCTAAAATTTGACCCCCCATATTCGTAATGTAAGATTTGGTAGGAGATTAAAGTGTTACCGCTTTTTAATGATCAGTGAGCCGTTAGTTTTTCTTTTAGAGATATAAATATGAAGTATAGGAAGAAGGAAGTATCCATTCGCTTGGAGATGTTTGAATGATAAGGGGAAGTTGAGCCTTTAATTGGTATGGGGAAAATGTGTTTTTAAATGCGTTATCACGTGGGTTAGATTTCTATCATACGGGTCGGTATTTTAACCAGTGCAGAGAGACCGTGTGGTTAACGTTTCCAACAATCGCTATAGCGTGAGTTTAAAGAACGAACCGGGTGTTTCTCGACATCTAAGCGCTTCCAACGTTTGAAGAATAAATACAGGCTTGAAGATCGCGTGCCAAATGCCCTGCTTCAATGCCTGCGAATGGGGGCTGTACCCAAGTTATAAAGGTCTTTTAATTATTCGGCCAAGTGTCACGCGATTCAAAACCAGTCACGAAACGAGAGTACTAGAGCAAACGCGCATAAAATTTTTTTCTAAAAAGTGTCTGCAAACGTTATTACATTACCGGATTCCACCAACTGAACTGCTGGTATTTATTTCAATGTGCGGATAACGGATATACAACATTGCTCCTACTTGATTTTATGACCTAACAAGAACCAATTTAAAACAACTTCCACTTGAGGGGGAGAAAAAAGTTTCTCTTATTCCCTTCAAGTTTCCTTCAAGTTTCCTTCAAGTATTCATTTTCAAAGAATTATATTTTTACGAATTACTCAACTTATTTTTTCCACTAAGTCTCAATTTGAGTTGTGAATACAAAAAAAAAAAGGATCAACTCCCCATAAAAACTATACTAATGTTTAAAAGCAATGAATGCAAGTTGTCCACAGTAATTAATTTTATATTTAAAACATGTAGAAATTCTTAAAATGTTTGCTTCTAAAAATCATAATTTTTTATAATTGAATTTTCTTTGAACTATTTTTGCAAGAACCAGTGAAAGTAGTTAAAAATAACGGACTTTACGAACCAAAAATGAAAAATTACGGACCAATTACTGACAAAAATATAACCATTCATTTAACTTAGTAACACGGCTTGGACCAGTGAAAGTATTTAAAAATACGGACTTTACGGACTAAAAATAAAAAATTACGGACTTTACGGACCAATTACTGACAAAAATATAAGTCCGAGTCAAATAAGAGAATATTTTACTTAAAAGAATAATTAAATTTTTTCATAACTATAAAACATGAAGATATCAATAACTCCGAGTCAATTAAACTTTTTTAAACAAATTAATTTCAAAATTCAATTATTTCTAAAAATTCACGCTATATTGCTCGTAATATTCAATTAAAAGATCTAAAATTTTAACTGAAATTCATATTTAAATCAATTTTTAATAGAAAATTCTACTAGAATTCAATTATTTAAATACAAATAAAATGCAAATAAATAATTTATTGAATAATTGAATGTTTCTTAAAATTGATTTCTCATAAAGAATTTTACCAACAAATTTTTAAATAATTGAATTTTCTCCACAAATTTGAATAGGATTTTTAAGAATAATTGAATTCTTCGCAGGAATTCAATTAGAATTCTATTGAAAATAATTGAATTTTTTGTCGAAAAAATTTTCGATTTATAAAGATAATTGAAATATCAGCGAGATTTTTTTTCAAATTTTTCTAAATAATTGAATTTCTGCGAAAAATTTTATTTCCTACTTTTGAAGATAACTGAATTCTTGTGATGAATTCTTTTGCTATTTACGAAAATAATTGATTTTTGCAACGAATTTTATTAAAATTCCTATAAAAATAATTGAATTTCCAAGAAGAATTTTATTTCTTTTGAAAATAATTGAATTTTGCATTGAATTTTCTTTAAATTCCTGAAAATAATTGAATTTTGAAGAAAAATTTTATTACTTCGAAAATAATTGATTTTTGCAATGATTTTTATTAAAATTCCTGAAAATAATTGAATTTCTAGGAAGAATTTTTTTTTCTTTTGAAAATAATTGAATTTTGCATTGAATTTTGCATTGAATTTTCTTAAAATTCCTGAAAATAATTGAATTTCTACGAAAAATTTTATTACTTTGGAAATAATTGAATTTTCTTTAAATTCCTGAAAATAATTGAATTTTGAAGAAAAATTTTATTACTTCGAAAATAATTAATTTTTGCAATGATTTTTATTAAAATTCCTGAAAATAATTGAATTTCTGGGAAGAATTTTATTTTCTTTTGAAAATAATTGAATTTTGCATTGAATTTTCTTAAACTTCATGAAAATAATTTAATTTCTACGAAAAATTTTGTTACTTTGGAAATAATTGAATTTTGCAATGAATTTTATTAAAATTCCTGTAAATAATTAAATTTCTGGAGAAATTTTTGTTATATATCAAGATAATTGAATTTTTTCGAAGAATATGACGTTAAAATTTTAAAACTGAAAATAATTAAATTCTTTGGCGAAAAATTTTTCAATTTATAAAGATAATTGAAATGTTAGCGAGATTTTTTTTTAAAATTTTGTAAATAATTGAATTTTTGAGAAGAATTTTATTAAAATTCTTGAAAATAATTGAATTCCCAAGAAGAATTTTATTTTTTTTTAAAAATAATTGAATTTTGCATTGAATTTTCTTAAAATTCCTGAAAATAATTTAATTTTTAGGAAAAATTTTATAACTTTAGAAATAATTGAATTTTGCAATGATTTTTAATAAAATTCCTGAAAATAATTGAATTCCCGAAAAGAATTTTATTTCTTTTGAAAATAATTGAATTTTGCAATGAAATTAAACTTTCTGAAAAAAATTAATTCCACAGAATTGTTAATTAAAAATATGAAAAATTCAGATTTTCAAAGATTTTAATTTGAAAACTTTTCAAAATTCTACTAGAATTCAATTATCGCATGTTTCTTAAAATTGAATTCTCATAAAGAATTTTATTAATAAATTTTTAAAAAACTAAATTCTTTTGAGGAATTTTAATAAAATTTTTAAGAATTTGATTAAAATTAAATTAAGAATAATTGAAATTCTGCAATGAGTTTTATTATTTATGAAAATAATTGAATTCCTAAAAAGAGTTTTATTATTTACGAAAATAATTGAATCCCTGTAAAAATTTTATTATTTATGAAAATAATTGAATGATTGCGAAGAAATTTATAAAGAAATTTGTAAATAATTGAATTCCTGTGAAATTTTTATTATTTTATGGAAATAATTAAAGGTTTGTGTAGAATTTTATTAAATTTTTTTAAATAATTGAATTCTTTTTGACTATTATTTTAATAAAATTAGTCAATTTTGAAAATCATTAATTGAGGAAAACTTTTGAGAATAATTGAAATTTTGCTAAGAATTTTATTAAAATTTTTGAAAATAATTGAATTTCGGAAAAGAATTTAATTATTTCTAAAGATAATTAAAATTTTGACAAGAATTTTTAAAAAATTTTGAACATAATTGAATTTCTGCGAAGAATTTTATTATTTTTGAAAATAATTGAATTTCTGTAATCATTTGTTAAGATTTGTAATTTCTCTAAAATTCTCCAAATTATTTACGGACCTATAGTTCGAGCACTGTGTTTTGCAATAAGAATCAGAAGAAAGATCAAATTCCCTGTCTGGAAATTAGAGAAAAGTCAAGAAAAACTAAATCTGATTTTCCTTTCCTCAAAAATGAAAATTGAAAAAAAACCATAAAATGAAAAACCATAAACCCTTGTTTATGGTTGTGCCAATCACGAACGGTTTTCATTCACCAATGAGAAAAAATTTCTTTCTAAAATTTCCTTATTACGAGAAGCACCTTTTTTTTTGTAATGAATACATTTTTATTATTGCATTTGCAATCTCTCCATTTTTTATATCCTTTTCCACTGAGTAATTAAATTGGATAGCAACCGCAATGTGGCCAATTCTAATTAACGGAAGGAACTAATTGGTATCAGTGGAAAGAACAGTACGCATAGGTGACTCAATTACACAGTCAATACTCTTTGCTTTTTAATTTATTATCTCTGAAATATGATATTTAGAGAAAAAAAAAGGGAATCAGCAACTGTTCACAAAGTAATGAAAGTAATCAAAATTACTTTGCAATTAAACTGATTGCACCTATTACAATCGAATGCACTTTGGCATTATTTTTCATGACATATACATGCATTTTTAAATTACCAATTTTCTGTAAAGATTTAAAAAAAAACGATGCGCATTTCATTAAAAAAAAATTGTAACAAATTCGACAAAAATTATTTTAGTTGGATGTGTATAAGAATTTTTTTTTTCTTATTATTTGCAGGTGATTCTTCACTCAGTGGTGATTTTTTATTCCCCACTGTCCTCTATTTATTAACTTTAATAATTATTTTCAAATCTGGTTCAAAAGTTCTGCGCAATTAATCTTCACTACGTATTTAGTAATATCATAGATTTTCATTATTTTTATTCAAATTTTTAGTGCGATTTTACTTACTATTTATACTATCAAGTTAGCAAGTTGTATTTTTGTTCAATCAATTAAATTTTTAACTAAAATTCTTCTTTAAATCAATTACTTTTAATAATTTTTCAAAAAGTTCACTGAGAATTTTCAAATTCAATTGTTTACAATTTAATTTTTCGAAATTTTGATTATTCGGAAATTCTTCAATTAAATATTATATTGGAAAAAAAAGTGAAAACATTTTTAAATAATTGAATTTTTTTCAAAAATTTTAATACAATTGTTAAGAATAATTAAACATTTTTCGATGAATTCGATAAAAATTGTATAAAAAAAAATTCAATTCTGCGATAAGTTTTATTATTCCTGAAAATAATTCAATTTTTGTGAAAAATTTTAATAAAATTTTCAAAAATAATTGAATTTTTGCGAAGAATATTATTAAAATTTTTTAAATAATTATTGCATTATTGTTAAAAATTTTATTGTTTGTAAAAATAATTGAATTCTTGCAAAGAAGTTTATTTTTTTAAAATTGCATTAGAAATAATAATTGAAATTAAATTAAATTAATTAAATAATTAAATTCTTGTGAAGGTTTAAATATTTATGAAGATAGTAGATAAAAGTGATAAAAAAATTCAATTAAATTTAATTTAATTATTAAAAGTTTTATTGTTTATGAAAATAATTGAATTTCTAAAAAGAATTTCATTATATTCATGAAAATAATTGAATCCCTGTAAAACATTATATTATTTATGAAAATAATTGAATTATTGCGAAAAAATTTATAAAAAATTTGTAAATAATTGAATTCCAGTGAAATTTATATTATTTATGAAAATAATTAAATGTTTGCGCGTAGAATTATATTAAAATTTTTTTTAAATAATTGAATTTTTTTTGAAAATTTTATTAAAATAGTATGTATTGAAAATCATTGAATTGTTGAAATTTTTTGAAAATAATTGAACTTTTACTAAGAATTTTTTAAAAATTTTTGAAAATAATTAAAAGTTTTGCCAAAAATTATATTAAAATTTTCTTAAATAATTGAATTTTGGAGAATTTTATTATTTACAAAGATAATTGAAATTTCGACAGGAATGTTTTTAAATTTTTTAACATAATTGAATTTCTAAGAAGAATTTTATTACATTAAAAATAATTGATTTTCTGCAATCATTTGTAACTTCTCCAAAATTCAATTTTTTTAGTGTTTTTAACTAAAATTCTTCTATAAATCCATTACTTTTAATAATTAATTAAATAAATTAAAAAATTTAACTAAATTCAGAAGAATTTAAATTCTTAAAATTTTTCTTTTTAAAATCTAAGTAATAATTTATTGACAAATTTAATTTTTCTTAAAATTGAATTCTCATAAAGAATTTTATTAACAAATTTTTAAATAATTTTTAATAATAAGTTAATAATTAAATTTTTTGAATTGAAACGAATGTAATTGAATTCTTGCGAAGAAATTTATAAAAAATATGTAAATAAATTAATTCTTGTAAAATTTTTATTATTTATGAAAATAATTAAATGTTTGCGTAGAATTTTTATTAAATTTTTGTTTAAATAATTGATTTCTTTTGAAAAATTTTATAAAAATAGTAGATATTAAAAAATGATTGAATTGTGGAAAATTTTTGGAAATAATTGCAAATTTTCCAAGGATTTTATTAAAATTTTTGAAAAATATTGATATTTTTACAAGAAATATATTAAAATTTTTTAGAAATAATTGAATTTTGTAGAACAATTTTGCTATTTATAAAGATAATTGAAATCTTGACTAGAATTTTAAAAAAAACTTTTTAAAAGAATTGAATTTCTCTGAAAAATTTTATTACTTTTGAAAATAATTGAAATTTTGCCAAGAATTTTATTTAAATTTTTGAAAATAAAATTAGAATTTTTAAAAGAAATTTATTAAAATTTTTGAAAATAATTGATATTTTTTTAAGAAATATATTAAAATTTTTTGAAAATAATTGAAATTGTTACAAGAAATATATTAAAATTTTTGAAAATAATTGAATTTTGAAGAACAGTTTTGCTATTTATAAATATAATTGAAATCTTGACGAGAATTTGAAAAAATTTATTGAAAATAATTGAATTTCTGTGAAAAATTTTATTACTTTTAAAAATAATTGAATTCTTTTGATGAATATTATTATTTTTGAGAATAATTGAAATTTTTTCAAAAACTTTATAAAATTTCTGAACAAGAATATTATTGATAAATATAATTGAAATTACTCTGAAGCTGTATTATAAAGATTTACATAGAAAAATTATCGAAAAAATTAATTTAAAGAAAATTTACCGTTGTCAAAAGTTAGCATTTCTTAGAGAATCGGCCATTTGTTAATATACGGCACTTAAGGTAGAGGTTCTCTTCATAAAACTATTTTACAGCAACCCACTTGTGCTTACTTTTATCCCAAGTTTTTAGTATACCTGTATTGATTTTTCGTCTCACACGAAATAACAGAAAACAGAGACATTAAAGTTTTATGAACTTTCGGATATTAGGAAACTTAATTTTCTCATATACAGTCGCAAAATAGATATTTCACAAGTTTAGCATTTTTATGTTTCTTATTTTAGACACTTAATCGTTCGTTAAATTGTTCAAGGAGACATTAAATAGTTTTCGCTCGGATTTGCATATATACTCCACGGCGATGTATCGGAAATTTACTCGATTAATGTTTATTGTTCCGATAATGTGTGTATGTTGAGTGAGTTTATTTCCCCACTTAGAATTAAAATATTCATCTATTCCCAGTGATCATTTATCATAAAGCGTCACAATATCACCGAGGAAAGGAGTACAAGAATAGGGAAACGTTTCATCGATTTGACGTGCAATGCCCCAGTTGCAAATGAAGTGCTAATTTCTGCATGCGATGCATGGTGTTCGAAATAGTTTTATAAAAATATAAAATCTGTCAATCATTAATTTTACAAGTCAATAACTTTGTAATCTCAATATGGAAAGGAAAAAGTTGCACTGAAAAAAATTCTATTCTTAATTTCAAGTATTCTGTATTTGTAAAAAAAATATTCTATAAATTATATTCTTATGGAAAATTAAAAAATATTCTTAATTTGAGAATATTTTCTAACTAAGAAAATACTGAAAAGCAAAGAAGTAATTTATTTTGTATTTCACTAAAATTTTACCCATTTTCAGAAATGTTTCTAACTTTTTCCATTATTCCGATAATAATCTCAATTCAAAGTTTTAGTGCATATTCAATTATTTTTAAAACATTTTATCACATTTTTATTCAAAAACAATTGTATTTAAAATTTGACGAAGTTTACAATTTTTTGATAATTCTTCAAAACTCATGTAATTTTTAAAAATAAATATAAAAACTTTTTTCAATTCAATTATTTCTCAAGAATTTCTACTGTAACTTGTCCAAAATTCAATTTTATTATTCAATTCAATTTTCAACTTTCTTTCGAAAGTTCAATTAAAATACATCTAAAATTCATTTTTACGAAATTTAAATTATTCGCAAATTTTTCAATTCGATATATATTGAAATAATTTTTTAAAAAATTAGTAATAAATAACTTATTTGACAAAAAAATTAGTATTAAATATTTTTACAGAACTAAGTTCTTTAGAATTTTTAATTAAAATTATTAAAAAATTAAATCTTCAAAAATATCAATTCAAATAATTAAATTTCAAAAGGTTTTAACCTTTTGAAATTTAATTATTTTTAAAGATTTCTACTAAAACTCTTTTACTATTCAAATTTTTAAATTATTTTCTTCATTAATTCAAATATTACTTTTGATAATTTCTATTAGATTCTTTGATAATTGAATTATTCAAGAAAGTAAACGAAAGTTTCCTTAAAATGCAATTTAATATTCAATTGCTTTCAATTAAATTTTACGTAATTTTAATTATAGAAAAATTATTCAATTATATTTTTAAAAATTAAACTAACTTCAAAAATATTTCAATTCAATTTATTCGAAAAAAATGAATGTTCCCAATTTGGAAATTTCATTGTTTCTAATAATTTTTTAATTCTTTTCAATTAAATTTTACGAAATTTCGATTATTCAAAAATTTTTCAATTATATTTTTAAAAAGTAAATTAATTTCAAAAAATATTTCAATTCAAATTTTTTTAAGAAAGGAATTGTTTAGAATTTTTAAATTTCATTGTTTCCAATATTTTTTAAATTGTTTTTAATTAAATTTCATGAAATTTCGATAATTTAAAATTTTTCCAATTATATTTTCAAAATTCAATTAATTTAAAAAAATATTTCTATTCAATTTATTCGAAAAAAATGATTTGTTCATACAATTTTAAAATTTCATTGTTTCTAAAAATTTCTTTTATTATAACTTTTTCAAAATTCAATTATTTTCCAAAATTCTAATTAAAAATGTTCTCTAAATCAATTATTTTGAATAATTTCTAAAAAGTTCTTCAAGCATTTAATTATTTGAATATATACAAACATTCAATTTTTTTTATAAAAACTGGAACTGTAAATTTTCATTTTTTTAATAGTATTTAAGGTGAACAAAAATTTAAGAGTAAAAGGTTTTCAATGTTCCCAGAGTTCACCTAAAAAGAAGAATTTTTGTAGTGTTTCTAGAAAGAAAATCTTAATCTTCATTTTGGTTTATTTTCATTTTTTGTTAAATATTAATGATTAAAAATTTATTTAAATATTGAAGTTATTGATGTTTTAGAATAATTTTACAATGAAAGAAATTCTTCAATAAATGTAATGGAACATTTTTTTAAGTATTTAATAATTTTTGGAATGAATCAGAATATTCTTCTGGGTCAGGGAAGAAAATGTTAAAATTTTGTCTGTAAATCAGGGAAAAACAAAATGAAATTTTTGTGGCAACCCTGAATATTTTTATTTTTAGTACCAAATGAGGAAGTTTCCTCTTCAAATCAAGAATAATTTTTTATCGGTGTCGCATCAAATCTACTCTCTAAATTTGAATTAGTAAAAATGTTTACTAATTTGAATTAGTGACTGACTTTTTGCTTTTGAATTTGAATTAGTAAATTTTACTAAAATATTAATAGAAATTACTATTTATTAGTAAAATTACTAAAATCACTAAAATTACTAAAATATTTGTAGAAATTACTATTTATTAGTAAAATTACTAAAATTACTAAAATATTAGTAGAAATTACTATTTATTAGTAAAATTTACTAATTCAAATGCAAAAAGTTAGTCACTGATTCAAATTAGAAAACTTTTTTATTAATTCAATTTTAAAGAGTGGATTTCTATTCTTTTAATGCCTATTTAAAAAAAATTTGACAAAATTCTTTACAAGTCTTAATTAATAAAATTGCAATTTTAATAAAATCTTCCTATACAATTTAATTATTTTCAGTACAATTCTTCTTAAGAATTCAATTATTTAAAAAAATTTAAATAAAATTCTTCGCAAAAAATCAATTATTTTCATAAATAATAAAATTTTTTTCGGGATTTTTATTAATTAAAATTTAGAGAGTACTAGAATTTTTTTTCAATTTTACTTTTTTTTAAATAAATTATTGAGCGCAAAAGCTGATATTGTCAGGAATATATTATAAATTTTCATTTTCTTTATCATATAGTAGAAGAAAATGACAATATGAGAGTAAGAAAAATGTGGTGTATTTTAATCAATTCATTTGGAGGGCTATCCCCAGGGGATGTGACACCGCACCGCACCGCACCGCACCGTACCGCACAGGCGGGAAGTATATCTTAGAATAGAGTACCTCCAGACCATTATCTTCTTAAAATATTCTGTCCGATTTTCGAAACATGTAGTACATGTTAGTGGTCTTAGTCTCTGGAAATACTCGTGTTCAGCCGGCTGTGTCTAATCGAATCCGGAAGTGAATATGCCAATTGTCAAGGTGTACAAGAGCTGGTATTGCGGTAAACGTTATCGATCACACTTCCTGGAAGCTATTCTTGGTGCCAATGAATTTACTATCTGACCAAGAAGTCGGGATAGTCCACCCCATCACAATGAATACAATTGCATAGAATTTAGTAATTGGTTTTCATGGCTGTTATCAATGCGCCGTCTCCTTTATACTCATTTATTATGGAAATTATACCAGTAACAAAAGCTTTTCAAAACAATGCTCTTTCTCTCTCTCTCTCCCTCTCTCACTCTCTCACTCTCTTGTTAAGTTATGTAATTACGGAAATTTTAATTTATTAATTGAGAAACTACTATTATTAGGATATTTAATCAAGAGGGGAAAAAGAAATTTGTTTTTCCCTGAAAAATCGGAAAATAGCCGGAAATTTAATTTGACTGGGAAAAACCGGAAATAAGCCAGGAATTTTATGCCAAAAACCGGGAATTTTTTCACCAAATTAAAAAAAAAGTTTTATTATTTTAATTTGTTTTTAAAAAATTGCTTCTTATTTCAATTTTTATGGATATTTATACTGTCCTCTAAATTTGAATTAGTTAAACATAATTAATTTGATAGTAAAAAATCAGTCACTGATTTAAATACAGTATGTATAAATAAATTTTTAAAAAAATTATCGAATTAATACAAAATTTTGTGAAATTCAACTGAAAATAATTAAATTAAAGAATTTCATTAAAAACTTTTTAACAAATCGAATTTTCAAAGTATTTTAATTTAATAATAATTGATAAAGAATTGAATTTTATAAAGAGTCACATTCTAATGTATTCATGTTTCTTAGTGCGAAGATTAATAATTAAAATTTGTATTAGTTAATTTAAAGAAAGATAAACACTTAAAATTTTTTAATAAAATTGAATTTTCGCAAAACTTTTTCGAAAATTCTGAAAAATGAGATTTTTGAAATTTTTCAATTCTACTGTTTCAAGATAATTGAATTTTTATAAACAAATAATTGAAATTTCTTTACATTCTATTAAAAATAATTAAATTCTTTTAAAGAACGTTATTTTTAAAAATTTCTACGCAATATATTCAATTATTTTCATAGAAATTAAGATTTTCCAAAAATTTCAAATTCAAATCTTCATGAAATTTAACAACTTATAAGAATATTATTATAAAACATGAAGATATCGATCATTCCGAGTCTAAGACTCGGAATGATTGATACCTTCATGTTTTATAATAATTTAAATTTACATACAATTTTTCGAAAAAAAATTAAATTATTAACCAAAATTTTAATAAAATCCTTCGCAAGAATTCAATTATTTTCATGAAAAAATAAAATTTTTCTTAGGGATTCAATTATTATAATAAATAAGAGAAATTCTTCTTATAAATTTAATTACTTTAAAAAATTTTGATAAAATTCTTCAAAACAATTCAATTATTTTCATAAATAAAACTCTTCGCAGAATTTCAATTATTTTTAATATAATTTTTAATAAATTTCTCGAAAAATGCAATTATTCTTAAAAAATTTATTAAAATTCTTCGCAAGAATTCAATTATTTCTAGAAACTGTAAAAAAAATTTTTTTCAGAATTCAATTATTTCTATTAATAGCAAAATTCTTTATATTTACAAAATTCTTTTGAATATATTATTTTTAAAAAAAAATTCTTCACAAGAATTGAATTATTTTCATAAATTTTTATAAAATTCTAAAATACAATTCAATTATTTTCAAAAGTAATAAAATTCCTCGCAGAAATTCAATTATTTTTAAAAATTCTCAAAATTTCAATTATCTTTGTAAATAAATAAATTGTTCTCCACAATTCAATTATTTTCAAAAATTTTAATAAAATTCTACGCAAACATTTAATTATTTTCATAAATAATAACATTTTCTGGAAAGATTCAATTACTTTTATAAATAGTAAAATTCTGTGCTAGAAATTTAATTAGTATCAATACATTTTAATAAAATTGAATTTATCAAATTTTCAATTATAATTATGAAGAGACAAGATTATTTCAAAAAATGTACGAAATTAAATAATGTTAAATTTAATGAGAAAGAAAAACGGGAAAAATTAGAATAAAGCCGGGAAAAAACCGGGAATTTTGTTGAAAATAGTAGACACCCTGGAAAACACTTGTTTTTATAAACACTTGTTTAAATTTGTTTTTAAACTTGTTTTTAATTAAAAAAAAAACGAGAACAGTTAAAAACTTATTTTATAATTAAAAATATTTAAATTTGTTGTTCACGAAATTGGCGACAGAATTTTAATTTTAGATAGATCCAATAATGCAACGAAATATCCCATTTTTAAAGTACGTGACAGAAAATTAATTGCAACAGTTTGAAAGCAATTCTGAGAAACAATTAATCAATGTGACAAAGTTTCACAAGAAATCTCACCTTTATAAACAGACTCAATTATTTATCGAATTTTAAAGTATCGATTCAGAAGAAATATAATTTAGATGCAGATAAAGATAATAAATATAGAGAAAAAATAAGGAGCTAATTGCACAAAAGGGGGTGGGAGTGTGAATTTAAGAGGGAAATTATTGTGAAATATTACAAAGATTTAAACATACAATTGTTTGACAAGTTTTTTCTTTGTAAATTCATTCTTCTAACTTTAAGAATATTCTATTTATTTGTAGAATATTTGCTATAGACGACAAGAATACATTCTTAAAATAAGTGGATTCAAAATTGTAGGAATATATTTTAAGAATCGTCTCGAAGAAAATGTTTTAAATATATAATGTCTTTTTTATTTTAAGAATTAAAATGATCTCACGATTTTTAAATAATTAAATAATTTTAATGCATTTAATTTTACGAATTTGCACAAACAATTTTGATATTTACAAATAATGTAAAAATTGAAAATAATTTTTCTCTTGTCGTTGAACTTCTACAGTCAAACTTAGCAATCAATTAATTATTTTCAAAGTTGTCAATACATCAATTTCTCAATCTTATTTCTCACAAAGTTATTTTTACTGGGGTAAATAAAAGAAAATAGTTAACTTTCAATAAAGTTCAATAATAAATTTTAATTAAAAATAAGTAGATTGAAATATAAAAATATATTTAATTTATAAGCTAAATTATTTTTTAATAAAACATAAATGGAAATAAAATGAATTTTTAAAAAATAAATAGAGTTTCTTTTAGAGAATGAATTGTTTATGCGGATATAATTTATAAAAATTGCAGACAAAAAAAACTTTCTTTTCAAAGAAGACGACTTTTTTCGATTTATTTTCAAAAAATGCGACTTTTTCTATTTTTCTTTCAAATATATTTTTCAAAATTTATTTTCCAGTGGGACAAAAAAGTCAACCTACATTTTTAACAAAAAAAAGTTGCATTTTTATGCATTTCGAAAACAGAGTTTACACTGGTCAGGGCAATCAGGGAATTTTATCCCAAGTAATGGAAAAATATTAAATTTCTAGAAACACTACAAAAATTCTTCTTTTCAGGTGAACTTTGAAAACATTGAAAACCTTTTACTGGGCTTCAATTTTTGTTTATTAAAAAAATGAAAATTTACAGTTCCAGTTTTTATAAAAAATTGAATTTTTTTATATTTAAATAATTAAATGCTTGAAGAACTTTCTTGTAATGAATTTTGTCAAAATATATTTGACTATATCTGAATATATTTGAATATATTTTGAATATAATTTTGAAATTTTTAAGTAAAATCATTTTAGGAATCCGCTTAAAACAAAAATATTTTTTTCCAATGAAAGCCTGCAATATTGTGAATTTTCATTTTTATTATAATAAAATTTTCAATTTGATAATACATCAACAATATCGATTTCATAAAAAAAAAAATAAACTAAAAACAAAGTTTCGCTATATTCACATCTTAAAAACAAAACTTTCGAACCAACAATGAAACATTGATGCTGTTTCGTTGCATTGTAATACACATATAACACTTTCCAATATAATAGAAATATCTGTTCGAACAACATAAAAAAAATATCTAGATGCCATTTTCACGAACATAAAAAAGTTTACGCCGGAAGAACTTTTAAAAAATTTTTCTTTTTTATGAATATTATTTTCGAGAAAAATATATATACAATTTATTTTATGAATAAAGTTTTTTCCTGGAAATTATTTCTGGTATGTTGGTAAAATTAACAATTAATATTAAATTTTTTCAACTTGTAAAAAAAAAATTTGTTTTTTAAAAATTTTTGTTAAAGTTTACGTTGAAATAAAAAAATTTTTACGATGTTTTCTAGCTGATTAAAAATACTCCTCTAAACTGAAAGTTTCGTCAAGCTGAAACTATTTTCCACTACCTTGCAATTAAAAGAATTTAAAAGTCTAAGTGAAATTGACTTTCGCTATTGAGACTAAAAATAGTAATTTAAAAGGTCTGACTAAAACGGTGTTTTACTACTAAGACCACAGCACGAGGACAAACATTTTAAGACTTTTTAAACACTTTGCCTAACTAGAATGGTCTTTTATCACTGCTGTCTGAATTACAGCATTTTTCTTCCATACTTTGTCTGACTACCACCATCTTTTACTACTTGTTTTTTCAACGAAATTGATTCTTTTCATTGATAATAAGATGGTAATGTTTTTCCCTGAATAAATGTAATTAAAATAAAATGTAATTAAAAAAAATGTAATTCAAAAATAATGATTTTCAAAAATTTTAAATTCAAACTTCTTTGAAATTCTTAAATCAATTTTCATTAGAAAATTCTATGAAAATTCAATTATTTAAATATAAAAATAAATAATCTATTGAATAATTGAATGTTTCTTAAAATTGAATTCTTTCGGCGAATTTTATTAATAATTTAAAAAATATTCAATTTTTACGAGAAATTTTGTTAAAATTGAAAATAATTGAAGTGTGTTGAGAAATTTTATTAAAATTGAAAATAATTGAATTGTTTCAATAAATTTTATTAATATTTTAGAAAATAATTGAATTTCTGCCAAGAATTTAATTAAAATTTAGAAAAATAATTGAAACCTCTGAAAATTTGTTCTATTTGTTAAAATAATTGAATTCTTGCAAAGATTTTCATTCTTTATAAAAATAATTAAATTGTTGAGAAGAATTTTATTTACGAAAATAATTGAACTCTTGTTTAAGAAGTTTATTAAAATTTTTCAAAATAATTTCAATAAATTATTTTAAAATAATTATAGTCTTCTTATGAATTTTACAATTTTTTTTTATGTTTGAAAATAATTGAAATTATGCCAAGAATTTTATAAAAATTTTTAAAAATAATTGAATTTCGGAAAAGAATTTTATTATTTATAAAGATAATTGAAATTTTGACAAGAATTATAAAAAAATTTTTGAACATAATTAAATTTTAGCGAAGAATTTTATAACTTTTGAAAATATAATCGAATTTCTGCAATCATTTCTAATTTCTCCAAAATTACATTATTTTTCAGTACTTTTAACTAACATTCTTCCACTAAATCAATTCTTTTTAATAATATTTAGAGAATTCTTTTCAAAATTAAATTAATTGAAAATTCAAATTAAATTTATGAAAAAATCAATAATTTTCTAAAATTTCAAATTGAAACCTTTCGAAATTTAATTATTTATGAAAATTGCAAACGCAATTATTTTAAAATTCAATTAATTTTGAAATGTTTAAGTAAAATTATTCATTAAATAATTCATAAGTAATAATTTTCTGACAGTTCTTTAAGAATTAAGTTATTTACAAAGAAGCTATTGCTAAAAATAAAAAAAATTCAAGATTTTTTATTATAATTCTTGGTAATTTTACAGTTTTTGAGGCAAACAAAAAAAAGACCCAAAATTCAGAATTTTCTTTTGAATTTTAAAAATTGAATTTTTTCCAGTACTTTTAATAAAAATCCCTGTTTTTTCCCTGAATTCTCTGACCTGTGTACAACTTTAAATATAATATTGATGTTTTTATATTACATATTATTATATTAATAAAACATTTCAACTAAAAATAATTTTCAAATTTTTTTTCTCTAAAAAAAACATCATATTTCTGTTACCAATTATTTAAATCATAAATTATTAAAAGTTGCTCTAAATAATCAAAATAATATTTGAAATTGTATTTAAATAATTTTCATGAATAATTGAATTAAATAATTAAAAATACTTTCAAATACATTGCTCTAATTATTTTGAAATAGTTTCAGTAATTTATGATTGAAGAATAATTTATTCTATAATTCCATAATTATTGTAAACAAGAGGTATGATATTTTTTTTGTTCAGAAAAAGAATTTAAAAATTAATTTTTCGGTTGAAATGTTTTCTTATAATAATTCATAAAATAAAGTGTAATAAATAATTTAATAATATAGAATACATAATTTAATATTCTTAATTGTAGTAATTAATAATTAATACTTTAAGGTAAATTAATTTTTAATAATTTTATAAATAGTAATTGTAATATTCAATATAATTTAATAATTTTCACATTAAATATTTTATTTTTTAATGCTCTTGGCACCAATGTAAGAAAAATTCTTAATTCGCTAAATCCTATAATAGTTCGAAACAATTTTTTATTGACAATAATTAATTATATTAATTATTTATTTTTTTTCATAAAAAAGTACAAAAAAATTCTAATAGAATCTTTTGTACCTTTTCTTTGAAAGAAATCTTTTTCATTTCAATCTAGTAATTTTTGAAAAAATATTGGAGCAGAAAAAATATTTCGTTCAATTGAGAATTCAAAACTTTTGTAAGATAACTTTACGACTTTAAAAAAAATTTGAAACCTCTGCCAAAAAACTCTCTTTAACTTCAATTGTTAAGATTACAGACATTCAGAACACAAAATAAATGGTTTTTGTTAGAAAAGTACAATAAATTAGAAAACGATTATTTTCCAAATCCTTAAAAAAAAAAAAAAAATAAAAGGGAGGTGTTAACAAAAGTCCAACACTTATTATAGATACAAAACTACATCCATAAACTTTTCTTTTAGGGTTTAATAGATAAAAAATAATCTAACCAAGCATCTGGTGTGAGGGTGGTTAGAAAAAATGTAACTTCGTCTCAAGTAGGACAACGACGACATAAACGTTAAAAAATAAATTGAAAACATTTCGTCGAAAAGTATATACAACAAAAATTATTGTAGAAAATGAGATGCAAACTTTTTAAGTGTACTTGAGACATTTTTAGCTGATACTAGAGGATATCAAATGCAGATGCTTGAAAATTGTATCCAGCAATGCTAACAAACTAGAATCTTGCCTCGAGAGAAACCAACAAAACATGCAAGAGTTGATAATGTCTGTATGTTAATAGCACCTTGAAAATCGATAAACTAGAGACTACACTGTTTATTACATCGTATATCCAAGCATCAAGGGAAACGACCCTGAATTCAGATTATCTTTCCTAGAAAGAACAGACGATTTATTTAACGAAATTTCTATACACATATATACCAAAAGATATACATGTAAAGATAAACACGAAATGAGTTATCTAGTAAAACAGAATGTCGAGCGTGTGTATTGCTCATTTTATTGGATAGTTATTTCAATCTCGAAAGCCTTCTAACAGTTCTGCATTCACGTATCAGATTAAACAGCTTTTTTTCCCAGTGATATCATGAAAAATACCGATCTTTCATAATTTCCACAATCCTAAAAAAAAGTCAACAAAAAGATCCTATTTCCCCAACGACTTTCGTCACGTATATCTAGGAAGAGTATCATCCCTAATTTCCGTTTCAGTGTGGGAACGAGTTTTTGTGTTTTATGGTCAGCCTTGGTGATAGATAGTAAATGTCGAGGAACAAGGACTGAAGATTCACACTGTACCTCTACACGTCCTCTGTATTTATAATTTACGAGTTTTTCCTTTATAAATCTCCCGAGGGTTGTGTCCGTCGAGTAAAAATCCTAACCCTATCTCTCACACAGTTTATGCATCAAACATATCTATTGAAATTGCAATCATTTTTTTTCAAGATTCAACATACAGAATTAAAAATTGATTAACATATTTTGCAGTTAAACTCGCCTAACGCTTTTAATTATTATCATTTCAAAGTATGTCATGTTTTCATTTTTTTATTTTTCTGTTAAAATATCCCTATATAGCAATTTTTACAGCTTTCTTGACATAAGTCATAAAACTTTATGGTACAGATTTCCTATCTTTTATAGAACATTTGAAATATATATTTTTTTTTCATAAATGTGAACATTTCGGTTATCATTTCAAGAATTCATCAATTTTCTTCGTTTCACAGTAAAGCAAGAAGTATAAATAAGCATCGTTGCTTCATTTAAAAGCAAGAAAGATTAAATTAACCCATGTTTGGCGATTAATTTTTTCTCTTTGAAAAAATTCGTCTAAATCAAAATCGAATCAATTTAAACAAATTTTGAAAAAATATTCCTTCGATGAATTATTTTAATCCCTAGTGAATTGAAGCTTTGCAGATTATTTTAATTCATATAATATCCAGAGAATTCTTCTCTAAATCAATTCCTTTTAATAATATTCAGAGAATTCTTTTCTAAATAAATTATTTTTAATAATTAAATAATTTTTATAAAAAAAACTCTACTAATTTCAAAAAAATTTGAATTAAAATTTTCAAAAAACTAAGTTTAACAAATATTTTAATGCAAAATTTGAATTTTCTAAAATTTTAATGTGAAACCTTTCAAAATTCAATTATTTATAAGAATTGTAAATGCAACTCTTACAGAATTCAATTATTTTTTAAATTCGTGTGTAAAATTGTATTCATTAATTAATTTATAAGTAATTTATAATTAATTACAACAGTTCTTCAAGAATTAATTTGTCTTAAATAAATTAAATTTCATATTCTATAAAGTTCAAGTATTGTCAGAAATAAAAAAATTAAATTTTTTTGTGTTTTCAAAATTTATTAGGCAAATAAAAAGAAATTTAAGAAGGATTAATTTTTTAAATATTTTCAAAGCTATTTATATTTTTAGACACCAAAAATTAGAGCTTTCTAATAAATTCTAAAAATTTAATTTTCTTCCAGTGTTTTTAATAAAATTTCCTGACATTTCCCTTATTTTCCTGATCAATTCTATTTTTCCTGACTTCTTTCTAAATTCCCTGATCTCCCTGACATGTAACAAACCTGCTCGAATAAAATAAAAATTCACAGATAAAATAAAAAAAAGTAATGAAAATATCATTATTAAATATATTTGAAATTTTCCAAATAAAAATAAAAGTTTCATTATTTCATCCATAAATTTCAATGAAAACAATAAATTGAAATTGTTTTACTCAGAAAGTCAATAAATCGTGTTAACTATACCCGGCCAAAATTGACTGCTCATCAAAATCAGTTTCTATTCCATTATAACAATCACGTACAAATTACAATGTTTGTATTGTACAATGTGACAACGTTCCCGGGTCAAATTCGGATTCAAAAAGCATTCGTACACATAAAACTCATCGGTAAATTGCTAAGTCATATTATGTAAATTAAAGTACCATATCACCCTTTTAGATAAATTAAAATTGATAAAATTCATGTAGTTTTGCAAATGATATTTTAACACTTTCTGTCAGGAAAAATTAATTTCATTAATTAGAGTACAGCCAATATGATTACTAACTTCGCCACTGCAAATAAATCAATAATTAGAAAATTTTACCCACAGGGATCAAAGACCGTCACCTTTTTCTTCTTTTTTTTTTAGAAAATTTTGGCACCTACTCTCACCTATTCCGTTAATTTCAGCACCTATTTCATTTATTTTGTCAATTATTCACATTATTATTTTTTTTTCTATTTTTCATTGTATGATTTATTTGATACTAAAACTTATTCAAATATTCAATGAAAACTAGTTTCTAAAAATTATTAATTAATTTGTAAAGATTTAAGTAATTTGAATTTTTCATTTTAATCAATTTCCATTTCAGTCACGTTTGAAACTTCAATTTCTTTAGTTTTTGATTTATCAGGATTGCCACAAATATTTAATTTTATTTTTCCCAGACTTTTCCCTGATTTCCAGACAAAATTTATTTTCCCCTGATCCTAAAAAATATTTTAATTCACTCTAAAAATTATTAGATACTCAAAAATGTTCTATTACATTTATTTACAAATTTCTTCAAAAGTACAATTTTTCGAAAACATCAATAACTTCTTTTTTAAATAAATATTTAATTATTATTATTTTTCTGTAGAAATTAAAATTCTTCAAAAAATTCAAATCGCCTTCTTCATGTTTTGTAATAATTTAAATTACCATAATATTTTTCAAAAAAAAAAAAATAATTATCATTAGAAATAATAAAATTTTTCATCGAAATTCAATTATTTTTACAAGTAGTAAAATTTCTCGAAAAAATTCAATTATTTAAAAAAAATGTAATAAAATTCATTGCAATAATTCAATTATTTTCATAAATAATAAATCGATTATTCGGTAATTCACTTTTAAATCAATTTTAACTAGAAAATTCTAAAAGAATTCAATTATTTAAATTAAAAAATAAATTTTTTATAAAATAATTGAATTTTTTTAAAATTGAAATCTCATAAAGAATTTAGTCGACAAATTTTTAAATAATTCAATTCTTTCGACAAATTTTAATAAAATTTTTAAGAATATACATTTTTCGAGAAATTCGACTAAAATTCGATTAAAAATAATTGAAATTCTGCAATCAATTTTATTATTTATGAAAATAATTGAATTTCTAAAAATAATTCAATTAAACGTTTTCAAAAAAAATTTATTTTACAGAATTGTTAGTTAAAAGTATAAAAAAATCATATTTTTAAAGATTTTAATTTGAAACCTTTTCAAAATTCAATTATTTCTACAAAATTTACGCTACATTGCTTTTAATATTCAATTATTATTTAAAAATTTTAAGTGAAATTCAATTTTAAATCAATTTCTATTAGAAAATTCTACGAGAATTCAATTGAATTCCTAAAAAGAATTTTATTATTTATGAAATTAATTGTATTCATGTAAAAGAGTTTATTATATATGAAAATAATTGAATTATTGCGAAGAAATTTAGAAAAACATGTTCAAATAATTGCATTTGTGTAAAATTTCTATTATTCATGAAAATAATTAATTTATTGCAAAGTATACAAAATTTGTAAATATTTGAATTCTTGATTAAAAAAATTAATTAAAATCCTGCGATGAGTTTTATTATTTATGAAAATAATTAAAATTGACCCAAGAATTTTATTAAAATTTTTCTAAAATAATTGAATTTCGGAAAAGAATATTATTATTTATAAAGATACTTGAAATTTTTAAAAGAATTTTTTTTTAATTTTTGAACATAATTGAATTTTTGTGGAGAATTTTATTATTTATATAAATAATTGAATTCTTGCAACGATTTTTATTCAAGTTTATAAAAATAATTGAATTTCGGTGAAGAATTTTATTATTTATAAAAATAATTGAATTCTTGAAAAGAACTTTGTTAAAATTTTTTAAATAATTGAATTCTTGCGACGAATTTTATAAAATTTTTTTTATATAATTGATATTTTTTAAAAAAAATTTATGAAATTTTGTATTATAAATAATTCAATTCCTGTGAAAATTTTTTTACTTATAAAAATAATTGAATTATTTCGAAGAAATTTATTTTAAAATTTGTAAATAATTGAATTCCTCTGAAATTTTGCCAAGAATTTTATTAAAATTTTTAAAAATAATTGAATTTCGATGAAGAATTTTATTACTTATAAAGATAATTGAAATTTTGACGAGAATTTTTTTTTAATTTTTCATTAAAATTGAAATTCTGCGAATAATTTTCATAACTTTTGAAAATAATTGAATTTCTGAAATCATTTGTAACTTTTCCAAAATTCAATTTCTTTTAGTATTTTTAACTAAAATTAAAATTAAACTTAAAGTTTTACAAAAATTTGATTTCGGTGAAATTTTAATTTAAAGACAGATAAATTAATTGAATTTTTAAAAAAAATTGTAATAGAAAGTTTTCAAATTAATAAAAATTTTATGAAATTGAATTGAAAATAATTTTTTTTTGTTAAAGAATTATTAAAATTATTAAACAATGGAAATTTTTTAATTTCAATTTCAGTCCTAATTACGTACTGTAAAATATTTCAATTTCAGTTTTAACTGATTATTGAATATTCAGTTTAAATGTTTAATGCCAATAAAAATAAATATAGAAAATATAAATTTAAAACATTGAATCAACCAAAATTTCTGTATTTAACAGAATTGAAATATGTTTGATTGTTTAGCAAAGATAAAATTTTAAAATGAAACACAATATATATATATTTGATGAAAAAATATCTTTCTTTCGTTGAAAGCCATTACTCATTTCCCGTTTTATTTCACATATGTAATATTTGAGATTTGTATTTTATTAATTAATTCAATAGAATGTTATCCATCGTTCATACAAAAATTAATTAAACTCATATCTACTTTTTCATAATATGAAAATACTGTGATGTATTTTAGAAAATTGTATTTAATTAATTTTGACAGCATTACATTACCTAGAGTGCACCATTGTTTTAAATCATTGAGAGAGGTTGCTCTAAACAAGTAATTTGCTTCAAGAGCTTTCTATTCGTGCAGGCCAAACATTTATATATATATACCCAGTAAAAGAATCAAAATAGCGAGCAGTGTACTTTAATATTTTACAATACTCTCATAACCAGTGGCAAAGATGATTTTAATTGTTTGTGCAAGATCAATAAAAATGCTCAGCTAAATAAAAATTCTCTATTAGATCGGACATTTATGTTTATTCGATTAAAACTTCTTTTTATATACAACTAAAAAGTTCTTTGGGATATTATTGATTAGTCTTTAATTTAATTCTTTATCTTGGATATTCTCATCTTTTATTCTTCCCTTTATTTTACTTTATTTTGGTCTATTTTTCTTTATTTTGCTTTATTTTCCTTCTCTATTTCTCACGTGCCTTTCACTCGCTTTGTTTTATAATAATACCTTTTTGTTTATCATATATTTTTTGAAATAACCATAAATTTATTAATGCTCGCCGGCCGTTAATTTGAGCTTGAATAGAATTTAAAAGTGTTCCGAGATCTTTATATATAATAAATCCTTTCAGTATACGAAACTGAAAACTTTTAATCAACGAATATTGAGATATAATGTCTTTCAAAAATAAAATCCGTCTAAAGGAGGTAAGATTATTCTTGTCTTTGGGGGAAAATTATCTTGAAACGCTATTAGATGGGAAATTTTCCTTAATTTCAATTTCAATATGAGATTACTCTATTCAAGGATGTATTTCCGTCTAAGGTTGTTGTTTATCAAATTATCGGATAATACAATGTAAGACAAATATTTTCTCTATTTCAGACTTCGCACTCGTTAATTAATTAATTTTAAAAAAATAGCAAAACGTGTAAAAAAAATTATTTTAGTCGATTCAAAGAGCAAAAGAGAAACACATTTTATTCAAAGTTGTCACAAAAGTTTAATTATGAATTTCAGATTTACAGAAAAAATATTAACGTTTATTCCATTTTACTGTTAACCCGAAAGTATCAAATTGCAACAAATTGATACCAAAAAGGTGGATCAAATAAAAAATTGATCCAAATTATAAGTTATTGAATTTCAAATGGTTTGAATTTAAAATTTTTGAAAACCTTAATTCCAATGGAAAAATAATAATGATTAAATATTTATTTAAAAATAAAGGTATTGGTGTTTTTGAATAATTTTACAATTAAAGGCTTCGCCTCATCTACAAAAACCTACTCTTTACTAATTTTTTTACGTTATGCTACTATTTGAGTACTTTCTTTAGATTTCAGACACTAAAAGCTATTATTTTTATTTTTTTGAGAATTTCCACTACTTTAAATTCGCAAATACTAGAAATCAAAAATATATTCTCAAAAAGTTTAATCAAATTCTTTAAAACGATTCAATTATTTTCTTAAAAAATATTCGAAATTCAATTATTTTCAATATCTAGTATTTTCATAAAATTCCGCAAAAGAATTCAATTATTTAAAAAAAAAATTGATAAAATTCATCCAAAATTCAATTATTTTCATAAATAATAAAATTTCCACAGGAATTCAATTAATTTAGAATAGAATTTTCAAAAAAATTTATAAAAAATCAATTATTTAACAAAATTTTTATACAATTCACAATGTAATTCAATTACTTTCACTAATAATAACATTTTTTATGGAAATTCAATTTCTTAAAATTTTTTTAAATAAAATTCTAAGCAATAATTCAATTATTTTCATAAATAATAAAACTCATCAAAGAATTTCAATTATTTTTAATATTATTTTAAATTAATTAATCGAAAAATTGAATTATTTTCACAAATAAAATTTTCATAATATTTATTATATTTCGAAAAAATTCATTTATTTAAAACAATGTTTATAAAATTCTTATGAAGAATTCAATTATTTTCAAAATCATCAAATTTTTTCACAGAAATTATTTACAAAAATGTTGTTTTAAAATTCTTTGGAAGAATTCAATTATTATTTACAAAAATATTAGAACTTTTCAAAGGAATTCAATTTTTTAAAAAATATTTTTATAAAATTGTTCGAAAGAAATAAATTATTATAATACAATTTTAATTCAATTTTGTTGAAATAATTAAATTATTCTTCTAGATTTTAATAAAATTCTTTACAAGAATTCAATTATTTATATAAATAATTCTTTGAAAGAATTCAATTATATCGATAAATAACAAAATTATTTCCAAAAATTCAATTATTTGAGGCATTTTAATAAAATTCTTTGCAAAATTCAATTATTTCCATAAATAACAATATTTATCACAAGAATTCTATTATTTTCATAGATAATAAAATTCAAACGGAGAATTTCAATTATTTTTAATACAATTTTAATCGACTTTTTCTAAAAATGTAATTATTCTTAAATATTTCATTAAAATACGCGTCAAAAGAATTCAATTATCTAAAAATTTATGGATAAAATTTTTAATGAGAATTATATTTTTTAGATTCAAGAAAAAAGATAAAAATTCTGTCAAGAAATCATGGAAAAATGAGAGAAAAACAAAATTAAATTTTCGTGTCAATCCTGAATTAATAAATCAGTAGTAAAACCATGTTTCGGTCAGACAAACTGATATATTGGAAGACTGACATATTGGAAAACAAGAGGTTTATAAATATTTAAGTAATTTAAGTACCTTTTTAGATTAAAAAAAATCAAAGTTTTTGGTAAAGATATTAAATTGAGACATTTGCATTAATAATTCTTCGAAAGAATTCAATTATGTCGATAAATAACAAAAATATTCCCGAAAATTCAATTATTTTGAGACATTTCAATAAAATTCTTTGCAAAATTCAATTATTTTCATAAATAACAATATTCATCACAAGAATTCAATTATTTTTAAAGATAATAAATTTCTTCTTGTCAATTCAATTATTTAAAAAATCCTAATAAAATCGTTTGCAAGAATTCAATTATTTTCATAAATAATAAAATGCTTCTTAGGAATTCGATTATTTGCAAAAAAATTTAATATAATACCAGACAGACATTCAATATTATAGTCAAAAATTTTAATTGAATTCTTTGTAAAATTTAATTATTTTTAAAAAATTTTCGCAATTCATTGATTTTTAATATTTACGATTTTCATAAAATTTCCAAACAGAATTCAATTTTTTAAAAAAAATTTTGTAAAAGTCTTCGTTAGAATTTAATTATTTTCATGAATAATAAAAATTTCTCAGGAATTTAATTATTTAGATTAGAATTTGCATAAAATTAATCGAAGGAAATCAATTATTGGAAAATTTTTATAAAATTATTCGCAAGAATTAAATTTGTTTTATAAATATTTAAATTCTTTCATGAATAATAAAATTCGTTAAAGGAATTCAATAATTAGCAGGATAAGAAAGAAGTAATTACATTTTTGATGAAAATTATGAAAAAGTCAAGAAAATAAAAAATATTGAATGAAATTTTTGTCAGTTTTGTGAAGTCTTTAAAACGAGTTTTTTTGGTCATCAAGTTTAATTTTTCGATAGCTACTTTTTCACAATTGTTTTTACTTTGAAAGATACTTTTTGCTATTTTTTAAAAATTAATCATCGAGTGCGAAGTCTGCAATTAAAGAAATTCGTAAATAAATGTAATAGAACATTTTTTTTTGAATATCTAATAATTTTTATAGAGTGAATCAGAATATTTTTTAGATTTAGGAAAAAAGTCAAAATTTTGTCTGGAAATCAGTAAAAAACAAATTTAAATTTTGTTGGCAAACCCTTAATTAACATTTTTTAAATTCTACACATAGAAAACATACTTAATTTAAATAGAAAAATAATTTTAAGTGATTTTGTTTAATTGAAATTAGTTTGCAAACTTAATCCCAATATATAGCAAAAATCTACTGCTTTGATTCAAAAATATTATTTGTTTGAATAATTATATTTAATTCAAACATATTTTCTGTTTTGGTTTCAATAATAAAAAATGTGTTTAAACATTTTATGTTTGATTCAAATTTAAAAGTTGATAAATAATTTAAAACCAACCACAACTTATGTTTTAATTAAATATATTATTTCTATAAATGAACCAAAAAATATGTTTCAATTAAACATAGATTAATAAAATAAATTAATTTAATTAAACAACATTAATTAAATATGTTTGACTGTAGATCAAAGATATTTTAAGTTTGATTTAAACAAAATATCTTTGAATCAACTAAATTTTTTTTTTCAGTGTATGTTTGAAGAATTTTAAACAGAATTTTAAACAGACCAAATTTTAAACAGAATCGATCGAATTATTTTTCTAGAGCACAAAAAATGTTATTTTGTCAAAAAGCGAGACCAATGGGTTTCTTTACGATACACTTGTACGGAACCCGAAAAATTATCAAAATAAAATAGAAAATCGTAAAAGAAGAATAGTAAACAGTACGTTTTAGTATAGATGAGTGCGAAGTCTGATATTTATTTTCACATAGAATAAAGAAACAATAAATGCCTGTATCGGCGAAGAAATAATAAAAAAAAAATCTATCTGAATTTGTATACGCGGGAGATATTTTTTCATTATTAAAAATATTTTCATCAGCCTTTTTTTTTAACGAACTGGCAGTGTGCGCATTTCCAATTTGAAACTGCCTAGCGAGCGACAGAGTGGAATAGGTTTTGCCGGGTGTGTATATAAAAGTGACTTGTGCGATACCTTTATTTCAATCCCATGAGTATGTACCAAGGGGTGTACCGACATATTACAAAATGTACAGTACACATTCTCCGGGGAAAATAAGTTTCGGCTTGGAATACATCAGGCAACACGTGTCCTGCAAAAAGCTGAGTTCTGCGTGGCAATAAGTTTATGGAAACATAGTGCCCCGCGGGGAGTCAAGACAGTATTAAAACTTTTTCATCCTTTAATATATGGACTCCATAATTTTATTTCGTTCTCGTCGTTTAGCTCTTTCGCGAACTCGTTGGAATTTGAATTCTGCCATCGTTGCTATTGCGAATGGAACCTTATCGTGAATTACAAATGACTATCTCTGCGCAAGCGATTACTTTATACAAAAGGCGCAGGGAAAATAGAATCGCTTTTCAAAAGTAAGCGGAAGGGATCCTATTGCTTGTTTTCCATTGTCATAAAATTAAATGGCAATCTATGCACATTTCAGAGAGTTTGTGCTCCTGCTTTATTTACAAGTTTCCTTATTGGGATAATGACTTGATTATTCCAAATTTTTTAATTTCTCATATTTTTCTCAAAATTTTCGTTATATATAAATTAATATGGTACTAGCAACAATTCGCTAAAGCACACGCCTACCTTCTTAATACCTTTTTTTCAATAAAATTAGGAATATTAAAATTAATCGAATTAAAAAATTTTCTAATTTAAATTTTTGTTGAAAACTCTAAAAACATTCAGCAGGGTTGCCACAAATATTTTATTTTATTCTTCCCTGACTTTTCCCTGATTTCCAGACAAAATTTTCACTTTTTTCCTGAGCCTAAAGAATATTTTGATTCACTCTAAAAATTATTAGATACTCAAAAAATGTTCTATTACATTTATTTACAAATTTCTTCAAAAGTAAAATTATTCAAAAACATCAATAACTTCTTTTTTAAACAAATATTGAATCATTATTATTTTTCTGCAGGAATTAAAATTCTTCAAAACATTCAAATTCAAATCTTTTTATTACCATAAAATTATTCAAAAAAAAGTTAATTATCTTTATAAATAATAAAATTCTTCATCGAAATTCAATTATTTTGACAAATAGTAAAATTTTTCGAGAAAATTCATTTATTTAAAAAAATTTAATAAAATTCAATGCAATAATTTAATTATTTTCATAAATAATAAATCGATTATTCGCTAATTCATTTTTAAATCAATTTTTATTAGAAAATACAAGAAGAATTCAATTACTTGAAAAAAATAAATAATTTATTGAATAATTAAATGTTTGTTAAAATTGAATTCTCATAAAGAATTCGATTAAAATATTGTATCAAAAATAATTGAATTTTGGTGAAGAATTTTATTATTTATAAAAATAATTGAATTCTTGAAAAAAACTTTGTTTAATTTTTTTAAGTAATTGAATTCTTGCGACGAATTTTATAAAATTTTTTTTAAATAATTGATATTTTTCAAAAAAATTTTATGAAATTTTGTATTTTAAATAATTGAATTCCTGTGAAAATTTTATTACTTATAAAAGTAATTGAATTATTTCAAAGAAATTTATTAAAAATTTTGTAAATAATTGAATTCCTGGGAAATTTTGCAAAGAATTTTATTAAAATTTTTAAAAATAATTGAATTTCGATGAAGAATTTTATTATTTATAAAGATAATTGAAATTTTGACGAGAATTTTTTTTAAATTTTTGAACATAATTGAATTTCTGCGAAGAATTTTTATAACTTTTGAAAATAATTGAATTTCTGGAATCATTTGTAACTTTTCCAAAATTCAATTTTTTTTTTAGTATTTTTAACTAAAATTCTTCTATTAATCTAGTATTTATAAAAATTGTAAAAATTATTCATTAAATAATTTATGAGTCATAATTTTATCAAAGTTCTTGAAAAATTAAGTTATTTAAAATAATTGAATTCTTGCAACGAATTTTATTAAAAATTTTTTTAAATAATTGAATTCCTGAGAAGAATTTTATTATTTATAAAATTAATTGAATTTTTGAAACGAATTTTATTATTTATAGAAATAATTGAATTCTTGGGAAGAATTTTATTTATTTATGAAAATAATTGAATTCTTGTGAAGAATTTTACTAATTATAAAAATAATTTAATTGTTACGAAGAATTTATTAAAATTTTAGACAATAAATGAATTTTACGTTAATATTTGAAAATTTTAATTCTTTGGAGGAATTCTATTAAAATTGTTTTGAAAAGAATTGAATTTCTGCAAAGAATTTTACTATTTATAAAAATAATTGAATTATTGCGAAAAATTTTACTATTTTTAAAAATAATTGAAATATTTCCAAGAATTTATTAAAATTTTTAAAAATAATTAAATTGTTTTGAAGAATTTTAATTAAATATTTGAAAATAATGGAATTTTTTCGAGAAATTCAATTACAGTTGTTTCGAAAATAATTTAATTTATCACAAGAATTTCATTATTTTTTGAAAATAATTGAATTCTCTCAATTTTTTTTACGAATATATTTAAAAATTGCATTGAAAGTAATTTAATTTTTATATAGAATTTTTTAAAAATATTTTGAGAATAATTGAATTATATTTAGAGAATTTTAAATTCTTGTTGAAATTGCATTTTATGAAAATTTTCAAAAATATTTAAATTCTTTCATGTTATTTTATTTAAATTTAAGTAAAAATAATTTAATTCGTGCAAAAAATTTTTGGATTTATAAAAATAGTTGAATTATTTTGAATAATTTATTAAAATTTTAGGAAATAATTGAAATTTATGGAAATATTTAAAAATATTTGAATTCATCCGAGAAATTCAATTAAAAATTGTTTTGAAAATAATTGAATTCCTGCAAAGAATTTTACTATTTATAAAATTAATTGAATTCTTGTGAAGAATTTTACTATTTATAAAAATAATTGAATTTTTTCGAAGGATTTATTAAAATTTTAGAAAAAAAATTGAATTTTTATTAAAACTCTTGAAAATTATTGTATTCTTGACAAAAATTTCACAATTTATAAAAATAATTGAATTGTTTTTAAGAATTTTATTAAAATAATTGAATTTAAATAATATCTGAATTTTTGAAAATAATTGAACTTTTTGTAGGGATTTTGTTAAAAACTATGAAAATAATGATTTTTTTAAAAATAATTACATCAAAATTGTGGAAAATAATTGAATTTATATTAAAATTGTTTTGAAAATAATTAAATTCCTGCAAAGAATTTTACTATTTATAAAATCAAATTGAATTCTTGTGAAGAATTTTACTATTTATAAAAATAAATGAATTTTTTCGAAGGATTTATTAAAATTTTAGAAAAAAAATTGAATTTTTATAAAATTATGTAAAAAATTTATATTTTAAAATAAAAAATTTTGTAATTTGCTAAATATATTGAATATTACGTTTCGTGCGTAACATTTGTTAGTAATAATATAATATACAATCTGTCTAAAGTTAACAAAAAAAAAAGTTATAAACAAAAGACAACTTCAGAGTGTGAGGGACAGAAAAAGTGAATAAATGAATAAAAGAACATTCAAATTATGATAGTTAATTTTTTTTTTCGAAAAAGAAGAAAAAGAAGAAAAATAAGAAGAATTTATCCGAATGTTCTTTTTCTGGTATAGCCAACAAATGAAAACCACGACGAAAAATGTGTTCGAAAAAACTTTAATGCGGAATCCGAGAGTTTGAAACTCTCCGAGTCGTAAAGAAAATTTAAACTATCCTTTTTTTGGAGTCATCCTAATGCGCAGCCTCTGTTCTCCCGAATCTTTGTGTAAAACGTCAATGGATTTTTCAAGTCAGATGGTGATAAAAAATGATAAAAGCGGAGAGAATGGAGGTTGGTTGCAAATTACTGGCGCACTCGCGGCATTGAGTTGGATGAAAACTAGTGTGTTGGGTATGAGGGAGGAAAATTGCTGCACACAGAGAGTTTGGCTTTTACTATACGATATTGTAATACTGTAAGCCGAGCCTCGCAACGTGCCCTGCCTTTCCTCTGGCTGTTTATGAGGGTAAGATTCGCGATGTACCCAACACCTGGGGCTTATGATTCTAGCATTATTGCTCGAGTAAATTAGCCTTCTAATATCATTTTCTTCACGCCTGTTTGACAAATTCTTTCTCGTATATTCATTAATGCAGCCCATACACCCTTTTATTAGCTTCATTTTTATATATCTATGCTATTACGCTAACGCTTTTAATAATAAACTCCTTTAATCGCAAGAATAATTCACTTCATTTTTAAAAATGCTTCGATGCATTCAAATATTTATTTTATACAAAAATTCTCTAACAAATATTTAATCTCACTAACAGTATCAGGGTTCACACAAGTCAGGGAATTCAGGGAAAAGTCAGGGATTTTCATTAAAAGTACTGGAAAAAATTAAACTATGCCTCATAAACTATGAAATTGACAAGAATTAAAATTAATTTTAGAAATGCTTCAATGTGTTCAAATAATATTTATTATTTAAAAAATTTAATTGTTGTACATTTAAGCAATTTTAGAATTTTAGATTTTACTAAAATTTTTATTTAAATAATTGTTTGAAAATTTTATAAAAATAGTAAATAATAAAAATCATTGAATTGAAAAAAGTTTTTAAAAATATTTAAATTTTACAAAGAATTATATTAAAATTTTTGAAAATAATTGAATTTCTGTGAAGAATTTTATTACTTTAAAAATAATTGAATTTTTTTTTAATAATTGAATTCTTCTGGAAAATATAATTAAAATAGTAGATGATAGTAGATTAATTTTAATTGTGTATTGGCTGCATTAATGAATATACGAGAAAGAATTAAATTGAATTAAAATTGAATGTTTTCCATTTCTGCCAATAATTACTATTTTAATAACTTAATTCTTGAAGAACTATCAATAAATTATTACTTAGAAATTATTTAATGAATAATTTTACTTAAAAATTTCAAACTTAATTGGATTTTAAAAATTTCCTTGCATTCAATTATTTTTAATATCTACTATTTTAATAAATATCCAAAGGAATTCAATTATTAAACAAAATTTTAATAAAAAATTCACAGGAATTCAATTACTTACCAATTTTTTATAAATTTATTCGCATAATTCAATTATTTTTTATTTTTTAATGAAGTTTCTCCAAAGAATTCAAATATAACCTGAGAATTGAAAAAAAATAGTTATGAGAAATTCAATTATTTCGAAAAATTTAAGTAAAATTCTTTTAAAAATTCTATTATTTAAAAAAATTTTGACAAAATTCTTTACAAGATTTAGTTAATAAAATTGCAATTTTCATAAAATTTTCAATACAATTCAATTATTTCCAATATAATTCTTCTTAAAAATTCAATTATTCTCACAAATAATACATTTTTTATGGGAATTCAATTGTTTAAAAAAATTTTTAAAAAGTCTTCATTGGAAGTCAATTATTTTCATAAATAATAAAATTTTTCTTGAGAATTTAATTATTTAAAAAAATTTTGATCATAGAATACAATTATTTTTCTAAAATATAACATTCTTCCTAGGAATACAATTATTGTCAAAAATCTTTGTAAAAATCTTCAAAACAATTCAATTATTTTCATAAATAATAAAATTCTTCTAAGCAATTCAATTATTTAAGAAATTTTAATAGATTTCTGCCCAAGAATTAAATTCTTTTCAAAAATGAATATTTTCACATGAATTCAATTATTTAAAAAAAATTCTATTTAATTCTTTGTCAAATTTCAATTATTTTCAATTTTTTTAATGAAATTTCTCGATAAAATTTAATTATTTTTAAAAAGTTTTGAAAAATTCTGAGAAATTTAATTGTTTAAAAAAATCCGAATAAAATTACTTTTACAAATACAATTTTTTCACAGGAATTCAAATCTTTAAAAAAAATTGCGAATTAATATTTTAATATTCAATTTTTAATATTCAAATTTCAATATTCAATTTAAATATAAAATATTAACTATGAAATTGATTTTTATTATTTTTGAAAATAATTGAATTTTAGAGAAAAATTTTATCATTTTATAAAGATAATTGGATTCTTTTCAAGAAATTAAATATTTTTTAAAAATAACTGAAATTCTGCTAAGCATTGTATTACTTTTGAAAATAATTGAATTCTTGTCATGAATATTGTTATTTATGAAAATAATTGAATTTTGCAAAGAAGTTTATCAAAATTCCTGAAACCTTTTCAAAATTCAATTATTTCGAAAAATTCGTGCTATATTTATTTTAATATTCAATTATTATCTAAAATTTTAACTGAAATTCATTTTTAAATCAATTTTTATTAAAAAATTCTACGAAAATTTAATTATTTAAATACAAAAATAAATAATTTTTTTTTTTGTATTTAATTAATTGAATTCTCGAAGAATGTTTCTTAAAATTGAATTCTCATAAAGAATTATATATCATTTATTTATGATAATTGTAAACGCAACTCAATTATTCATTAAATAATTAGTAAGTAATAATTTTATGCGACAGTTCTCCAAGAATTAAGTTATTTAAAAAAAAATTATTGTCAGGAATTGAAAAAAATTGAAAGTTTCGTATTAGAAATTGCAATTCGGGGTAATTTCACAATTTATGAGGCAAACAAATAAGACAAAAAAATTCATAATTTTCTTATGAATTCTAAAAATTAAATTTTTTACAGAACTTTTAATAAGAATTCCTGACTTTTTCCTGATTTCCCTGACCAATTCTACTTTTCCCTGATTTCCCTGAATTTCCTGACTTTCCTGACCTGTTGCAACCCTGTCTTTTTTAAATTTAGAAAGTAATAAATTATATCTGATAATTACTAATTTCGATTATTTTAAATTAATATTATAATTATTATAATTGTTTACAATTATTTCCAATATAAAAAGTAATCCATTTAGCCATTATTATTATCATCTCCAACACATAATTCCATGAAACCTTCTTTTCTAACACACTAATCCCCTTTATTTCCTTTCATACTTTTAGAAATTTAATACTGTTTTGATAAAAAGCAGCGAGATCCAATTCTTACCCCTAAACTCACACATCACTGTGCTGAAAGGCCTTTATAATAATGGTGTATAGAACTTGGTAAAATCTCTTGAGACACTTTTATCAGAGAAGTGAAGCACCTCCTTTGAGATGACGTGACCTTCTCTCGTCATATTATTCGAAAAATTCTCTACATTAATGTTTACCGATTTTTTTTTTGCTCAACATTTACATTTACATATACATTCTCTAGTTTAAATAAGAGAAGGTTTTTTAATTAATAACCACCTATAGAAATGCATATTCACTTGCTTTCTATATTTTACTACAAACAAACAAAAATTACTTTCCACAAAAAGAAATATTCTTGAAAAATATAAATGCAGTTTAATTTCGAAATATTATATTTACTCTAGAACGATTTTTTCACGAAGAGAAAATTGTTGAATAAAAACCTTTTCAACAAATAAAAACTTTATGGTATATTTGAATCGTCAATTTATAGCAGAAAACTTTGACGTTAAAATATAAACCAACAAAAGCGATTCTTAAAAGCAAATCAAATGACAATAAAATGTAAAATTGTTTTCGATTGCAAAAAGAATTGTACACTGAAAAAAATTTATTCTCAATTTAAGAATATAGTAATATTTTCTACTTGAATTTTAAATTTTTTTCTTAAAATAAAAATATATTCTTATTTCTTTCTTAATTTTCCCTGAATTACAGACAGAATTTTGACTCTATTTCTTTGACTCTAAAAATTATTAGATACATAAAAATATATTCTAATACTTTTATTTACGTATTTCTTTGAATATAAAATTATTCTTTGAATTATTTTTTTTTTTAAATACATTAGTTTGAATAAATATTTAATCATAGAAAAGTAATCATTTAAATCAAATAAATTTCTTCTTGTTTTCCGATTTAATTATATTTATAAAAAGAACATTTTTATGCAAGTAGAATTTCTTATAATGAAATATATTTTTCAGATAAACGTTTGTAGAATGTTTTTCAAGATAGTCTGCATCAAATTTTTCAATCTTCACTCTAATTAAATTAAATTTTAATTAATTATAAAAATGAAAAGAGTTGAATAAACAGATATCTTTAGAACTTTTAATTAATAATAATAATAATTTCTGTTTACGTCTTTTATCGCACTCGATCTTCAATAAAAGGAAAATGAACACAATTATCACAATTGTATAATAATTATTATAGGTACCTAATTATGCAAATTATTTCCAAAAATAATTGAATAATTCCATTTACAGGGTTGCCACAGAATATTTATTTATTTATTTAAATTTATTTACGAATTTATTTAATTGTAAAATTATTCAAAAAGAAAACCAATAACTTCGAATTTTCCCAGAAATTTTCAGGAAACAATTGTCAATTCAACAATAACCTCATTTTTAAATAAATATTTAATCACTATTATCTTGCAACAAACTTTATTACATTTTTTTTTAAATAATTGAATTCTTTTGAGAAATTTTATTAAAATAGAACATTTTGAAATGTAATTAAAGAATCTTGAAATCTCTCTTTAAATTTTTCTTTAAATTATTTTTAATAATTTTTGAAAGAGTTCTTTGAGAATTTTCAAATTCTTTGGTATACAATTCAATTTTACGAAAATGCGATTATTTGGAAATTCTTCAATAATTAAATATATGGAATATATGAAAAATTCAGATTTTTAAAGCTTTTAGTTTGAAACCTTTACGAAATTCAATTATTTCTAAAAATTGCAATTATTAGTAACTTTTAAAAAATTCAATTATTATCTAAAACTTTTATTGAAATTAATTTTTAAATCAATTTTTATTGGAAAATCTACGAGAATTCAATTATTTAAATACAAACATATAGATAATTGAATAATTGAATATTTCTTAAAATTGAATTTTCATAAACAATTTTATCAATAATTGAATTCTGTCCATGAATTTTAATAAAATGCGATGAATTTTATTATTTATACAAATAACTATAAGGTTCAGATAAGAATTTTAATATTTATAAAAATAATTGAATTCTTGAGAAGCATTTAAACAAAATTTTTAAGAATAATTGCATTTTTTTGATAAATTTATTAAAAATTGTATTAATAATAATTGAAATTATGCAATGTGTTTAATTATTTAAAAAAAAATAATTGAATTCTTAAAACGAATTTTTTATGCAAATACTAATTTAATTAATTGAATTCCACAGAAATTTGTATTATTCATGAAAAGAATTCAATTCTTACGAACATTTTACAAAAATTTGTTTAAATAATTGAATTCTGTTTGGGAATTTTATGAAAATAGTAAATATTAAAAATCATTTAATTGCAAAAATTTTTTAAAAATAATTACATTATACAAAGAATTCTATTCAAATTTTTGACAATAATTTCATGTCTGTGTGGTATTTCATTAAATTTTTTTGGAAATAATTGAATTCCTAAAAAGCATTTTATTATTTATGAAAAAAATTGAATTCTTGCGAACGATTTTATTATAATTTTTTAAAATAATTGAATTTCCAAGAAGAAATTTATTATTTTTAAAAATAATTGAATTCTCTTGATGAATATTGTTATTTACAAAAATAATTGAATTTTGTAAAGAATTTTATTAAAATGCCTCACAATAATTGAATTTTAGAGAATAATTTTGTTACTTATCTTTAATAATTGAATTCTTTCGAAGAATTATTTATGTAAATATTTGAATTCTTAGGAAGAATTTTATTAAAATCTAAAAGAATAATTGAATTATTTTAAAAAAATATAATTAAAATTGTATTTAAAATAATTGATTTCATTCAAACAATTTTATTAAAATATTTTAAAATAATTGAAATCCTGTGAAAAATTCTAATATTTTTTTTAAATAATTGATTTTTTCAAAGAATTGAAATTAAATTTTTATGAATAATTACATTTTTCGAGGAATTTGATAAAAATTGTATTAAAAATAATTGAAATCCTGTGATGAATTTTATTATTTATGCGAAAATAATGGAATGGTTGCTAAGAATTTTATTAAAATTTTCGAAAATAATTGAATTTCTGCGAAGAATTTTATTAATTTTGAAAATAATTGAATTCCTCTTATGAATATTGTTATTTATAAAAGTAATTAAATTTTGCAATGAATTTTATTAAAATTCTTGAATATAATTGAATTTCGGCGAAGAATTTTACTATTTATAAAGATAATTGAAATGTTGTTGAATTTTTTTAAAAAATTTTGAAAATAATTGAATTTCTGGAAAGAATTTTATTATTTATTAAGATAGTTGAATTCTCTCAAAGTGCGTTAAATTTTTTAAAACTGAAACTAATTTCAAGTTTCCCTGACTTTTCCCTGACAACCCTGATTTTAGTATAAATAATTCAATGACCAATACAGATTATACTTCCACCGAGATTAGAAAAATATTGAGTTTAGAAATGGTTCCTTTAAGTCGACACCTAATCCTACAGAGAAGATATACTCTTTTCCTAAAGAAAAAAAAACTTTCCCTCGAATACAGCAATTGGAAATTTACAATTAAATAACTTGTTTTGTGTGACTTGAGAAATAAATTTTCGAGACTTTAAAAAGAATAAATTATCACAAATCACAATAATTATATAGAGAAAAAATAAATTTGACAGAATAAAAATGGAAATTGGGAGAGAAAAAAGAGAGAGAGAGAGAGAAGAAAAAATAAAAGACAAGAAGCAATAACGCTGCGGTAAAAGGAATCGCACCACGATTTAAATTCAGGTGGCTCTAAACTATTACATTGATATTGTGTTACACACGCTAGAGAAGCGAACAGGGTGGAAAAAGCAAACTTACATTATTATGCCATTGGTGTGGGTGTGAGTATATATAGTTTGATGTACCCAGCTCCGGAACACAAAGTGTGACACGGTCCGGACGAATGCCTTATGTCCTTTGACGTTGCATGTCTTTCACCATATCTGCATACCTATATAACAGAGAAGAAAACTGTCTACATTTTTTTCATATATATATACCAAACGCATATCATCAATCGTTTATTTCTATTTCAACATTTGCGTACAATTTTTATTTTCTTTCTGCTTTTTTTTATATTCCCTTTCTCTATTTCTTTCATTTATTTATACTCTCTATATACTGTAACTGAAAAATAATACACACTTCAGTTAACAAAATTATATAAAAGGCTTACATGCATAAAAAAAATTATTGGAGAATCGAAAACAAAGTGTAAAAAATATTTATAATAAAATATTCGCATATTTTTTCTTTTTATAAAATTTATACTGAATTTAAATTTAATACATACTGAATAATAATTTTATTATTATTTTATCATCCATTATTTTTTATTACAGGACAAACAATCCCAGTCCAAAAAATCCAGACTAAAAAATCCAAGAAAAAAAGTCCAAAGTACAAAAAATCAAAAATAAAAATGTCCAAAGTAAATCCAAAATAAATAAAAACGTCCAAAATAAATAATCAAAGATGTGAAAATGCCACGTTTTTACTTTTTACGCTACTATAAAAACGGAATTTAAAATATTAATGTCAAAATCGCAGGATTTTAATTATTTATATAAATAATTAAATTCTTAATAAATATTTTTCATTTAAATTCAATTATTTAAAAAAAAAATTTTAATAAAATTCTAAGCAAGAATTCAATTATTTTCATAAATAATAAAACTTATATCGAATTACAATTATTTTTAATACAATTTTAAATTAATTAATTGAAAAATTCAATTATTTTCACAAATCAAATTTTCCCCAAGAATTCAATTATTTAAAATAAAATTTTCTATAAAATGTATTATATTATGAAATAATTAATTATTTAACAATAAGGTCTACAACATTCACTATATTAATTATTTAAAACAATATTTATATAATTCTTATAAAGAATTCTTTATTATTTACAAATTCTTTATTATTTTCAAAAGTAACAAAATTTTTCAGAGAAATTAAATTCTTTTTCAACATTTTAATAAAATTTTTGGCAATAATTCAATTATTTCCATGAATAATAAAAATTCTTCTCAGGAATTCAATTATTTTTGAAAATTTTAATAAAATTCTTTGCAACTATTCAATTATTTTCGCATAAATAATAAAATCGATTGCAGGATTTCAATTATTTTTAATACAATTTTACAGAAATTGTTTGAAAAATGTAATTATTCTTAAAAATTTAATTTTAATTCCTCGAAAAATCAATTATTTAGAAAATATTTTATTTAAAGTTTTTTGGAAGAATTGAATTATTTACAAAAATATTAGGATTTTTTACAGGAATTTAATTATTTACAAAAATATTAGAATTTTTTAAGGGAATTCAATTATTTTCAAACATTTTAATAAAATTGTTGAAAAGAAATCAATTCTTTTATACACAATTTTAATTATATTTTATTGAAATAATTCAATTATTCTTTTAGGTTTTAATAAAATTCTTTCCAAGAATTCAATTATTTACATAAATAATTCTTCGAAAGAATTCAATTATTAAAGATAAATAGCAAAATTATTCCTGAAAATTCAATTTTTTGAGGCATTTTAATAAAATTCTGTGCAAAATTCAATTATTGTCATAATTAAAAAAAATCTTCACAAAAATTAAATTATTTTCATAAATAAAAAAATTTCAATTATTCTACAAAATTTTTAAATAACAATTATTCCAAGAAATACAATTATTTTCAACAATTTTGATAAAATTCTTTATAAAAATTCAATTATTTTTTTTTCAATATAATTCCAATTAAATTACTCGATTAATTGAATTATTTTCAGAAATTTAAAATGTTAAGTTTACCTACTTTCGATTCACAGTCATCGAAATGAGCAACTCAAAAAAAAGGACAAATTCATTGAATTAAATTTGAAAATAAAGAATAAAATTTCATTCAATTGAATTTAAAAAAAAAAAACATTACTTTGTTAGTTCTTTAAAGAAATTTTTTAAGTACACATCATATTTCTCGGTGATGTTAGAAATTAAATTCCGCACTATTTTCTCAAAAAATTTTATGAAAGCATTGTAAACGACTATATACGCTTTCAGTAGATAAATAAAGTTGTGGTAAGACACAAACTAAGCTTTTGCAGGAAAAAAATTGTCTTGGGAAGAATTTAAAATATATTTACGTATTATATTCTAAAAAAAAAATATTACAACAATATTGAAGATAAATAACAAGATAAAATTGTACAAAAATTTGTTGCAACTATAAAAAAAAACTACGAATTCCCGCATGAACTCTATTTTATATAAGATAATAAAAAAAAATCTGACGAATGGACGAAAAAGTATTTTTACAAAAAAGTATATAATATAAATATACTTTTTTAACTTGAAAGCATTTTATTGAGACACGGAAATATTACAAAAGAATGAATCTTCCATTTGCTGCGGGTGTTGGACAAAAAAAAAAGTGCTTTTTCCCCCAATTCTTTATAAAGTCGCCGGCGGCATTTTTCATACCGTTTTGATGCGCAAACATTTAAGAAACCTCTCTTTCTCTCTCTTTCTCTCTCTTTCTCTACATATGCATATATATGTATCCAAACAGGGTTCAATAGCCACTTCATAACTTTTTAGCATTTACGAACAGAATATTACGAAAAACTTTTGCTCATTCTTCTTTTTTATCCTGACTTGAGCAAAAATATATTATACACGTTCTTGAAAAAATATTATGATTAAAAAAAATAATAATTTAACTCTTTCAAGTAGACATAATCTCAAAAAAAATTCTCTCGAATGAATAAAAATGTAGACACAACTAAATGTTGCAAAATTGATCGAAATGGATCGAAACAACATTTTTGTTGAGTAAAAATACACTTGCAAAAAAAAAAGTAAAAGAAAAAAAAATTCACGAGGGGAATTATCGAAGTAAATGAAATATTCAGAAAAAACTGTGCAGATAATTCTCAAGAGATTTTCAAGAGTTTTTCAGAAAAAATATTACCTGCTGTTGAGAGAGAGAGAGAGAGAGAGAGAGAGATCGCGAGTTTTTGGGATTTTTTCAACTCCGACAAAAAGAATTAACAAGAGACAAATTTCAAAAACCATTAACATCTTTCCATTCATTTCAATAAAAGTTCCATTTACTGAGATGAGAGTTTGAAAATTCCGCAGTTTCCAACAGCATATATGTGGAAAAATTTATTTTGTGTAAGACACGTTTGGGAAATAAACGCGAGTCATAATTTCCGCGTGCCGATAACAAAACATGAATAACGACATCAGACGAAAACTCTAATGTTGTGCGATATTTTTTAAAAGTCAATTCCCCTCTTCTCGTGAAACATATTCTTGTGTATATATTTTAGTGCATATATTAGTACATATATTACTATCTATCAAAGTATACAATAATCAAAGAAAACATCTTACACACTTCGCACTCGAATATTAATTTTAAAAAAGCAGTAAAAAAGTAGCTATCGAAAAATTAAACTTGACGACCAAAAAAACTCGTTTTAAAAACTTCACAAAACTCCCAAAAATTCCCAAATTCCATTCTATATTTTATTTTCATAACTTTTTCCTAATTTTCATCAAAAATATTTACTTCCTTATTCTTATCCTACTGCTAATAAATTGAATTCCTGCAACGAATTTTATTATTCATAAAAGAATTTAAATATTTTTAAAAATAATTTAATTCTAGCGAAGAATTTTATAAAAATTTTTTAAATAACTGATTTCTTTCGACTAATTTTATGCAAATTCTAATTTAAATATTTGAAATCCTAACAATTTTTATTATTCATGAAAATAATTGAATTCTTACTAAGAATTTTACAAAAAAATTTTTAAATAATTAATTTATGAAAATAATTGAATTTTGCAAAGAATTTTATTAAAATGACACAAAATAATTGAATTTTCGTGAATAATTTTCTTATTTATCGACATAATTGAATTCTTTCGAAGAAAATTATTTATGTAAATAATTTAGAAATAATTGATTTAAATTTAAAATAATTGATTTCTTTCGAACAATTTTATAAAAATATTTGAAAGTAATTGAATTTCTGTGAAAAATTCTAATATTTTTTTTGTCAATAGTTAAATTCTTCTAAAGAATTTTGAAACAACGTTTTTGTAAATAATTGATTTTTTTGAGGAATTGAAATTAAATTTTTACGACTAATTACATTTTTTGAGCAATTCCTGTAAAATTGTATTAAAAATAATTGAAATTCGGCGTTAGAGTTTTATTATCTATAAAAATAATTGAATTCTTTCAAACGATTTTATTAGAATTTTTTTTAAATATTTGAATTTCCAAGAAAAAAATTCTTACTTTTAAAAATAATTGAATTTCTTGTGATGATTATTGTTATTTATGAAAGTAATTGAATTTTGCGAAAAATTTTATTAAAACGCCTCAAAATAATTGAATTTTCGGAAATAATTTTGTTATTTATTGAAATAATTTAATTGCAGGGAAGAATTATTTATGTAAATAATTGAATTCTAGAGAAAAAATTTTTTGAAATCTAAAAGAATAATTGAATTATTTCAAAACAATTTAATTAAAATTGTACTTAATTGATTTCTTTCCAACAATTTTATTAAAATATTTGAAAATAATTGAATTCCTGTGAAAAATTCTAATATCTTTGTAAATCATTGAATTCTTCCAAAGAATTTAAAAAATACATTTTCTCAAATAATAATTGATTTTTTCGAAGAATTTAAATTAAATTTTTAAGAATAATTACATATTTTGAGCAATTCCTGTGAAATTATATTAAAAATAATTGAAATCTTGCAATGGATTTTATTATTTATGAAAATAATTGAATTATTGCGAGAAATTTTATTAAAATATTGAAAAAGAATTGAATTTCTGTAGAAAATTTTGTTATTTCCGAAAATAATTTAATTTTTCATAAGAATTTCATAAACATTGTTTTAAATAATTAATTTTTTTGATATATAATAAATAATATGAAAATTTTATTTTAAATAATTGAATTCTTGTGAATAATTTTATTTGTGAAAATAATTAAATTTTTCGATTAATTAATTAAAAATAATTGAAATTCTTCGATTTTATTATTATAATTATTATATATTATATATTATATATTTTATTTATTATTATTTTTTATTATTTATGAAAATAATTGAATTCTTGCTTTTAATTTTATCAAAAATGTTTTTAAAAAGTTGCATTTATATGAAAAATGTTATTATTAGTGAAAGTAATTGAATTATTGTGCAGAATTGTATAAAAATTTTGTTAAATAATTGATTTTTTCGAAATTTTTTTGCACACGCTATTCTAATATAAACTAATTGAATTCCTGTGTAAATTTTATTATTTATGAAAGTAATTGAATTGTGAATGAATTTTATCAATTTTTTTCTAAATAATTGAATTAATTTTCGAAATTTTATGAAAATACTAGATATTGAAAATAATTGAGTTTGGAATATTTTTTTAAAAATAATTTTCTAAATAATTGAATTCATTTGCGAAATTTTATGAAAATACTAAATATTGAAAATAATTGAGTTTGGAATATTTTTTTAATATAATTGAATCGTTTTAAAAAATTTAATTATACTTTTCGAGAATAGTTTTTTGATTTCTAGTATTAGCGAATTTGTAGTAGAAATTTAAAAAAAACAGAAATAGAAGCTTATAGTGCCTGAAATCTAAAAAGAACCCATATAGTAGCATAACGTAAAAAAAGTAGTAAATAATAGGTTTTAGTAGCTGAGTGCGAAGCCTGTCCTTATTATTTTCTATTCCATACATGTTTCTACTTATTTTATATACAGAATTTCTCACTTGACAACAAACCAAGTATTCCTGTTACTATTCAACAATTTCCCTCCCCCTCCCCCCCCTCTCTCTCTCTCTCTCTCTCTTTGAAAACCATCTCTCTGTCGATCGATGTACGACTATCGCGGTCGCAAATTAAACTCACGAACATTCTCACGTGAAATTCTATTTCAAGAAGCGATGGCAAAGAGCCTGATTATTCCCCTTTTAAAATCACCTTCAAACAACGAACAAGGCAAATCATTAAAGTTAACAGAAATTCTAATGAATGTTATACGCTTTTTCCCTCTCTGTAATAGACGAGAGAAAAAAATGAGAGAAGATTAAAGCTGTGCTGTGCAGCCATTTATAATCAACGCGGAAATATGTGCTCTAAAAATAAAAAAAAAATGTTTAATAATAATTCATGTAATTACCGCAAAAATGTGCGCGAGTTTACTGGAGCAAATCGTTTTATATAATAACAAAAATATTTTTTTTAAAATCAAAATGAAAATACATTCTTCGTTTATGATTGTAGGATATATAAATTGAAAAGAATTCATAGCATATATATATATACAGAAAGCAATCTACTATGTAACATTTTTTTTCTTTTTTAGAAACTAAAAAACAATCGAATAATTAAAATCAATTATATTGTCAATCAAGGTTTTTTTTTACAAGCATTCAAATGGAATTTTTCATAAAGTATTCTTGAAGAATTATATATTTTTTAAAATAATAAATTTTCACTGAATTTCAAAAAAAAAAAAAAAAAATTTTCAACTAACAATCGAATAATAAAAATCAAGTATATTGTGAATCAAAGTTTTTGTTACAAACATTCAGATGAATTTTTTATAAAGTATTTTCGTAAAATTATATTTTTTAAAGAATAATAAATTTTCATTGAATTTAAAAAAAAAAATTTTTCCACCTAACAATCGAATAATAAAAATCAATCATATTGTCAATTAAAGATTTTTTCACAAACATTCAAATGAATTTTTTATAAAGTAATAAATATGTTGAGAATAATACACATAAAAATAGCAAAACAAAAAATACATAAAAAATAAAAAAAAAAAATGTTAACAAAAATGAAGCTTTCATTTAAATTGAATCTTCCCGTAAATCAATAGAAAGTGTTAAACCTGTACTTTATTTTTATCGTATATAACAGAAGACAACCCGGAAATTAAGAATCTCAAAATAAAATTGTGAAAAGAATTTTACCTTTGCATGTAAATATGTAGTATTGATGAAAATATTATTAAGGTGAAAATTGAGGCAAATCAAATTCTTTTGGCAAGGTTTCAACGTTGTAACGGTTAGTAATTCCCACGATATGAATGAGTGACAGGAACAATAATTTTAAAGTTACACTCGTGCTTGGAGGAGATTTGCCTAAACTGGCACGAACTTGTTCTTTTTTTAAATTATTCTAGGGATTCATATTTTTATTGCTCTTTTTTTTGCATTTCTTCCTCATCCCCCCCCCCCATCTCCTTTTCACTCTATATATCTTTTTTTCTTTTTCTTTTTCCTTTTCCCCTTACTTTCTATTTTACACTAGGTGACAGGCGGCAATTCTCTGACGTGCCGAGACTTGCGAGACGATTTTTACACCTTAAATAAATTTCACGGACATGATCTTTTTCACAAATCTTCCATTTACATAATTGATATAATAATTTGGCACTCTAGAGAAATTTTCTCTGACAGTGGAATATAAATTGTTAAGAAAGACTATTATTATTTTTTTTTTTTTTTCATTTGTAAAAACAAAAACGATTATTCGAAAAAAACAAAAGGATTTATCTGCATTATTATAGATTTTTTTGTCAATTCTAAACGCCATTTGTATCACTGTATAGAGAAAAATGTTATTCGAGTTGAAAATACCCGATCATTCTCGATTCTGGAAAACCTGAAAAAACTCTTCGTGGTTCCAATCGTGATTTTCTGTCCAGAATCTTCAACGGTAAAGCTTTTATCGGACTGACCTATGAAAAGATTGGAAATACGATTAGGTACTGTTACGTCACGGATCACTGTACCTCCTGATAAGAGACATCGAATCCCTAGTTGGTTGCCCGATAAAAAGATATAGAAAGATTTCAATCACAATTCTACTCGGAATGAAATGCCCAAAGAAATACAACTTTATCGTATATATATATATATATAGAGAATAGCGTCTTATTATATTGTATAGGAAAAATTAAAAATAACAATTTCTTTTCCAACGCGACGAATTGTATTATTTATGAATTACCCAACAGCTACTAATAAAAAATAGAAATTTTATAACAAATTATAAAAATAAACTCTCTAAATTTAAATTAGTAAAAATGTTTACAAATTTGAAAAAGTGACTGACTGTTTGCTTTTGAATTACTAAATTTTAGTAATAAATAGTTATTTCTACTAATTTATATTTATTAGTAAAATTTACTAATTTAAAAGCAAAAGGTCAGTCACTAATTTAAATTAGACGATTGACTATTTGCTTTCCAATTAGTAAATTTAATCTAATAAATAGTTATTTCTACACGGAAAAAAATATTCACCTGGAACAGCTATAAATTTCACTGGGTTAGCCAAATTTTTAGTTGTTTCAGTTAAGACTTTCGCTATTTTAGAGAAACTTATCGCTGTTCCAGGTAAACATTTTTTTCCGTGTACTAATTTATTAATAAAATATACTAATTCAAATTCAAAAAGTCAGTCACTAATTCAAATTAGTAAACATTTTTGCTAATTCAAATTTAGAGAGAACGAATAAAATAATAATTTAACGAAAGCAGATTTCGCACTCGACAATTAATTTTAAAAAAGTATCAAAAAAAGTAACTTTGAAAACTAAAAAAAAAGTAGTGAAAGAGTAGCTACCGAGAAATTTAACTTGACGACAAAAAAACTCGTTTTAGACACTTCACTGGTTTTTATTTTTATGAAACAATGTTTGTTTATTTTTTTAATTATTTCCATTGAAAATATTTAATATCACAATTTTTCTAAGAATATAAAATTACGAAAAAAAAAAGAATAAAAAATGTTGCTTCGCAACAATTCTGATACGTTTTTTTTGTCTCAATTTGATATCCTTAAAAAAACTGTGATTTTTTCTAATCTAAAAAATGACTTAAATATTTTTAAACCTCTTGTTTTCCAATATAATCCGTTCGTCTGACCGAAACATGCTTTTACTACTGATTTTTTTATTCAGGATTGACACAAAAATTTAATTTTGTTTTTCCCTGATTTTTTCATAATTTCCTGACAGAATTTTTACTTTTTCCCTAAATCTAAAAAATACAATTCTCATTAAGAATTATATCAACGAATTTTTTAAATAATTAAATTCTTTTGACATATTTTAATTGAATATTTAAAAAATAATAACATTTTCCGAGGAAATCGATTGAAATTGTATTAAAAATAATTGAAAATCTGCGTTTCAATTTTATTATGTATATATCTATGAAAAAAATTGAATTCTTGTAAACGATTTTATTAGAATTTTTACAAAAATAATTGAATTTCCAAGAAAAAATTTCTTACTTTTAAAAATAATTGAATTCTTATGATGAATATTGTTCTTTATAAAAGTATTGAATTTTGCAAGGAATTTTATTAAAATGCCTCGAAATATTTGAATTTTCCAAAATAATTTTGTTATTTATCGATATAATTGAATTCTTTTAAAAAATTATTTATGTAAATAATTGAATTCTTCGGAAGAATTTTATTAAAATCTAAATGAATAATTGATTTCTTTCCAACAATTTTATAAAAATAATTGAAAATAATTAAATTCCTGTGAAAAATTCTAATATTTTTGTAAATCAGTGAATTCTTCCAAAGAATTTAAAAAAATATTTTTTTAAATAATTGATTTTTCCAGGAATTGAAATTAGATTTTTCTAGCAATTCCTGTAAAATTATATTAAAAATAATTGAAAACCTGCGATGAATTCTATTACTTATAGAAATAATTGAACAGTTGCTAAGAATTTTTTAAAAATTTTCAAAAATAATTGAATTTCCAATAAAATAATTGAATTTTCGGAAATAATTTTGATATTTATCGAGATAATTGAATTTTTTAAAGAATTATTTATATAAATAATTGAATTCTTGGGAAGAATTTTATTAAAATCTAAATGAATAATTGAATTATTTTAATAAAATATAATTAAAATTGTATTTAAAAGAATTAATTTCTTTCGAACAATTTTATTAAAGTATTTAAAAATAATTTAATTCCTGTGTTATAGATTCTAATATTTTTGTAAATAATTGATTTTTCGAGGAATTGAAATTAAATTTTTAATAATAATTACATTTTTTAAACAATTTCTGGAAAATTTTATTAAAAATAATTGAAATCCTGCAATAAATTTTATTATTTATGAAAATAATTGAATTTCTGAGAAGAATTTTATTATTTAAGAAAATAATTGAATTATTGTGAAAAATTTTATTAAAATGTTGAAAAAGAATTGAATTTCTGTAAAAAAATTTGTTATTTTTGAAAATAATCGAATTCTTCATAAGAATTTTTTAAACATTGTTTTAAATAATTAATTTTTTCGAAATGTAATGAAATTTTTCGATTAATTAATATAAAATAATTTAAATTCTTCGATGAGTTTTATTATTTATGAAAATAATTGAATTCTTGATTAGAATTTTATCAAAAATTTTTTAAAAAATTGAATTTTCACGAAAAATGTTATTATTAGTGAAAGTAATTGAATTATTGTGAAGAATTGTATAAAAATTTTAATAAATGATTTTTTCCAAAATTTTTTTGAAAATGCTATTCTAAATTAATTGAATTTCTGTGGAAATTTTATTATTTATGGCAATAATTGGATTTTGGATGAATTTTATCAATTTTTTTTAAATTGAATTAATTTGCGAAATTTTATGAAAGTACTAGATATTGAAAATAATTGAATTTCGAATATTTTTTGAAAATAATTGAATTGTTTTAAATAATTTGATTATAATTTTCTCGAATAGTTTTTTTATTTCTAGTTTTAGCGAATTTAAAGTAGTGGAAATCCTCAAAAAAAAACAGAAATAGTAGCTTTTAGTGGCTGAAATTTAAAAAAAGTACCCAAATAGTAGCATAACGTAAAAAAGTAGTAGTAGTAGTGAATAGTAGGTTTTAGTAGATGAGTGCGAAGTCTGCGAAAGTATTTTCTAATCACAAGAATTACAAGCATTTCTCAAAATCATCTTTTAGAATAATTTTAAAATAATATGAGTTACAAAACAACACAATACTTATAAATTAATATTCCAATAATAAAATAATTAAAATTACAATAATATAGCACTAATATAAAGGAATTAGTATCGCGCAAGTATTAATTACCGAGTATAATACATCCAATTAAATACAGGTATATAGAAACTTTTATAACTCCGGAATCATTACTTTTTTATTAAAATTTAACTGCTAATAATTTTTATGATCTGTTCTTTCATATTTTTCAACTCTCATTTTCCTTCCCTTTGCCCTTCAACGTTCTATATTTATAATCTCAGAGTCAGCTTTATAACTCTTCATATTAGCATTCAAATGAATCTTGGCAATGAGCTTCTCCAAATGACTCATTAAAACCGAAAAAGTAATAAGTTCGTTTTATTTTCAAGAACCAATTCATGTGGAAAAAATCATCTTAATTATAATGATGATGTTAAAAATTAATATTGTATATACAAGGATCATGCCCATAATTTGCATTTTACACTGAAACAAAATTTTTTATCGAAATTTAACTACTGCTGGGCAGTAAAGTGAAAAATAGTTCAAGTAATTACTCTTTTAGTTAATATTTGTATAATTAATTTTACAATTTTAATTTATTATTTTACTAATTTCACTAATTTTACTAGTTTTTATGTACTAGTACTTGAAAATTTAAAATTCAGGTAACTATGAAAAGTAGTTAAATTGCAAAAATAATTGCAAAATTTTATCACAATGATAATACTGATGGTCAATATAAATTAATTAATTTTCTTAGGAACTTCATGAAGACTATACAAAATTTCAAAATAATATACTATTAAATTGTTTATCTACTGATAGAAAATAGGAAGAAAATATTAAGAATTTTCAGAAATAATCGAATTTTCAAAAATAGTAAAAAATATTTTTAAAAAGTCATATATCATCCGAGACCTGATAAGAAATAAAAATAAAGTCCGCCACCAGTACATGAATGAACAACAGATATCTAAAATAATCAAAACTTAAAATATATATCAGCAATTTACGTTGACAAATAGAAGATAGGACCTTCTAAACTTTTTAAATTTGACAATTGACATGTTTGCCTCAAGTGCCACCTGAGACCAATTGTTTGTGTATATATACCAAAGTTGCATAAATACTATAACTCTGCAAAGTTACTACGTGCAAAACTACGCGTTTCGGTCCATAAAACTAACTTTTTATGATTTTATTTAACAAAACTTTTTATGACAAAAATCTTTGCTGTCGTTGCTCTCAGGATTTTTAAAGCGTTTTTTTTCTGTCGTTTCTATTGATTTAGTTGCATTCATAAACAGTTTTAGAGTTAACGCTATTGTTCTTAGAAATAAAAAATGTCTGTTTTACATAAAAAAAAGCTTCTGTATATTTTCTTTTTAAATTATTAAATTTTATTATTAATTTTAAAAATAAATGTTTATTTGTATTTAATGTTTATTTTTATTTAGTGTTTATGTGTATTTAATGTTTATTTGTATTTAGAATTATTTGCATTTAGAATTATTTGTATTTAATGTTTCTTTGTATTTAAAGTTTATCTGTATTTAAAGTTTATCTGTATTTAAAGTTTATTTGTATTTAAACTTTATTTGTATTTAATGTTTATTTGTAAAAAGTGTAGCTAATAAATATTGAGTAAAAAATATGAATTTAAAATTATTTTAAAACAAATGACAACAAGAAAATTGTATATACATTGGGTTTGTTTCTTTTGCAATTTTTCTCACACGATTCAACAGCGCGTGATTGGTTTTTTATGCTCATGAAATCGTTATTGTTTATTGTTTACTCAAGCGATTCACCCAGTTTGAAAACAAATGTTTTTAAACTAGTGTTTTGTTTTAAAGTCTCTCACTCATTGAAAACTGAAAGAACTTGATTGGCCTCTACAAGCAAAAGTACATTAATTGTACAGTATCCGCCAAAATTGTCAGTCCACTCCGTTTTTTTTTTCATCGCAAAAAGTAATTAATTTTCTAAAATATATTATCCTAATCTTAATGTATCATAAAAATTGTTTAATTTGCAATTGTTTTGTAAATTCAAAATTTTAAACTAAAATTCAATTTCTCTTAACGTTTGGAACTTATTTTAAAGCTATTTTCTTTAACTCTATCCATTATTAAGAATTATTTACAATTTATTTACTATTGTAATTAATAATATTAAAATAAAATTTTATAACTAAAACGAAACAAATTTACATTTACTAGAATTCATGTAGAAATTCTATTGAATTGTTCTAGTAAAATTATACAGAATATTCACTAAAATTTTTGTAAAATTATTCTATAGAACAGTGTCTACTATTTTCATTCAACAAAATTCCCGGTTTTTTCTTGGCTTTGTCCAAATTTTTCCCGGTTTTCTTTCTCATCAAATTAAAATTTATTTGATTTCAAACATAAATAAATCTACAAATGACTTCAAAAAATTGTTATGAATTATTAAATTCTTTTGACGAGTTTCTTTAAATTTTTTGAAAATAATGTTTTTTTAATAATTTTAATTAAAAATTTGGAAAATAATTAAATTAAACAAAGAAATTTTTCAATTTTTTAAAACAATCTTGTCTCTTCATAATTATAATTGAAAATTTGATAAATTCAATCTTATTAAAATGTATTGATAATAATTGAATTTCTACAAAGAATTTTACAACTTATAAAAGTAATTGAATCCTTCCAGAAAATGTTATTATTTACGCAAAAAATTAAATGTTTGCATATAGAATTTTATTAAAATTTTTTAAAATAATTGAATTATGGGGAAAAATTTATTTATTTATAAAAATAATTGAAATTTTGAGAATTTTTAAAAATAATTGAATTTCTGCGAAGAATTTTATTACTTTTGAAAATAATTGAATTGTTTTTTAGAATTTTATAAAAATTTCTAAAAATAATTGAATTCTTTTGAAGAATTTTTTTTTTAAATAATATTCAAAAGAATTTTGTAAATATGAAGAATTTTGCTATTTATGGAAATAATTGAATTCTTTCGACAAATTTTAATAAAATTTTTAAGAATAATTACATTTTTTGAAGGAATTTGATTAAAAATAATTGAAATTCTGCAATGAGTTTGACTATTTATGAAAATAACTGAATATATTGCGAAGAAATGTTTAAAAATAAAATTATATAATTACGGTGACTAACTTTTTTTGATTATTTTCGAAAAATTTAAATAAAATTCTTCAAAGAATTTAATTATTTTTAATAGAATGTAAAGAAATTTCAATTATTTCAAAAATTTTCAATTATTTGTTTATAAAAATTCAATTATCTTGAAACAATAGAATTGAAAAATTTTAAAAATCCTATTTTTCAGAATTTTCAAGAAAATTTTGCGAAAATTCAATTTTATTAAAAAATTTTAAGTGTTTATCTTTCTTTAAATTAACTAATACAAATTTTAATTATTAATCTTCGCACTAAGAAACATGAATACATTAGAATGTGACTCTTTATAAAATTCAATTCTTTATCAATTATTATTAAATTAAAATACTTTGAAAATTCGATTTGTTAAAAAGTTTTTAATGAAATTCTTTAATTTAATTATTTTCAGTTGAATTTCACAAAATTTTGTATTAATTCGATAATTTTTTTAAAATTTATTTACTTACTATATTTGAATCAGTGACAGATTTTTTACTATCAAATTAATTATTTTTAACTAATTGAAATGTAAAGAACAGTATAAATATCTATAAAAATTGAAATAAAAAGCGATGTTTTAAAAACAAATTAAAATAATAAAACTTTTTTTAATTTGGTAAAAAAATTCCCGGTTTGGCATAAAATTCCTGGCTTATTCCCGGTTTTTCCCGGTCAAATTAAATTTCCGGCTATTTCCTGGATTTCCCGGTTAGTAGACATCCTGTTAATTCACTAGAATTTTTGTAAAATTATTCTATAGAACAATTCTAGTAAAATTCTACAGAACTTTCTTGACTGAGTAAAAAAGTTGAAAAATGTTTAATGTTTTAACTAATTTTAGAAAATAAATTCCTTTTTTGCAGTAAAAAAAAACTAGGTGGGCATACAATTTTGTCCGATATTGTATGTTTCCCCTTTTTTTAATGCATGCTTTGAACAATCAATCAATTGAAAATTATTTAAATAATTATTAATCAACGAGAAATTATTGACGCTTATATAAACAAAGCGAAAATATACTATAAAGTAAAATATGAAATGTAAAATATACGCAAAACCGAAGTGTATTTCAAATAGAAACTCCCCTCTCTCGCTAAAATCTCTGAAATCCGCATCGATTTTCCAGATTTACTCCTGACAAGCGTAAATTATTACTGACAGATTATTACTCTAAAGTACATTACGCTTATTAATAATTTATTTGCTTCAAATATATTTGAATATGTACCTATTTCTTAAAAGTATTCAAAAGAAATAATATATCTCGAAATAATACACGTTCATATGTCAGCGGGTTTCGGAAATCAATATATTGATTATTAGGAAATACAAACTTTCGATGTTTTTATTTTCAACGTGACTGACTGCCTTACTATAACGATGCAAACGAGATTTTATATATATGTTTATATATTTTTTTTATACATTTATACGTGTCTTGAGAAATTTCGTGTACACGCCTCTCTTGCGAATATATATATTCGAATCTTTACATTCTGTTATATATTTATTGGAATATTGAATGATAGTCGACAGGTTGGGTCGAGCGTTACATAACTATTTTCTAAAACACCCCATATGAACTATTTGCCGTATATCTGGGCCAAATCAGTGAAGAAGAAAAAAATGTAAAACATTATTGCAGACCTAAGCAAAAAAGTGGTTTCAGTCGATTCAAGATAAAAAAAAATTTTTTAAATAACAAGGTTGCCACAGATCAGAGGAATCAGGGGATTCAGTTTCTAAATTTGAATTAGTTAATAATAACTAATTTGATAGTAAAAAGTCAATCATTGATTTAAATAGTAATATTTTACTAATGAAATATTTTTAATAAAAACTAATTATTTAGTTGAATTCACTTTCAGGTTATGTAAAATAACTAAAAAATTTTGTAACATAATTCAAGTAGTGAAATTTTGACAATTTTTAGTCAAAATTTTAGTTATTTATTTACTAATACTTAGTAATTATCTACCAATAATTAGTTATTTTTTACCAATTGCAGAAGCAAAAAGTCAGCCACGATTTAATTAATAATTATTTATTTTCAACTAATTCAGATTTAGAGAGCAAATTTAGTCAATTTCATTTAAATCAATTTAGTCGGGGAAAGTATTAGGAAAATCAGGAAAAATTCTGGGAATTTTATTCAAAATGTTGTAAAAAATTAAATTTTTAGAATTCATAAGAAAATTCTAAATTTTTGTGTCTACAAAGCTTTGGAAATACTAAAAAGAATTAATTCTTCTTAAATTTCTTTTTGTCTTGCCTATAAACTTTGAAATCATAAAAAAATCAAAACAACAATAATTTTCTTTATTTCTGACAATATTTTAACTTTACAGATTATGAAATTCAATTTACTTCAAAGAATTTAATTCTTAAAGAAATATTCTAAAATCAATACTTTAAAATTATTTAATAAACAGTTTTACATTAAAATTCCAAAAATAATTCAATTTCATATGAATTCCATTTAAATTTCATAACTAATTGAATTTTAAAACGTCTCTATTTGAAATTTTAGGAAATTTGAATTTTGCACGAATTTAATCAGAAATTTTATTGAACGTAGTTTTTTGAAAAATTTTAATTCAAATTCTTATGAAACCAGTTGAATTTTTTTATTTAATTATTAAAAATAATTAATTTAGAAATTAATTCTCTGAATATTATTAGAAAAAAAATTAGAAAAGAATAGAGAAAATTTTTTTTTGGTTCAAACAGTAAAAAATAATTAAATTTTGAAAAGGTTTCAAATTCAAATCTTTGAAAATCTGTATTTTTAATACTTTTAATTAACAATTCTTTACAACTAATTGTTTTTAAAAATTTTCCTTCAAATTTCATTGAGATTATTTGCATTTTCTATATATTTAAAATACAATTGATTCAAAAATTTCCGATTCATCGAAATTTAATAAAATTGAATTGTAAACAGGTGTATTATAAAATTTAATGTAGGTCAACATTTCTTTATTTTATAAATAATTTAATGATTTCCAATATCTACTACCTATTTTAATAAAATTCTATGCAAATATTTAATTATTTTCGCATAAATAATAAAAATTTCATAAAAATTAAATTATTTACATATTTTTTATAAATTACTCAAAAAAATATAATTGTTCTTAAAAATGTTATTAAAATTCGTCAAAAGAATTCAATTATTTAAAAATTTGTTAATAAAATTCTTTATATAAATTTAATTTTAAGAAACATTCAATAATTCAATAAATTATTTATTTTTGTATTTACATAATTAAATTCTAGTGGAATTTTCTAATAAAAATTGATAATTAATTATAAATAATATAAATTTTACAGGAATTCAATTATTATTTACAAATTTTTTATAAATTTCTTCGCAATAATTCAATTATTTTTATAAATAATAAAAGTTTACAAAGATTCAATTGTTTTTATAAATAATAGAATTCTTTTTAGGAATTCAATTATTTTTGAGAAAATTTTAATAAAATTGCTCAAAAGAATTCAATTATTTTCATAAATAATAAAACTCATCGCAGGATTTCAATTATTTTTAATACAATTTCACAAGAATTTCTAAAAAAAATGTAATTATTCTTACAAATTTAATTTCAATTCCTCGAAAAAATAAATTATTTTAAAAAATGTTTTTTTTTTTATTCTTTAGAAGAATTCAATTATTTACAAAAATACTCGAATTTTTCACAGGAATTCAATTATTTTCAAATATTTTAATTAAATTTTTTTTTAAATAATTCAATTATTCATTTAGATTTTAATAAAATTCTTCCCAAGAATTCAATTATTTACATAAATAATTTTTTAAAAGAATTCAATTATATCGATAAATAACAAAATTATTTCCGAAAATTCAATTCTTTTGAGGCATTTTAATAAAATTCTTTGTAAAATTCAATTACTTTCATAAATAACAATATTCATCACAAGAATTCAATTATTTTCAAAAGTTATAAATTTCTTCTTGAAAATTCAATTATTTTAAAAAAATACTGATAAAATCATTCCCAGGAATTCAATTATCTTCATAAATAATAATCGCAGGATTTTAATTATTTTTAATACAATTTTACAGAAATTGCTCAAAAAATGTAATTATTCATAAAAATTTAATTTCAATTCCTCGAAAAAATCAATTATTTAAAAAAATGTTTTTTTTTTAAATTCTTTCAAAGAATTCAATGATTTACAAAAATATTACAATTTTTCAAAGGATTTCAATTATTTTCAAATATTTTAATAAAATTGTTGAAAAGAAATCAATTGAATACAATTTTAATTAAATTCTTTTTGAAATAATTCAATTATTCATTTAGATTTTAATAAAATTCTTCCCAAGAATTCAATTATTTACATAAATATAATTCTTCAAAAGAATTCAATTATTAAAGATAAATAACAAAATTATTCCTGAAAATTCAATTATTCTGAGGCATTTAAATAAAATTCTTTGCAAAATTCCATTGTTTTCATAAATAACAATATTCATCACAAGAATTCAATTATTTTTAAAAGTAATAAATTTCTTCTTGGAAATTCAATTATTTGAAAAAATACTAATAAAATCGTTCGCAAGAATTCAATTTTTTTTATAGAAATAAAATTCAAACGCAGAATTGCAATTATTTTTAATACAATTTTAATCGACTTTTTCTAAAAATGTAATTATTTTTAAATATTTAATTAAAATACGTCAAAAGAATTCAATTATCTAAAAATTTGTTGATAACATTCTGAATGTGAATTATATTTTTTAGATTCAGGGAAAAAGTAAAAACTCTGTCGTAGAAAATCATGGAAAAATCAGGGAAAAACAAAATTAAATTTTTGTGACAATCCTGAATAAATAGATCATTATTAGTAAAAGCATGTTTCTGTCAGACGAACGGATTATATTGTAAAACAAGAGGTTTAAAAATATTTAAGTAATTTAAGTAACTTTTTAGATTAGAAAAAATTAAAGTTTTTCTAAGCCTATCAAAATTGAGACAAAAAACGTATCGAAATTGTTGCGAAGCAACATTTTGAATTGTCTCAATTTTGATATCCTTAAAAAAAAACTGTGATATGAAATATTTCCAATAGATTTTTATTGAAGATATTAAATATCACAGTTTTTTTTAACAGCAATTAAAAAGATAAATATAAACATTGTTTTAATAAAAATAAAAATAGAAACCAAAACCTATTTACAATTTATTATTTTCCACAATAGAAATTCGAACTGAAACAGAACATAATGATTTTATAATTAAGTATAATTATTTCGCTAGAGAGTGCTTTTGCAATAATTGCTGGCTATTGAATTTGGTTCATTTCACTTGTCGAGTTTCAAGTAGTTCTTAATTTGCCCCGTTTCTAAAAGATTTATTCTTTTGTGTACCTGTTCTTCCACATAAATGTTTACTGGTCTTTGTTAAATATTATCTCACAAATATGTAGCGACCTAGCCGCAAAATTAATTTCATTAAGTGCCTTTGCGCAGACTACTCGCATAATCATATAAACATGTATGTATGTATGTACACACGCACTCTACTTTTTTTCAACGTATATTTTTCAACCTGGATTTCAGGTCGACTGTTGTTTATTTTATTCTCCTTTATTTTTATTTTTTTACTTTTAAGTATCATCTTACAGAACTGAGTGTCCTGGAAAGTTGTGGCTTCTAAAAAATTACGTGTTGACACACGATATACTATTTCTACTTTTGCGGAAAGATCTCTGGCTATGCAGACGTTTTGGTCTTCATATATGTGTATATATACATAATGTTTGCTTATAAAAAAAATTTCTTTTCCATCTCTATCTTCTGGAGATATTTTCCACTGACGAAATATTTCAACAAAAAAAAAAGGATTCAATTTTTAGAAACATCTTTAAAGCTTAGTAAATACAAAAAGGCCTACTGACAGATTTTACCCTTTATATTATACAAGCTTTTGAGTTCATTACTTCACAAATGAAATGCTTTTATAAATTCATTGTTTTCTCACACATTGTTTTTGAGAACAAAGCAAACATACAAGCATATTCACAATATAAGTGGAAACGACTATTCTTTCTTTTTTTTTTTTTTTTAATTTGAAACTTTTTCATCTTTACTAAAAAAAAAAGATCAACAATAATGTAGACTTTTTTTTATCTATGACATTAAAAAAAAAAAAGTTTAAAATGTTGATTTGCATTTGCAATGTGGCTATTCATTTTAGTGCCAATAATAAAAATCAACACAGCGAATTTGACAATTTATATAAAGCAGCATAAAAAGTAGTTTGATAAATACTTTAAAATGCTTATAAAAATAGAAATTTTTAGTTTTTACGTTCTCATTAGCTTTATCTCCCTCGTGGCACTTATACAACATCTAAGCGTCACTCTTGCATGATATATGAACATATATATCCATTACAATTTTATATGACCGCGTAATATATAATACGACTAACATATATGCAGCAAATTATCAGAAATTATATAGGTAGTAAAATTCACAACAGAAATTTCAGTAATTATCAAAAAAAAATTCACGGGAAAGAATATTTGAATTGAATTGAATATCTTTATATTTTTGTTAAAATAAATGTTTGATTTTTTTATTTAAAAGCATTGATGTTTGTGCTTTAAATGAAAATGTGACTCTGAAGAAAGATACCGAAAAGTATTTTAAGGTTATGTTTGTGTCATTTTCACCTTAATTAAAACTTTTTGTTTCATTATATAAAACTAAAGTCAGTTTTTATCGAATATTTTGGATCGCATGAAGACTTAAACAAGTGTTTCATATAGTAAAAATGAATTTCATTTATTCAAAACAATAAAATAAAAAGTATTTTCATTCAAAAAATTACAAAAATAACCTCACATTTTTTTCTTCTTCGATACCTTTCTTCAGAGCGTGCGTCACGTATATAAAGCTCAGAATTTGCACTCGATAATTAATTTTAAAAACGTAGCAAAAAGTAGCTTTCAAACTAAAAAAAGTAGTAAAAAAGTAGCCATCGAAAAATTAAACTTGACGACCGAAAAACTCGTTTTAGAAACTTCACAAAACTGCCAAAAATTCCATTCTATATTTTATTATCCTGACTGTTTCCTAATTTTCATCAAAAATATTTACCTCTTTCTAATCCTGCTGATAAATTGCATTCCTGCAACGAATTTTATTATATTTTATTATTTATGAAATAATTTAAATATTTATAAAAATAATTTAATTCTTGCAAAGAATTTTAAAAAAATGTTTAAATAATTGATTTCTTTCGACAATTTTAGGCAAATTCTAATTTAAATAATTGAATTCCTGCGAAATTTCAATTATTCATAAAAATAATTTAATTCTGTTTAGAAATTTTATGAAAATAGTAGTTATTGAAAATCATTGAATTGCGAAGAGTTTTTACAAATAATTAAATTTTACCAAGAATTTTATATTCAAATTTTTGACAATAATTGGATGTCTGTGTGGTATTTTATAAATTCTTTTGAAAATAATTGAATTCCTAAAAAGCATTTTATTATTTATGAAAAAAATTGAATTCTTGCGAACGATTTTATTATAATTTTTTAAAACAATATTGAATTTCCAAGAAGAAATTTATTATTTTTAAAAATAATTGAATTCTCTTGATGAATATTGTTACTTACAAAAATAATTGAATTTTGTAAAGAATTTTATTAAAATGCCTCACAATAATTGAATTTTAGAGAATAATTTTGTTACTTATCGACATAATTAATAAAAAAACATTTTTCTAAATAATTGATTTTTTCGAAAAATGTAAATTAAATTTTTAGGAATCATTACATTTTTTGAGCAATTCCTGTGAAATTTTATTTAAAAATAATTGAAATCCTGCGATGAATTTTATAATTTACAAAAAGAATTGAATAGTTGCTAAGAATTTTTTTTTAAATTTTCAAAAATAATTGAATTCCTGAGAAACATTTTTTTATTTATAAAAATAATTGAATTTTGCAAAGAATTTTATTAAAATACCTCAAAATAATTAAATTTTCGGGAATAATTTTGTTATTTATCTTTAATAATTGAATTCTTTTGAAGAATTATTATTTATGTAAATAATTGAATTCTTGGAAAGAATTTTATTAAAATCTAAAAGAATAATTGAATTATTTCAAAAGACTTTAAAATTAAAATTGTATTTGAAATAATTGATATCTTTCGAGCAATTTTATTAAAATATTTCAAAATAATTGAAATACTGCGATGAATTCTAATATTTTTGAAAATAATTCAATAGTTGCTAAGAATTATTCTAAAATTTTCCAAAATAATTGAATTCCTGAGAGATGAATTTTATTGTTTATGAAAATAATTGAATTATTGAAAAAAATTTTATTAAAATATTTAAAAAGAAATGAATTTCTGTGAAAAATTTTGTTATTTTTTTGAAAATAATTGAATTCTATATAAAAATTTTCTAAACATTGTTTTAAATAATTAAAGTTTTCGAAATATAATAAACATTCTAAAAATTTTATTTTAAATATAATTGAATTCTTGTGGACAATTTTATTTGTGAAAATAATTGAATTTTTCGAATAATTAAATTAGAATAGTATTAAAATAATTGAAATTATTCCATGAGTTTAATTATTCATGAAAATAATTGAATTCTTGCTTAGAATTTTATCAAACGTTTTTTTAAATAATTGAATTTTCATGAAAAATGTTATTATTAGTGAAAGTAATTCAATTATTGCGGAGAATTGTATAAAAATTTCATTAAATAATTGATTTTTTTGAAATTTTTTTGAAAATGCTATTCTAAATTAATTGAATTCCTGTGGAAATATTATCATTTATGAAAATAATTGAATTTTGGATGAATTTTATCAATTTTCTTTTAAATAATTGAATTCTTTTGCCAAATTTTATGAAAATACTAAATATTGAAAATAATTGAATTTCGAATATTTTTTGAAAATAATTGAATCGTTTTAAAGAATTTTATTATACTTTTCGAAAATAGTTTTTTGATTTCTTAGCGAATTTAAAGTAGTGGAAATTCTCAAAAAAAAAACAGAATTAGTAGCTATAATTGGCTGAACTTTGAAAAAGGTACCCAAATAGTAGCATAACGTAAAAAAAGTAGTAAATAGTAGGTTTTAGTAGAGGAGTGCAAAGCCTTAAAATTATAATTACAATAAAATTATTCTAACCTTATAATTTTCAGCCTCCGTCTGTAGCCGATCTCCATCCTGGTGCGTGGTCATCTTTTTGGGGCACAAAAATCACACTCGCGGTTATAAAAATTTCGAACACACCCGAATTGCGCGTCAACTGTGAAAAAACAACTCTTTTTAGAATAAAATACGACCGCGGTTTTAATTATTTCGATCACTCCCGAATTTAACTAAAAAAAACATCAATTTTCAGAAAAGCCGACAAAAAATAAAAAAAATTCCACTTGTCTCTTGATCGCGGATTTATTTCGAGCACTCTGACGATATAATTCACCTGTAAAAATAAAAATTTGGAATTAAAAATGATTTAATATATGGATGACCCCTAATTTGTGAATGAATATTACATTATTTGATTTTTAATAAAATTTGACTCATATTCAAGAAATTACAATAGTACTGACAACATTTTTCTCTCTCTCTCTCTCCTAAAATAAATGAACATCATTTATTTTTAAAAAGTCCATGCAAATGCGTCATGTTTGCGATTTCTATTTAATATAATATTTTTCTAAAAGAACGCCATTAATTAAAATATGAAAAAGAAATACCTAACAGAAAAGCGGTTTCTAACAATAGTGTAAACCGGATACAACGCCTGACGTTTTATACCAACAAGTACATTCATAATTTTATAGAATTTACTGAGAAGACATGCATGCGGTTGAAACATTCAACCAGCGTAAACTTTTTTTTTATATGAATGCACGATGCATCCTTACTCGTCACCTTAAAAAACGTAAACATTTTTTATTCCTCTTTCTTTTATTTTTCAGAAAAACGTATTCTTGATGTAGGTGCGCAGTGTCATACATATATATGCATTCATTTTAACCATTTCACTTGCACTTGGTTCATTGTGAATATTCAATCGCTATAACGCAAACTGATGAATTCAATCGAAACATGGTTTATAATAATTAAATGGTTTCAATTCATGTGATAAATGTATAAATAATGCAATAAATGATAACATTGTGGTGGACTTTTTCCTAATTTTCATCGAAAATATTTACTTCTTTCTTATCCTACTGCTAATAAATTTAAATCCTGCAACGAATTTTATAATTCGTCAAAGAATTTAAATATTTATAAAAATAATTTAATTCTTGCAAAGAATTTTATAAAAATCTTTAAATAATTCATTTCTTTCGACTAATTTTATGCAAATTCTAAATTAAATAATTCAATTCCTGAGAAATTTTTATTATTCATGAAAATAATCGAATTCTTACGAAGATTTTTACAAAAAATGTTTAAATTGAATTTATAATTTAAATTGAATTCTGTTTGAAAATTTTATAAAAAAATAGTAAATATTGAAAATCATTGAATTACGAAAAGTTTTTTAAAATAATTAAATTTTACAAAGAATTTAATTACAATTTTTGACAATAATTGAATGTCTGTGTGGTATTTTATTAAATTTTTTTTTAAATAATCGAGTTCCTAAAAAGCATTTTATTATTTATGAAAATAATTGAATTCTTGCGAACGATTTTATTAGAATTTTTTTTTAAATAATTGAATTTCTAAGAAAAAATTTCTTAATATTAAAAATAATTGAATTATTGTGATGAATATTGTTATTTATAAAAATAATTGAATTTTGCAAAGAATTTTATTAAAATGCATCAAAATAATTGAATTTTCGGGAATAATGTTGTTATTTATTGATATAATTGAATTCTTTCGAAGAATTATTTATGTAAATGTTTCAATTTGATATTCTTACAAAAACTTTGACTTTTTCTAATTTAAAAAGTTACTTAAATTACTTAAATATTTTTAAACCTCTTGTTTTCCAATATAATCCGTTCGTCTGACCGAAACATGCTTTTACTACTGATTTATTTATTCAGGATTGGAACAAAACTTTAATTTTGTTTTTCCTTGATTTTTTCATTATTTCCTGACAGAATTTTTACTTTTTCCCTAAATCTAAAAAATATAATTCTCATAAAGAATTTTATCAACAAATTTTTGAATAATTCAATTCATTTGACGTATTTTAATTAAATATTTAAAAATAATTACATTTTTCGAGGAAGTTGATTAAAATTGTATTGAAAATAATTCAACTTCTGCAATTAATTTTATTATTAATGAAAATAATTGAATTCTTGAGATGAATATTGTTGTTTATGAAAATAATTGAATTTCGCAAAGAATTTTATTACAATCCCTCAAAATACTTAAATTGTCTGAAATAATTTGGTTATTTATCGACATAATTAAAATCTTTTAAAAATTATTTATGTAAATAATAAATTGAATTCTTGGGATTTCTTTCCAACAATTTTAATAATATATTTGAAAATAATTGAATTCCTGTGAAAAATGCTAATATTTTTGTAAATAAATGAATTCTTTCAAAGAATTCTAAGAAAACATTTTTTTTTTAATAATTGATTTTTTCTAGGGATTGAAATTTAATTTTTAAGAATAATTACATTTTTTTTTAGAAATTCCTGTGAAATTGTATTAAAAATAATTGAAATCCTGCGATAAATTCTATTATTTATGAAAATAATTGAATAGTTGCTAAAAATTTTTCTAAAGTTTTCAAAAATATTTGAATTCCTGAGAAGAATTTTATTATTTATGTAAATAATATTCAATTCTTGGGAAGAATTTTATTAAAATCCGAAAGAAAAATTGATTTATTTTAAAAAAATTTAATTAAAATTGTATTTAAAATAATTGATTCCTTCGAACAATTTTATTGGAATATTTTAAAATAATTGAATTCCTGTGAAAAATTCTAATATTTTTAAAAATAATTGAACAGTGGCTAAGAATTTTATTAAAAATTTTCATAAATAATTGAATTGATAAGAAGAAATTTATTATTTATGAAAATAATTGAATTATTGCGAAAAATTTTATTAAAATGTTTAAAAAGAATTGAATTTCTATACAAAAATTTTGTTATTTTAAAAAATAATTGAATTCTTCATAGGTATTTTATAAGCAATGTTTTAAATAAATTAACTTTTTCGAAATAAAATAAATATTATGAAAATTTTATTTTAAATAATTAAATTCTTGCGGAATATTTTATTTGGAGAAATAATTGAATTTTTCGATTAATTAATTTAAAATAGTATTAAAAATAATCGAAATTCTTCGATGAATTTTATTATTTATGCGATAGTAATTGAATTTTTGCTTAGAATTTAATCAAAAAATTTTTATAAAAATTGAATTTCCACGAGAAATGTTATTATTAGCGAAAGTAATTGACTTATTGTGAAGAATTGTATACAAATTTTAATAATTGATTTTTTCCAAAATTTTTTGTAAATAATGCTATTCTGAATTAATTGAATTTCTGTAGAAATTTTATTATTTATGAAAATAATTGAATTTTGAATGAATTTTATCAATTTGTTTTCTAAATAATAAGTGAATTCTTTTGCGAAATTTTATGAAAATACTAGATATTGAAAATAGAATTTCAAATACTTTTTGAAAATAATTGAATCGTTTTAAAGAATTTGATTATAATTTTTGAGAATAGTTTTTTTTATTTCTAGTGTTAGCGAATTTAAAGTCTAGGAAATTCTTAAAAAAAAAACTGAAATAGTACATTTTAGTGGCTAAAAAAGTAGTAATACTGTTAGTTTTAAAAATTTTCAACAGAGGGCATACGAAAATAAAGACAGAAGCTGTCTCTATCCTTTTCTTTCTCATAAGCCGTTTTCCCGTTTTTCTTATTCATATACCTTAAAAAGCACACTTTTTTGATGGATAGGAATAAAAATTGTTTACCCTATTCTTCAGAATAGAAATTAAAATCAAACACCGCAGGGCACATTATAATTTTCCATTTTTTCATCACTATAGATATTCTTTTTAACAGAAAAAGTGCGAAGCTTTTTCGAATGTCCATCAAACTATAATATTTAATATCAAATATACACTGTACACACTGCAAATGTAATAAAACATGTCACTTGGTATAAAATTTGAAATTTTTAGCAACTGTACTAAAAATGAAATGTTGATGAAATGAAATTTTCGTTTCATATCTATTTTGCTGACCTCTGATAGTTGATACATTTGATAACACACAGTATATCCGATAAGTTCGCCTCCGGCACTTGTGTATAGAGAAGAATCTATGATCTTTAATGCGTTACAAATATCAGAAATGTAATACATCCTCACTATAACATAATATTAGCTTCACTAAATTCATTGATTAATAATAATAATACATTTATTCCAAAGAATTCCTTGATAGGCATTATATTAATATATAATATGTGTCACGCTCTGAGGAAAGGTATCTAAGAAGCTAAAAATTTGAGGTTATGTTTTAAATTTTTTAAGTAAAAATACAGAGAGAGAATCAATTATATTAATTAAAAATGGTTGGTTTTCAAGTCTTCATTATATTCAAAATATTTAATAAAAATTGGTTTCAAATTCAAATAATTGAAAATAAACTTTTAATCAAGACAAATCTAACACGAACCCAACCTATAATTCGTTTGCTTCTTAGGTACCTTTCTTGGGAGCGCGTCACATATAATTATAGTCTAATAACGGTACTACAAAGTTTCGAAAATTAATTTTATCTTCTCTATATAGTTCTAATTTTCACCAACTTATTTTATGCTAATGAAGTATTAGCATAAAATTATCAATTCAAATAATATTCTCAGCTTGTATATTACACTTAATTATTAAAAGTGATAATTACGAATTTATGTCACGAGAAATTTTTTTTTTTAACCATTCAGCACAAACTAATGAGTAGAAGGATTTTAAAAAATTTATGAAATTTTTCTATAAAGAAACATAGACAAAGGGTAGGAGGTGTATTCACATGTACATACTGAATATGTTAAATTTACTTGTATATATATAGGAACCTAGTCCTAAGGGGGTTTCTTCAAAGAGAATTCTACTATGAACTCCAGTAGCAAAGCATCCTGGTACAACACCAATGTGCACTTATCGATTGAAATACATGTATAAAGGTGTCCTGAGTAAATTTACATAATTGGTACATGGCTTTATTCACATTTGCGTGTGTAAAACATTTTTCTTAATATATATTTAAAACTTATACAGTTGCACGTGAGTTTAATATTCCACCAAAGAAACAAAAAAGAAAGAATTTTTAAATTAGAAACAGCGATTTTTAACTTTCTTTTTAATTGCACAACTCGCAGTTATACAATCAATCGATTATAATTATATGTCAACAATAAATAGATAATGACGTATTCGTAAATAGATTGGAATAATCTAGTTTTGATCCTACAACAAAGCTAATTAGAAAACGAGAAATAAATTAACGTGTATTGTTGAAAAGAATTATATAATACTGCCTGTTTGCCCAGATAACACACATCGATTTCAAATAAACTAATAAAATCGAGGCACAGAATTAGAAAATTAAATAAATTAGAGAGAATAAAAATCTAATTTTTCATTCTATAAAAGAGAAAAACTACCTATATTTATTTTTGTATTTATGAAGTACGCTATTTGTATTATTTGCTTAATAAAATATTAATTCGAATTCGAAACGATCAAACTGAGATTGATGATTAATTCATCGAGGAATGTAAAATGCAAATTCGTAAGTTTTGCAGGGAAGGTAAAATTTGCTTAAGAGCTTCCGCATTGATATATCTTGTATCACAAGTCGATGCCTTTAGGTGCCTATCAATCGAACATTTTCAACCCAAACAGCATACCACTTTCATTATTAATGATTCCATGATCCAGTTTTAGTTGTATTGCAAACTTAAAAATAATAATATGGAACTGATGTTTAAGTCTTTACTACATGTCAAATAATTTATTGAATTTTAAATTGATTTATTTGTGACACACTGCTAAGAAAGTTACCTAAGAAGCGAACGAATTATAGATTATGTTTGTATTAAATTTATCTTGATTAAACGATTCTTTATAATTATGTAACTTAAAAAACAAGTTCTTATTGAATATTTTATGTAATGAAGAATTCAACAGTAATAATTTGTCATAATAATTGTTTCTCTTTATGTATTTTTACTCCAGAAGTTATAAACTTAACCTGAAATTTCTTGCTTGTTAGGCACCTTTCTCGAGAACCCGCAACACAATTTTATTAATAAAAACTTTATTATTAATTAAAAATAATATTATTACACTGTTTACCGGGATTCAATTATTTTCATAAATAAAAAATCCTTCTTAGAAATTCAATTATTTTTACAAATAAAGAAAATTCTTCTCAGGAATTGAATTATTTGTGGAATTTTAATAAAATTCTTCAAAAGAATTCAATTATTATCATAAACAATCAAACTCATTGAAGAATTTCAATTATTATAAATACAATTTACAATAAATTCAACGAAAAATGCAATTATTCTTAAAAAATTTCTTTAAATTCTTCATCGAAATTCAATTATTTTCAAAAAATTTAATAAAATTCTTTGCAAAATTTCAATTATTTTTCTGAATTCAATTATTTTCAATATCTATTATTTTAATAAAATTTTCCAAAAGTATTCAATTATTTAAAAAAATTTTGATAAAATTCTACCCAAACATTTAATTATTTTCATAAGTAATAAAAATTTCACAGGAATTTAATTATTTACACATTTTTTAATAAATTTTTTCGCAATAATTAAATTATTTTTATAAATAATAAATTTTTTTTACAGAGATTCAATTATTTTCAAAAATAATGTAATTCTTTTTATACGAATTCAATAATTATTTTCTTAAATAATAAAACTAATCTCAGAATTTCAATTATTTTCAATACAATTTTAATCGGATACCTTGAAAAATGTAATTATTCTACAAAATTTTATCAAAATTTTTCCAAAGAATTCAATTATTTAAAAATTTTTTGATAAAATTCCTTATGAGAATTCAACTATTTTTACAAATGTAAAATTTATCAAAATAATTCATTTATTTTATTCAATTTTAATGAAATTCTTCGCAAGAATTCAATTATTTTCATAAATAATAAAATGCTTCTTAGGAAATTTCAATTATTTTTACAAGTAAAGAAAATTCTTCTCAGGAATTCAATTATTTTTAAGAATTTTAATAAAATTCTTCAAAAGAATTTAATAATTTTTTCATAAACAATCAAACTTATCGCAGAATTTCAATTATTATTAATATTAATACAATTTCAATAAATTCATCAAATAATACAATTATTCTTAATAATTTTGTTTAAATTCTTCGCAAGAATTCAATTATTTTTATAAATATTAAAATTCTTGTCAGGACCTCAGTTATTTGTATAAATAATAAAATTCATCGCATTTTATGAAAATTCGTTGAAAGAATTCAATTATTTAAAAATTTGTTCTTAAAATTCTTTATAAGAATTCAATTTTGTGAAACTTTCAATTACTCAATAAATTATTTATGTTTGTAGTATTTAAATAATTGAATTCTCGTATCATTCTTTAAAAAAAATTGATTTAAAAGTGAATTTCAGTTAAAATTTTAGATAATAATTGAATATTAAAATAGAATTAAAAATTTTAATTCTATTTCTTTTAAAATTATTTAATGTTTTTATTTTCTAAAACATTGTTAATTGAAGAATTTCTAAATAATCGTAATTTGGTAAAATTAAATTGTAAACAACAAATAGTTTTCAAAATTCTCAAATAAGAACTTTTTCAAAAATTATGATTTTATCAGTCGGTCAATCTTTAATTATTATAAAACATGAAGAAATCCATCACTCCGAGTCGAAGACTCGGAGTTATCGATATCTTCATGTTTTATAACAAATATTCTCATAAGTTGTTGAATTTAAAAAAAAATGTTTGAATTTGAATGTAGTGAAGAATTTTAATTTCTACGGAAAAATAATAATTAAATATTTATTTAAAAAAGAAATTATTGATGTTTTCAAATAATTTTACTTTTGAAGAAATTTGTAAATAAATGTAATAAAACATTTTTTTTTGAGTAGTTAATAATTTTTAGAGTGAATCAAAATATTCTCTAGGGTCAGAGAAAAAGTCAAAATTTTGTCTTAAAATCAGCGAAAAGTCAAGGAAAAACAAAATTAAATTTTCGTGGCAATCCTGTACAATAAATTGTCGATAGAAAAGATTTTAAAATAAACCATATTTTGTATAATGTGAGTTTGGTACCCATATGGTAATTTTTCTCGTGTTCTTCGCACTCTTCAATTTGAAATCAGTTAATATAAAATTCTCTCCAGGTAGTGTAATAAGTCAGTTGAAGATTTTCTCTATATATAAAGTAAGTTGTGCCTGTGCGAGTGACGTCCCAATTCTCTCGATGGCAAGAGAAAATTTAAAAAATATCGAATTTTCCCCGTAATGTGCACATCAAAACCGAACAAATTTTTGACACTTCATACATTATTACAAAGTGTTCTGTGAAATTTATACCAATAAATGTACTCAACACGTGCTACTGCATTTGCGGTTTAAGCTCCAACGGTATATTGACCGCAAACTGGTCCGTTATTGAATGGGCGAGTCAGTCGCATAAAATAATAAAAAAATTTTGAAAGATTTATACATTGAATTTATCAAGTATATTGACTTTTTTTGCGACGATATTCCGGTGGTGTAAAAATGCGCGTCTTTTGAAATAACGAAATTGTCATACTATTATAATTGACGAAATATTTTATTTAAATAATAGCAGGGTTGTCACAGGTCAGGGAAATTAAAATTGGTCAGGGAAATCAGGAAAAAGTCAGGGATTCTTAGTAAAAGTACTGGAAAAAATTGAATTTTTAAAATTCAAGAGAAAATTCTGAATTTTTGTTTCCTTTTTGTTTGCCTCGTAAACTATGAAATTGCCCCGAATTTTAATACAAAACCTTCAATTTTTTCTATTTCTGACAATAATTTCTTTTTAAACAACTTAATTTTTCGAGAACTATCAAAAAATTATCACTTATAAATTATTTAATGAATAATTTTTAAAATTTTCATAAATACTAGATTGATAGAAGAATTTTAATTAAAAATACTAAAAAAAAATTGAATTTTGGAAAAGTTACAAATGATTCCAGAAATTCAATTATTTTCAAAAGTTATAAAAATTCTTCGCAGAAATTCAATTATGTTCAAAAATTTAAAAAAAATTCTCGTCAAAATTTCAATCTTTATAAATAATAAAATTCGTCATGGAAATTCAATTATTTTAGAAAAATTTTAATAAAATTCTTGGCAAAATTTCACAGGAATTCAATTATTTACAAAATTTTTAATAAATTTTTTCGAAATAATTTAATTACTTTTATAAGTAATAAAATATTTTTATAAATATTAAAATTCTTTACCGAAATTCAATTATTTTTATAAACTTGAATAAACTTTGTTGCAAAAATTCTATTAGTTATAAAAATAATAAAAAAATTTTATTAAAATTTATAAAAAGAATTCAATAATTAAAGAATTTATTTATGAAATTCTTTATGATAATTCAATTATTTTTACAAATAGTAAAATTTGTTAGGAGAATTTAATTATTTTATAAAATTTTAATAAAATTCTTCTAAAGAATTCAATTATTTTTAGAAATTTTTAAAAAATTCTTCGCAAAAATTCGATTATTTTCATGAATAATAAAATTCTTCTTAGGAATCCAATTATTTTTATAAATAATAAAATTCTTTTTAGGATTTCAATTATTTTTACAAATAATGTAAATTCTTCTCAAAAATTCAATTATTTTTAAAATTTTCGTATAGAATTCTTTTTAGGAATTCAATTATTTTAGAAAAATTTTACTAAAATTCTTAGCAAAATTTCACAGGAATTCAATTATATACAAAATTTTTAATAAATTTCTTCGAAATAATTCAATTATTTTTATAATTAATAAAATTTTCACAGGAATTCAATTATTTAACATACAAAATTTCATAAAATTTTTCGGAAAATAGCAATTATTAAAAAGGATTTTTATAAAATTCGTCACAAGAATTCAATTATTTAAAAAAATTCAACAAAGTTCTTTTGAAGAATTCATTTATTTTTATTAATAATAAAATTCGTCACCGAAATTCAGTTATTTTTCTAAACTTGAATAAAATTCGTTGGAAGAATTAAATTATTTTCAAATGTAATAAAATTTTTCGCAGGAATTCAATTAAGTTCAAAAATTAAAAATAAAATTCTTGTCAAAATTTCAAGTATCTTTATAAATATAAATAATAAAATTCTTCTGCGAAATTCAATTATTTTAGAAAAATTTTAATAAAATTATTGGGAAAAATTTAATTATTTTAAAAAATAATAAAACTCATCGCAGAATTTTAATTATTATTTATTACAATATTGTAATCGAATTCCTCGAAAAATGTAATTATTCTTAAAAATGTTATTAAAATTTGTCAAAAGAATTCAATTATTTAAAAGTTTGTTGATAAAATTCTTTATGAGAATTCAATTTTAACAAATATTCAATTATTTAATAAATTATTTATTTTATGATTTAAATAATTGAATTCTTCTAGAATTTTCTAATAAAAATTGATTTAAAAATGAATTAGCGAATAATTGATTTATTGTTTATGAAAATAATTGAATTATTGCAACGAATTTTATTACATTTTTTTTAAATAATTGAATTTTTTGAGAAATTTATTACTTTTAAAAATAATTGAATTCTTGCGAACGATTTTATTAGGATTTTTGTAAATAATTGAATTTCCAAGTAGAAATTTCTTACTTTTAAAAATAATTGAATTCTTGTGATGAATATTGTTATTTATAAAAATAATTGAATTAGGCAAAGAATTTTATTAAAATGCCTCAAAATAATTGAATTTTCGGGAATAATTTTGTTATTTATCTTTAATAATTGAATTCTTTCGAAGAATTATTTATGCATGTAATTGAATTCTTGGAAAGAATTTTATTGAAATCTTAAAGAATAATTGAATTATTTAAAAACAATGTAATTAAAATTGTATTTAAATGAATTGATTTCTTTCGAACAATCTTTTTAAAATATTTGAAAGTAATTAAATTCCTGTGAAAAATTCTAATATTTTTGTCTTAAAGAATTTTAATTCCTACAGAAAAATATTAATGATTAAATATTTTTTGAAAAAAGAAGTTAATGATGATTTTGAATAATTTTACTTTTCAAGAAATTTGTAAATAAAAAATGTAATAGAACATTTTTCTTGCGTAGTTAATAATTTTGAGAGTGAATCAGAATATTCTTTAGGGTAAGGGAAAAAGTGAAAATTTTGTCTGGAAATCAGGGAAAAATAAAATTAAATATTTGTGGCAACCATGAATAGTTATGGGGAAATTTGTTACCAACTACAGGGCAATTAACGCACTCAACTGACTTCGTGAACGTAAAACTATAATGTGGAATAAATGTTCATGAAATTCGTTTTAAAATACGAATTATTTAACTGGAGAGGCAACTTTTGAAAGATGTATACAGCGCTTCTTGAAAGTACTGCTTTTATTACAGTTTACACTAGATGATGACGTAAAAGTAAGTGTTTACGAAAAACTTTTCCAATTTATTCATAGGCCATCATATTTATTTTATAACAGCATCAAAACTTGATTGCTATTTATCATTTGATAAAACGAAAGTAATATAAATAAAAATATTCGGTATTTATTGCTGTTAGTTTAAATGAAAACTTAATTTTCATGCTTGAAAAAATCAACCAGAAAGAATTTTTTATAAATATACTATTCAAATATAAAATGAGTTTAGTAACGAATTCAAAATTCATTATTTAGGTTTAAAACATAGGGAATTATATTCACATTTGAGTGTCGCTTATTTATTTTATAATTTCAGTAAATCAATACTTGTAAATTTATAATATTCGTTCAGAATGTAATTAATTCCCGGATATTATAAATATAAATGATAAAAAAAATGATGATGAGTTTTAATAATTTATTATTTCTTGAAGTTGAAAGTGAATGAAATTAATTTCAAAGCAACTTTCCCTCGAATATTTAGATTTGACATACTTATAGTCCCTGCGGAAGACTAAACTTTGAACCTGAAATCAATTATGTCGGCGACAGTTGCACAATTCAACTTCTGTGTGGATCAGTGGTTTTGCAGGTATATTATGCTATTGTCCTGGGGGGCAGAAGAGAAGTCAGAGTTAATGAACGACTTTCTATCATTGAAATTCAACTGTTATTCTAAAAGGATTGTTGATTAAGGTGCATTTTAATCGATTAAACAAAACACTATTCTTTTTCAATGAATAGACGCGGAATTTATGATGAATTCTCTTCATCACCGCACAGAAGCCATTGTTCAAGGAGTATAATATATGATACACTCTCCATCAAAGGTGTACATTAAATATATGATATTCAATAGATAGACATGTAGAACTTTCATTCAATTATCTTGTGAGCTTGTTCGGGTAAATTTAAATTTATTAAATTAACTGAAGACTCTAAAGGAAGTAGTCTGTAAATTGTCTCATTAAGTACTTCCTTGACAACTGACAAGTCATTAAGTTTAAAAACTGAAAATTTTAATTTTAATTTTTTGTTAAACCCAATTCAATATTCAAGCAGCAAATTCAAAATCATTACAAATACAGGCTCTGCATTCATCTACTAAAACCTACTATTTACTACTTTTTTTACGTTATGCTACTACAATTTGGGTACTTTTTTTAGATTTCAGCCACTAAAAGCTACTATTTCTGTTGTTTTAGAATTTCCACTACTTTAAATTCGCTAATACTAGAAATCAAAAAACTATTCTCAAAAATTATTATCAAATTCTTTAAAACGATTCAATTATTTTCAAAACATATTCGAAATTCAATTATTTTCAAACCATATTCGAAATTCTATTATTTTCAATATCCAGTATTTTCATAAAATTTCACAAAAGAATTCAATTTAAAAAAAAAAAAATTGATAAAATTCAATTATTTTCATAAATAATAAAATTTCCACAGGAATTCAATTAATTTAGAATATCATTTTCAAAAAAATTTCGAAAAAATCAATTATTTAACAAAATTTTTATACAATTCTGCACAATAATTCAATTACTTTCATTAATAATAACATTTTTCATGAAAATTCAATTTAAAAAATTTTTTTTTGATAAAATTCTAAGCAAGAATTTAATTTTACTTTCGCATAAATAATAATACTCATTGAAGAATTTCAGTTATTTTTAATATTATTTTAAATTAATTAATCGAAAAATTTAATTATTTTCATAAATAAAGTTTTCTACGAGAATTAAATTTGTTTTAAATAAAATTTTTATAATATTTATTATGTTTCGAAAAAATTAATTATTTAGAACAATGTTTATAATATTCTTATGAAGAATTCAATTATTTTCAAAAATAACAAAATTCTTCACAAGAATTCAATTATTTTCAAATATTTTAATTAAATTTTTTTTAAATAATTCAATTATTCATTTACATTTTAATTAAATTCTTCCCAAGAATTCAATTATTTACATAAATAATTCTTCGAAAGAATTGAATTATATCGATAAATAACAAAATTATTCCCAAAAATTCAATTATTTTTAAGGCATTTTAATAAAATTCTTTGCAAAATTCAATTTTTTTTATAAATAAAAAAATGTTTCTCAGAAATTTAATTTTTTTTTTTTTGAAAATTTTAATAAAATTCTTAGCAACTATTCAATTATTTTAAAATATTTTAATAAAATGGTTCGAAGGAATCAATTAGTTTAAATACAATTATAATTAAATTTTATTGAAATAATTTAATTTTTCTTTCAGATTTTAATAAAATTCTTTCCAAGAAATTAATAAATTATTTACATAAATAATAAAATTTTTCTCAAGAATTCAATTATTTTTGAAATTTTTAGAAAAATTGTTCAAAAGAATTTAATTATTTTAATAAATGATAGAATTCATTGCAGGATTTCAATTATTTTTAATACAATGTTACAGGAATTGTTTGAATAATGTAATTATTCTTAAAAAATTAATTTCAATTCCTGGAAGAAATAAAGTATTTAAAAAAAAATGTTTTTAAAATTCTTCGGAAGAATTTAATTACTTACAAAAATATTAGAATTTTTCACAGGAATTCTATTATTTTCAAATATTTTAATAAAATTCTTGGAAAGAAATCAATTAAATACAATTTTAATTAAATTTTTTTGAAATAATTCAATTATTCATTTAAATTTTAATAAAATTCTTTACAAGAATTCAATTACGTCGATAAATAACCAATATTATCCTCAAAAATTTAATTATTTTGAGGCATTTTAATAAAATTCTTTGCAAAATTCAATTATTTTCATAAATAACAATATTCATCACAAAAATTAAATTATTTTGAAAAGTAATAAATTTCTTCTTTGAAATTCAATTATTTTCAAAAAAAATTCTAATAAAATTGTTGTGAAGAATTCAATTATTTTCATAAATAATAAATAGCTTTTTAAGAATTCAATTATTTTCAAAAAAAAATTTAATAAAATACCACACAGACATTCAATTATTGTCAAAAATGTTAATTGAATTCTTTGTAAAATTTAATTATTTTGAAAGACTTTTCGTAATTCAATGATTTTCAATATGTACTATTTTTATAAAATTTGCAAACAGAATTCAATTATTTAAGAATTTTTTGTAAAAATCTTCGTAAGAATACAATTATTTTAATGAATAATAAAAATTTCTCAGGTATTCAATTATTTAAATTAGAATTTGCATAAAATTAGTCGAAGAGAATTAATTATTTAAAATATAGAATGAAATTTTTGTCAACTTTGTGAAGTGTCTAAAACGATTTTTTTTTTATCGTCAAATTTAATTTTTCGATGGCTACTTTTTTACTACTTCTTTTTAGTTTGAAAGCTACATTTTGCTACTCTTTTAAAATTAATTATCGAGTGCGAAGTTTGTAAATGTAACCAAAATTTTTTTGTTTCTTTGCTTAAGAAACAAAAGGAAATTTTCCGTTGTTCCACAACCAATTTTCTTCCTTTATCAACTGTTATAGATTAGAAAAGGTAAATCTCACGTTTCAATGCTTGTAAAATTTATTGATAACGAAAATGAAATGAAATTATCATGCTTTATACTCGAAAAAGTCTATCGTTTCGCATATGTAAATTTCACACGCGTAAAACTCGCAATTCTTCTCCTTGAAGAAAATCAGCCAAGTTTTCAAGTCTACGTGCAGTTTATCCGACATACTCAATCGTACTTTGAAACGAAAAGTTTGCCACTCAATCTTCTCGGACTTATCGGTGCCGTCCTTTCGTTAAACAAGAAAATACGGTTCTTTTATATTAACAACGTGATTTTCAAAAGTATTTTACCAGGAAAATAAATTCCCATTTTAGATTTGTTTAAGAATCAAGAAGTTAATAATGAAGAAATAATAACCAACGTTTGAGAAGTGAAATAATTGAGTCTCGATATTGTACATGTATATATAGAAACTGGAAAAGACAAATTCAAATTCATTTGCATGAGTATGTACTCTCGTACATCCATACTAATTGCTAGAGTGTGATATGCGATTTGCGTTGATTGTCTAACTTAAATCGTTTAATTATTCGCAGAGGGGCTCGAGTTTAGTTAAGCCCACGTCGTTGTGGGGTCCACTAGCGAGGAACGTGTTGAATAACGATAAAGGACATCAGAATACTAAATCATAACTCATCTTAAGTAAGTCTCACTTTCAATTATTATTTATTAGAAATTACTTAGAAAATTCAAACATTTTATATTTACCTTCAAATTCATATTTCATTAATTTAACATGATAAATTCATAACACAGAAAAAACGATAATCTAATTTTAAAAAGTTATTGAAGTTAATATTATACAAGGCAAATTTGTTGAAAATTATCAAAGACATGGTTTTTAAGTTTTGTGAGGATAATATACAAACATCTTGAGTTGTGATATCGTAAAAAAAATATTTTGAAATCCCCGCACCCGCCGTGGGGAAATCTCTGCAGATATAACAAGCATGTAAGTTAACGAAGCCACGGACAGTTTTTCCCCATTCCGTTTTAAGCAGGGATTATGCGGAAAGGGATTGTTCTTAAACTAGCTAAAATCGACCTCATTCTAACTTGTACCATATATCCTAATAATAAAACTTTGGATACTCTCTAGCTAATGTGGAATATGTCCTGTTTATGCAAAATGACTATTCGGTTTTAATTATTGTTTCCGTGTCTATTTTTGCCATTTTCTAAACAAAATCTTGTCCTGATTACGTTATCACTAAAGTACTGAATTTTGTCAAAAAAAGTTTTTTTATATTCTCTACTTTTTTGCAAAACAATACACTTGGGTGTCTATATTGCCGCATGATATCCGGCTTGCTTCTAAGACAGGGTTGCTATACAAAAATTTAATTTTGTTTTTCCTGATTTCCAGACACAATTTTGACTTTTTTCCATGACTCTAGAGAATATTCTGATTCACTCTAAAAATTATTAACTACGCAAAAAAAATGTTCTATTACATTTATTTACAAATTTCTTCAAAAGTCAAATTATTCGCAAACATCAATAACTTCTTTTTTAAATAAACATTTAATCATTACTATTTTTCCGTAGGAATTAAAACTCTTCAAAACATTCAAATTCAAACCTTTTCTTAAATTCAACAACTTATAAGAATATTTGTTATAAAACATGAAGATATCGATAACTCCGAGTCGAAGACTCGGAGTGATCGATTTCTTCATGTTTTATAATAATTAAAGATGACCAAGTGATAAAATCATTAATTTATATTATAAGAATATTGTTACTGTAACTTCTTTAAAATTATTTTCATAATACTTTTTAGAATTTTTAACTAAAATTCTTCTTTAAATCAATTATTCTAATTAATTTTTGAAAAAGTTCTTATTTGAGAATTTTGAAAACTATTTGTTGTTTACAATTCAATTTTACCAAATTACGATTATTTAGAAATTCTTCAATTAACAATGTTTTAGAAAATAAAAACATTAAATAATTTTAAAAGAAATAGAATTAAAATTTAAAAAAAAATAGTTGTACAGAATTTGAAACCTTTTGAAAATTTAATTATTTTTAAAAATTCACGCTATAATGCTTTTAATATTCAATTATTATCTAAAATTTTAACTGAAATTCACTTTTAAATCAATTTTTTTAAAGAATGATACGAGAATTCAATTATTTAAATACTACAAACATAAATAATTTATTGAATAATTGAAAGTTTCACAAAATTGAATTCTTATAAAGAATTTTAAGAAGAAATTTTTAAATAATTGAATTCTTTCCACGAATTTTCATAAAATGCGATGAATTTTATTATTTATACAAATAACTGAGGTCCTGACAAGAATTTTAATATTTATAAAAATAATTGAATTCTTGCAAAGAATAATTGTATTATTTGATGAAATTATTTAAAATTGTATTAATATTAATAATAATTGAAATTCTGCGATAAGTTTGATTGTTTATGAAAAAATTATTAAATTCTTTTGAAGAATTTTATTATTTATAACAAATAACTGAGGTCCTGACAAGAATTTCAATACTTATAAAAATAATAATTGAATTCTTGCGAAAAAATTAAACAAAATTTTTAAGAATAATTGCATTTTTCTAAGAATTCATTAAAAATTGTATAAATAATAATTAAAATTCTGTGATGAGTTTTATTGGTTATGAAAATAATTGAATTCTTTTGAAGAATTTTACTAAAATCCTTAAAAATAATTGAATTCCTGAATAAAATTTTCTTTATTTGTAAAAATAATTGAATTCCTGAATAGAATTTTCTTTATTTGTACAAATAATTGAATTCCTAAGAATATTTTATTATTTATGAAAATAATAGAATTCTTGTGAAGAATTTTATTAGAATTGTATAAAATATATGAATTATTCTGATAAATTTTACATTTGTAAAAATAATTGAATTCTCATAAAGAATTTTAGCAAAAAATTCTAAAATAGATCAATTCTTTGGAAGAATTTTGATAAAACTTTTGTAGAATAATTACATTTTTCAAGGAATTCAATTAAAATTTGTATTAAAAATAATTAAAATTCTACAATAAGTTTTATTATTTATGAAAATAATTGAATTTCTCTAAAAAGAATTTTATTATTTATGAAAATGAAATTATCTGAATCCCTGTAAAAAATTTTATTATTTATGAAAACAATAATTGAATTACTGCCAAAGAATTTTAAAAAAATTTGAAAATAATTGAATTCCTAAAAAGCATTTTATTATTTATGAAAATAATTGAACTCTTGCCAACGATTTTATTAGAATTTTAAAAAATAATTGAATTCCTAAGCAGAAATTTATTACTTTTAAAAATAATTAAATTTAAACATTCGTACATAATTAAATTCTTGTAATAAATATTTTCATTTATATGAAAATAATTATTGAATTCAATTATGCTCTATTCAATTTTGCAAAGAATTTTATTAAAGTGCCTCAAAATAATTGAATTTTCGGGAATAATTTTGTTATTTATCTTTAATAACTGAATTCTTTCGAAGAATTATTTATGAAAATAATTGAATATAGTTGTTAAGAATTTTATTAAAATTTTAAGAATAATTATATTTTTTGTGCAATTCCTGTAAAATTGTATTAAAAAATAATTGAAATTCTGAGATTTGTTTAATTATTTAAGAAAATAATTTAATCTCTCTAAAAAATTTATTATTCATGAAAATAATTGAATTACTGCGAAAAAATTTATAAAAAATTTGTAAATAATTGAATTCCAGTAAAATTTTTATTATTTATGAAAATAATTGAATCTTACCGAATGATTTTATCAAAATTGTATTTTAAATAATTGATTCCTTTTAGAAAATTTTATTAAAATAGTAGATATTAAAAAGTCATTGATTTGAGAAAAATTTTTGAAAATAATTAAAATTTTGCAAAGAATTTTATTAAATTTTTTGAAAAAAAATTGCATTTTGGAGAAGAATTTTATTATTTATAAAAATAATTAAAATTTTGACGAGAATTTTTAAAAAATTTTTGAACATAATTGAATTTTTACGAAGAATTTTATTACTTTTGAAAATAATTGAATTTCTGCAATCGTTTCTAACTTCTCAAAAATTCAATGTTTTTTTAGTGTAGAGTAAAATTATTCATTAAATAATTTCTAAATAATAATTTTATGATAGTTCTTCAAGAATTAAGTTATTTATAAAGAAATTATTGTCAGAAATAGAAAAATTTAAAGGTTTTGTATTAGAATTCGTGGTAAATTCATAGTTTATGAGGCAAACAAAAAGGACACCAAAATTCAGAATTTTCTCTTGAATTTTAAAAATTTAATTTTTTCAGTACTTTTAATAAAAATTCCTGACTTTTTCCTAAATTTCCCTGACCAATTGTATTTTTCCTGACTTTTCCCTAATTTTCCTGACTAATTCTACTTTCCCCGACTTTTCCCAGAATTCCCTGACCTCTCGCAACCTTATTGTTGAGTCAGAATTCCTGAAATTTTCACAGAAAATAAAAAGTATTTTTTTTGAATCGAAATATTGAAAAAACATTTCTATTTGGCCTTAAGAATGTGTCCACCAAAAAACAGAAAAAAAAAATTATTTTTTATAAAAGTTATTGCAAAATTAATTTTTTTGCAACTTTTTGAACAAAATTTTATTTCTCCTAAATGAATGAACCGATTTAAATGAACCAAGCGGGTATATCAAGGAAATAAAATATACTTTCGTTTAGAATTAGAAAATTTTTAAAAAGTTTATTTTTTAATAATTATTCAATAAATTTTTTATAAACAATTAATTTTTTTTAATGTTCTACGCCTTTTAAAAATTAGAAAAAAATATTAACATACACTTAAAACTATAAGAAATCAAAATCCGTTGAGAAAATTTTGGAGCGACAATTATTTTAAAAGTTATAAACAAATTATATTGGCGCGGTGTTGTGCATCAACGCTGAACTTAGTTTTTGATCATTTTCATCAATTTTTATGGTTATATAATTGAATAAAAATGTTAATTTGACAGTGTTTTGTTCATTTCGTAGTTAAAAATAATGTTTTAATTCTGAAAATCATCAAAATCGCATCTCCGTTCAATATAATTTGTTTATAACTTTTAAAATAATTTTCGCTCCAAAATTTTCTCAACGGATTTTGATTTCTTATAGTTTTAAGTGTATGTTAATATTTTTTTCAAATTTTTAAAAGGCGTAGAACATTAAAAAAAATTAATTGTTTATAAAAAATTTATTAAATAATTATTAAAAAATAAACTTTTTAAAAATTTTCTAATTCTAAACGAAAGTATATTTTATCCCCTTGATATTCCCGCTTGGTTCATTTAAATCGGTTCATTCATTAAGGAGAAATAAAATTTTGTTTAAAAAGTTGCAAAAAAATTAATTTTGCAATAACTTTTATAAAAAATAATTTTTTTTTCTGTTTTTTGGTGGACACATTCTTAAGGCCAAATAGAAATGTTTTTTCAACATTTCGATTTAAAAAAAATACTTTTTATTTTCTGTGAAAATTTCACGAATTCTGACCCTGTTGTAAAAATCAAGTTTCAGTATAAGGAATAAGATGATAAGGAAAAATTACGAATATTTAGTAAATTTGAATATTGTGCGCAGTACAAGGATCTCGAGAAACAATTTTCATTAATGCACCCATTAACGAGAAAAAGTAGAGATAGGGTTTTCGCAAGAAACCTGCTGCGTTAATAAATAAGAAACGAACCTTGGGCGCTTGAGTTTATAAACCATGTGGAAATATACCTTCTGGCAAAGAGAAGGCAAATTTCTTATTACAGAATGGAGGGTAAAAAAAAGGGAAAGAGAGAGAGAGAGTTCCTTTGTTTCGAGGAAATTATGTCTCCAATTTAAAAAAGGTCATTACAATAAACTGAAGAACAAGTCGTGGATTCAAATGTCTTGTTTTCAATTTAAAAATGTGTTTTCCAGCAGTTATATACAGCGATACGCAAAAAGATCTGTCTTCCACGAGACGAATGCATAATATTATACGAAACTTTTAATAGTTCTATATTCAGAAGTAATTTTATACGTCAACAAGAAAACTTAAAATTTAGAATAAAAATTTTTTCCCTCACAAGTGTACTTTATAAAAAAAAAACTAAACAATTATATGACTTTAACAGCTCAAATGTCGGTGTTAGTTAAATGGAATTTTTTCGTCTTTGGTAAATTTCAGCGCACAGAGAGCAGTAGAGAGACACGTTTATCTAGGAGAATGGGAAAAAAGCCGCTGAATTATTCCAGCATGTCCGGATACGAGTGTTTCTCTTTCTGGAAACGCCGCGCGAAATCCTATCGTCCGCGTCGCAGCTGCACTTCGAATCCTGAACGTTTAAAGTCCAGAATCGGCAGAAAACGTTTTCTCTCAGAACAGTAATGTGTCTGTAACATTTTTCCTTGACGCTTTTTATAATTTTATTAGTGTTACTTTCTTACTTTGTCACTTTTCCTTTAAAAAAAATAAAAATAAAAGCTGTAAAACTTTCTCTTCTTTTCCGCTCGACTTTACAAAAAGGAGATAATGAAAATAATTTGATCGTGAAATCTCGTTTAAAATCTTGAACAAATTTAAACAAAACGAACACAATTTTATTCAGATCTACCTCTATTAAATTTCATTTTCATGATTTTCATATAATAATACACGAAGGTTAATATGATTTTTCTAAAAATATCCGACTTATAAATGTAAAGTAGTTGTAAATAGCAAACTGTATTAAAATTAAACGCGCTCCGAGACAAAAAAAGAAGCAAATCACTTTAAGATAATTTCAGGGTTGCCACAAAAATTTTATTTTATTTTTCCCTGACTTTTCCCTGATTTCCAAACAAAAATTTTCACTTTTTCCCTGACCCTAAAGAATATTCTGATTCACTCTAAAAAATATTAAATACTTAAAAAAAATGTTCTATTACATTTATTTACAAATTTCTTCAAAAGTCAAATTATTCGCAAACATCAATAACTTCTTTTTTAAAATAAATATTTAACCATTATTTTTCAGTATAGGAATTAAGATCAAAAAAATTTTAAATTCAAACCTTTTGAAATTAAACAATTAAATTAAAATTATTTTCATCATTTTAATTCAATTAATATTTTCTACAATTTTTAACTAAAATTCTTCTTTAAATCAATTATTTTTTAATAATTTTTGAAAAAGTTCTTCTTTGCGAATTTTGAAATCCATTTGTTTACAATTCAATTTTTGCGAAATTTCGATAACTTGGAATTTTTTTAATTAAATATATGAAATATATGAAAATTTCAGATGTTCAAAGTTTTTATTTTGAAAGCTTTACAAAATTCAATTATTTCTAAAAATTGCAATTATTAGCAACTTCCCAAAAACTCAATTATCATCTAAAACTTTAACTGAAATTAATTTTTAAATAAATTTTTATTTTATTCTACGAAAATTCAATTATTTAAATACAAACAGATAATTTACTGAATAATTGAATATTTCTTAAAATTGATTTTTAAAAGTTGAATTGATAAACAAAATTTTATCAATAATTGAATTCCATCGATGAATTCTAAGAAAATGCGATGAGTTTTATTATTTATACAAATAACTCAAGTCCAGATAAGAATTTTAATATTTATAATAATAATTGAACTCTTGCGAAGAATTTAAATATAATTTTTCGAAGAATTCGATTAAAATTATATTAAAAATAATTCAACTTCTGAAATGAGTTTTATTATTTATGAAAATAATTGAATTATTGCGAATAATTTTATAATAAGTTTTAGAAAATTGATTTTTTTCAAAAAAAATTTTTTTATTTTTTAATAATTGAATTCTTGTGAAATTTTTATTATTTTAGAAAATAATTGAATATTCGTGTAGAATTTTGTCAAAATGTTTTTAAAATTTAAACAATTGAATTCTTTTGTGAAATTTTATTAAAATAATAGATATTGAAAATCATTGAATTGAGAAAAATGTTTAAAATAATTGAAATTTTTACACTTTATTAAAATTTATTAAAATAATTGAATTTCGGAGAAGAATTTTATTATTTATAAAGATAATTGAAATTTTGACCAGAACTTTTTGAAAATTTTTCAAAATAATTGAATTTCGGAGAAGAATTTAATTATTTCTGAAGATAATTGAAATTTTGGGAAGAACTTCATTAAAATTTTTTAAAATAATTGAATTTCAGAAAAGAATTATATTATTTACAAAGATAATTGAAATTTTGGCCAGAATTTTTTGAAAAATATTGAATTTCGGAGAAGAATTTTATTATTTATAAAGATAATTGAAACTTTGACCATAATTTTTTCAAAATGTTTGAAAATAATTGAAATTTTGCATCGAATTTTATTGAAATTTTTGACAATAATTGAATTTTATTACTTTTGAAAATAATTGAATTCTTGTGATGAATATTGTTATTTATGAAAATAATTGACTTCCTTCGAATGATATTATTATTTATGAAAATAATTAAATCCTTCAATGGAATGTTAAAATTAATAAAAATAATTGAATTATTGTGAAGAATTTAATGCCAAATTTTAAAACATTTGGTATTTTCGATAAAAAAATTATACAAATTCTATTTTAAATTTCTATTTTAAATTTTTATTTTTTTGAAAAATAATTGAATATTCGTGTAGAATTTCATCAAAATTTTTGTTTAATAATTGAATTCTTTTGGTAAATTTTATTAAAATAGTAGAATAGTGAAAATCATTAAATTAAGAAAAATTTTTCAAAATACTTGAAATTTGGTCATGAATTAAATTAAAATTTTTTAAAAATAATTGAATTTCATTACTTTTGAAAATAATTAAATTCTTATGATGAATACTATTATTTATGAAAATAATTGAATTTGGCAATGAATTTTATTCAAATCCCTAAAAATAATTGAATTTTGTCGAAGAATTTTGCTATTCATTTATAAAAATAATTTAAATGTTTACGACAATTTTTTTTTAATTTTTTGAAAATAATTGAATTTCTGGGATGAATACTGTTATTTATTAAAATAATTGAATTTTTGCAATGAATTTTATTAAAATTCTGGAATATTTTTTTTTTTATTTTGGTTGTTTTCACCTTGATTAGAAATTGTGATTATTCGGAACTTCTTTAATTAAATATATATATTAAAAACCAGAAAATTCAAATAATTTCAAAAAATTTGAATTAAAATTTTTCAACAAATATATTGTACAGAAAATTTGTACAGAATTAAATTAATTTTTACTGTTTTTAACTAAAATTCTTCTCTAAAGCACAAATACGTTTAACAACAGTTCGTTGAACATGAGACATTTCAAATAAATATCTGTAAATACTGTAGGAAAGATTATATTTTCTTTTCTATAGATAACTCACTATATATTCCCTGCGGCTAGAAAAAAATTATATTTATAAAAATAACAGCGATTCGTTGAGTATATCAAGTTATTAAAGAAATGACTCAAAAATAGCTTTGCGAAAATGAATTTGGCTCGATAAACAATTGATAACTTCACATTGATAAGGCACCAAACATAAATAAATTGTTCTTTGACAGTGACAAATCTTTGTCGAGTTAGCAAATTTTTCGCTTACCAGACACGAAATGATCAGCGCGCGATAGCAAATTACTTTGCTGTCGTAGAAAGAACTTTTTTCTCCACTTTTTAACAAACCGAGTTTTGTTCCACTTGCCAAAAGATCTCCAATATTTAAAATCATCCGAACGAACCAAGAATTTTCATTCGCCACAACGAGTTTGATTAAAATTTTTCACATTATTTAACTATTAATTACATATTCATATTCACTAATTAGATGTAAAGACATATTTTGGGAGCGGTACAATTTGCAACATTAATAAAATCCTACACTTTTAGAAAATTTCTAAAAATTATATGAGGAATGTTTAGAAATACTTTTCAAACTTTTCTTTTTCTTTTGATTTCTTATAATATTTTTAAGAAAAAATTTCTCGTTCATTTCAACCATTTCAACGTTCGAAACTTGTCGATTTAAAGTATAAAAAAATTCAGAGTTTTTCAAAAATATTTTCTACAGCAAAACGAGTTTTTTTTTAGTAATTCTAAAAATTAGACGTTTTTCCAGTTCTTTTGATAAAGTTCCCTGACAGTTCCCTAAATTTAGAGCAAACCTTTTGATTGTATGATTTTCTTTTTATATTATATTCTAAAACTATAAATGTAATTTCAAACTTGTATAGATGACAGAGAATTTTATTTTTATGTGGAAGCTGAGAAGAATTATTAAATTATGAAATAATCTTTATATAGCGAATGTTTTATAAATGTGACACGCTTCGATCATAGATACCCAAAACAGCAATTCATTTTAAGGTTATGTTTCAATTATTTTTACCTTATATTAAGAGTTTCTATTTCATTTTCATTTATTTTCATTTTCATTATATTTCATTTATCTTAAACAATAGTAGTTTATATTAAGAATTATTCTCCTTTGATATATTTCCGATCAAAATTCATTCCATTCATAATAAATATAAACTAAAATATTTTCTCCGCAGCGCTTCAGAAATATTAAAATAACTAAAAGGGTTGCCACAAAAATTTAATTTTGTTTTTCCCTGACTTTTCCCTGATTTTCAGACAAAATTTTTACTACTCCTCGGACCCTAAATAATATTTTGATTTACTCTAAAAATTATTAGATACTCAAAAAAATGTTCTAATTCTTTTATTTACAATATAATCAACTCGTCTGACCGAAACATACTTTTACTACTGATTTATTCATTCAGCGTTACCACAAAAATTTTATTTTATTTTTCCCTGACATTTCCATGATTTCCTGACAGAATTTTTATTTTTTTCCTGATTTTCAAAAATATTATCATTCATTCTAAAAATGATTAGATATTAAAAAAAAATATTTTCTATTACATTTATTTACGAATTTCTTTAATTGTGAAATTATTCAAAAAAAACTTCGAATTTTCCCAGAATTTTTCACGAAACAATTTTCAATTCAACAAATATAATTTTTAATTAAATATTTAATCATTATTATCCTGTGAAGAATTTTATTATTTATGATAATGATTGAATTCTTGCAACAAATATTATTACATTTTTTTTTTAAATAATTGAATTATTTTAAGAAATATTATTAAAATAGAAGATTTTGAAAATATTTAAATTTCAAAATTCAATTATTTCTCAAAATTCACTCTGTAATGCATTTAATAACCAATTACTATCTAAAATTTGAACTGAAATTCATATTGAAATCAATTTTCATTAAAAAAATTCTACTAGAATTCAATTATTTAAATACCTAGAGAAAAAAATTTATTGAAATTGAATTCTTTTGAAGTATTTTAATAAAATTTTTAAGAATAATAATTACATTTTTAGAGAAATTCGATTAAAATTGTATTATTTATTATTTTTAAAAATAATTGAAATCCTACAATGAGTTTTACTATTTATGAAAATAATTGAATTCCTGAAAAGAATTTTATTATAATTCATTCTCACTGAACTTTTATTATTTATGAAAATAATAGAATTACTACGAAAAAATTTATAAAAAAATTTGTAAATAATAATTGAATTCCTGTGAAATATTTACTATTTATAACAAATTATCAATTTCTATTAGAAAATTCAAAGAAAATTTAATTACTTAAATACAAAAATGAATAATTTATTGAATAATTGACTGTTTCTTAAAATATTTAAAAAAAATAAAATATAAAATTTTGCGTTGAGTTTTATTATTTATGAAAATAATTGAATTATTGCCAAAAAAACATAAAAAATTCGTAAATAATTGAAATACTGTGAAATTTTTTTTATTTATTAAAATAATCACATGTTTGCGTAAAATTTTATTAATTTTTTTTTTTAAATAATTAAATTCATTTGGAAAATTTTATTAAAATAATAGATATTGAAAATCATTGAATTGAGAAAAATTTTTAAAAATAATTGAAATTTTGACAAGTACTTTATCAAAATTTTTGAAATTAATTGAATTTCTGCGAAGAATCTTATTATTTATAAAGATAATTGAATTTATGACCAGAATTTTTTGAAAATATTTGAAATTTGAGAGAAGAATTTTCTTAATTATAAAGATAATTGAATTTTTGGCAAGAACCTTATTAAAATTTTTTTAAATAATTGAATTTCAGAGAAGAATTTTATTATTTATAACGATAATAAAAATTTGACTAAAATTCTTTAAAAATTTTTGAAATTAATCTAATTTTGGAGAAGAATTTTATTATTTATAAAGATAATTGAATTTTTGACCAGAATTTTAAAAAAAAATTTGAACATAATTGAATTTCTGAGAAGATTTTTATTATTTTTGAAAATAATCGAATTTCTGCAATCGTTTGTAACTTCTCCAAAATTCAATTTTTTTTAAAGTGTTTTCAACTAAAATTCTTCAATAAATCAATTATTTTTAATAGTTTTACAATATTTCTTCAAGAATTAAATTGTTGTAAAATTATTTTTAACATTTTTAAAGCTTTCTGACACAAAAATTTTGAATTTTCTTATGAATTCTAAAAATTAAATTTTTCCCAGTATTTTTAATAAAATTTCCTGATATTTTTCCTAATTTCCCATGATCCCCAAATTTTGAACGTTCAAATGATGGAAATAATTTTTACTAAAGATATTTTTATAAATTACTAATTACAAAAAAGTTTTAAAACTGAAATTGTACTTTTAGAAAGTCAGTAATTAATTTTTTGGATAGTGACGCAAAATAATTGTTATAAAAATTTAATTTGTAGAAGAAATAAATAAATTTCAAATTTGATTCATTTGAACGTTCAGAACTTTAGGATCTTAATTTCCCTGACTTTTCCCTGAATTTCTGTAAATTCTTTCGATACATTAATACAACCATCCATTTGCCATCTTTGTATATAAATATAATTCTTCAGTTTAATAATTCAGTATCAGTTTACAAATAATCAATTAATTTAAAATTCATCAATTGGTTCCGAAATATTCCGAAAACAATTGCCATGGATACCTACTAATTAACACAGTTAGTGTTTTCTAGTGATTAAACTCGTTGAGATGAACTAATCCCTAGTAAACAAATCCTCTTATTTAAATGAGGCAAATACACAACTACCAAATAGTCAAATTCCAGTAAATCAGATAGCTTGTATAGATATAAGTGTTCGTGTTTGTGTGTGTAAGTGTATGGGGGTGAAATCAATTGCTCGAGTGTTTCAACTCGGGAAGGAATTGAATTCCTTCTTTCATGGGCAATTTCTCGAGGAAATAGATATCTGGCGTTAAATTAAAAAATGTTAGATATGTGTGTGTGGAGGAGGATGCGTGTGGAAGATCCACAAATCCCACAACAAGTTGAAACCATGTAACGTCCGGAATAGATATATATCGAGGCATATACTCACCAAGGCGGTAATCGGTGCAAGCACGATCCAGCTGAGCCGCCAATAGCTGTACAGTAAACATCCGAAGTTCATTTGCATTTCCGTGATGTTATGTAGAAATTTGTTGCATCCGTAGAACCACCACGACGATGCAAGTACAACCTCCTCTCTCTCACTCACTCTCTCTCTGCAAAACCGATCAATAGCATGGCCCAGGAAGCTGTGTTCCAGTCCATCAGAGTGAACAGGTAAATTCCCCCATCGAAAACCATAGGTATTGCCAGTAACCAAGCACGTTGCGTTGCGCGCATATTCCCAAAATCACATAAGTCTCGTATTTTCATCGCATCCATATAGGAGAATCCGGAACGGACAGGAACGTCTAGCACAACAACAACAACAACAACTGCGGTGCTAATTGTTTGTATTCCTGCAAACTAAAATGATAAACAATCCTTTGAGATATGCTTAATGTACCGCGTGCATATAAATCATGTCAATGAATCTCGGCACAAAAGAACATATCCTGCATATCAAAGTCACGTCAATAACATTCGCTTAATCGGCAAAGAGAGAGAATTTTCGCCATAAATTTCCAATCGATATTCGTTGACTGATTAATCGAAAACCGGATGATATCCATAGAGAAAAATGTGTTTTGCTATAGAAAAAAAAATCGAGGCATTCTCGTTTGCATTTCATTTTTAAATTTACATTTTTAAAATAGTCTTTTTTTTGCCAAATTCAAATTGAGGAAATTCTCATTACTTTTTTTTTCCTTCTTTTATTTTTTCATTCCCAATATTCGATTTATCAAGTCAAAATAATGTGACATTTCACGGCAATGAAAGGGGGACTTGTTTCCTAAAATAAATTATTGCAGGATAAACAAAATTTAATTTTGTCAGATTAATTCAAATGATTTTACGTCCGTTTTTTTTTAAAATATTTTGTTAGATTTAAAAAAACGGACGTAAAATTATTTGAACAAAATTTATTTTGGTTTTTCTCTGACTGAAAAATTCAAATTTTTGAAGATTTTAATTTGAAACCTTTTCAAAATTCAATTATTTCTAAAAATTCATGCTATAATTCTTTTTTCAATTCAATTATCTACATTTTTAACTGAAATTAATACTTAAATTAACTTTAGTTAGAAAAATTTACGGGAATTCAATTATTTAAAATTTTAAATACAAAAGTAAGTAATTAATTGAGTAATTGAATGTTTTTTAAAATTAAATTCTTAGAAACATCATTATCCACAAATTTTAAAATAATTGAATTTTTTCGACGAATTTTGACAAAATTTTCATTCTATAGAACAGTTAGTTAAAAGTATAAAAAATTGAAATTTTTAAAGATTTCAATTTGAAACCTTTTGAAAATTCAATTATTTCTAAAAATTCATACTATAATGCTTTAAATATTCAATTATTAACTAAAATTAAAACTGAAATTAATATTTAAATCAACTTTAATTAGAAAAATTTACGAGAATTCAATTATTTAAATACAAACCTAAATAATTTATTGAATAATTGAATGCTTCATAAAATTGAATTCTCATAAAGAATTTAATTAACAAATTTTTGAATAATTGAATTCTTTCGACGAATTTTAATAAAATGCGATGAGTTTTATTATTTATACAAATAACTGATGTCATGATAAGAATTTTTATATTTTTTTAAAAATAATTGAATTCTTGCGAAGAATTTAAACAAAATTTTTAAAAATATAATTGCATTTTTTTATGAATTTATTAAAAATATTGTATTAATAATAATTTAAATTCTGCGATTAGTTTTATTGTTTATGAAAGTAATTGAATTCTTTTCAACAGTTTTATTAAAATTTTCAAAAATAATTCAATTTCTAAGAATTTTATTAAAATTTTTAAAAATAATTGGATTTCTAAGAATTTTATTAAAATTTTTAAATTAATTGAATTTCTACGAATTTTATTGAAAACTTAAAAAATAATTGAATTTCTAAGAATTTTATTAAAACTTTTAAAAATAATTTAATTTCTAAGAATTTTATTAAAATTTTTAAGTTAATTGAATTTCTACGAATTTTATTGAAAATTTTAAAAACAATTGAATTTCTAAGAATTTTATTAAAATTTTTAAAAATAATTGAAATTTTCACGCAAGAATTTTATTAAACATTTTGAAAAAAATGAATTTTGGAGAAGAATTTGATTACATATTAAGATAATTGAATATAATTGAATTTCTTCAAAGATTTTTATTACTTTTAAAAATAATTGAATTTTAACTTCTCCAAAAGTCAATTATTTTTTAGTTTTTTTAACTAAAATTTTTTAATAAACCAATTCTTTTTAATAACATTAAGAGAATTTTTGTCTAAATCAATTATTTTTAATAATTAAATAATATATATTGAAAAATTCATCTAATTTCAAATAATTCCAATCAAACTTTTTCAAAAAAATTAATTCTATACAAATTTTAGTTAAAATTATGAAGTATTTAAATTTTCAAAGATTTTAAATTGAAACCTTTTTAAAATTCAATTATTTCTGAAAATCCATGCTATAATGCTTTAAATATTCAATTATTATCTAAAATTTTAACTGAAATTCATTTTTAAATCAATTTTAACTAGAAAATTCTACGAGAATTCAATTATTCAAATACAAAGAAAAATAATTAATTGAAGAACTAAATGTTTCTCAGAATTGAATTCTCATAAAGAATTTTATCAACAAATTTTTAAATAATTGAATTCTTTTGACAAATTTTAATAAAATTTTTAAAAATAATGACAATTTTCGAGGAATTCGATTAAAATTGTATTAAAAATAATTGAAATTCTATGATAAGTTTTATTATTTATGAAAATAATTGAATTCCTAACAAGAATTTTATTATTTATTGAATCTCTGTAAAAAGAAATTTTAAATAATTGAATTTTTGTAAAATTATTATTATTTACGTAAATAATTAAATGTTTGCGTAGAACTTTATCAAAATTTATTTTAAATAATTGAATTCTTTTGCAAAATTTAATTAAAATAGTATAGATATTGAAAATCATTGACTTCAGGAAAATTTTTGAAAATAATTGAAATTAAAATTGTAATTATATAACCTAACTGCAGGAGGCCATTTAAGGCGAAAGAAAAAAACATAACCTTAAATTTCTCACCTCGATATGTCCCTTTCACCACCATAAACTGTCACATATGCAATAAACATTAATAATTCTCTTTTCCCAGAACCGGTATATGAATTTTATACTTCTAAAAATAAGAAACCATATTTGTCCGCACATTCAGCATATAAGAGAAAATTTTTTTGAAAAATGTATCAAGTTAAAAAAAAGCATTATTTATATGGGACTATTGGGATTAAAAAGGAGTTGTCTCCTGACATTACTTGGCTGATTTTCTCTTCTTATTTTTCCAGTCAAAGCACACAAATACGCCTTTCCAACGCCACAACTCCCTTGGGTACAATAGTGACACTTAGAGAGTGGCATCTTTTTATCTTTCACTGCATACTAAAAAAATAATAAAATGCTAATAAAAACTTGTGTGTGCACACCCTTTGAGAAATTGACAAATTTTTATGTCTCCGCATATGCGCGACTTATTAAAATAATTAAATTTTCTCTCTCTTTCTCCCTGCTCTCGTGACTCGTTATACAGTAGATGAAAATGAAATGAAAACTTAAAAAGTCAAATTTCTATTAGCTGTTGGCTATAGGGGTCTGACCGTATACTTACTCGTACTACTGAAGAGGCCTTTCATCATCGTCCGTGACTCCGCTGCACAGTATCTGTAGATGTAGATGATGTAGATGGAACATTTCTCTGCAGCTCATTGTTTTCTGGAAAGAAGGAAAATTTCAATAAAATGATACGAGCAAAGATAAACTGTTTCTTAAATTGTAAAATATAACTAAGAAACAAAAAATTTTAGGTTATGTTTGTAAATTTTTGAATGACAATACTAAGAAGTAAGAAGCAAAAATTTTAGTTTATGTTTATAATGTTTTGAATACAAATACAAAAAACTAAGAACCCTAAGAACTAAAATCAGGGTGTCTACTATTTTCATTCAACAAAATTTCCGGTTATTTCCCGACTTTGTCTTAATTTTTCCCTGCTTTTTTTTCTCATCAAATTTAAATTTATTTGATTTCAAACATAAATAAATATAAAAATGACTTCAAAAAATTTTATTAGAGTTTTTATGAATAATTAAATTCTTTTGACAAGTTTCTTTAAATTTTTCAAAAATAATGTTTTTTTTAATAATTTTAATTAAAAATTTGAAAAATAATTGAATTAAACAAAGAATTTTTTCAATTTTTTAAAATAATCTTGTCTGTTTATAATTATAATTAAAAAATTTGATTAATTCAATTTTATTAAAATGTATTGATACTAATTGAATTTTCGCAAAGAATTTTACTATTTATAAGAGTATAATTTAATCCTTCCAGAAAATGTTATTATTTATGAAAATAATTAAATGGTTGTGTAGAATTTTATTAAAATTTTCGAAAATAATTGAATTGTGAAGAACAATTTATTTATTTATAAAGATAATTGAAATTTTGAGAATTTTTAAAAATAATTGAATTTCTGTAAAGAATTTTATTACTTTTGAAACTAATTAAATTGTTTTTTTAGAATTTTATGGTAATTTATGAAAATAATTGAATTCTTGTGAAGATTTTTTTTTTTAATAATATTCAAAATAATTAAGTAAATCTAAAGAATTTTTCTATTTATAGAAATAATTGAAATCTTGCGATGAATTTTAAAGAACATTTTTAAGAATAATTGCATTTTTCGAAGAATTAATTAAAAATTGTATTCAAAATAATTGAAATTCTGCGATGAGTTTCATTATTTATCAAAATAATTGAATTTTTGAGAAGAACTTTATTAAAATTTCTAAAAATAATTGAATTCTTTCGAAGAATTTTATTAAAATTGTATAAAATAATTAAATTCTTCTGACAAATTTTACTATTTGTAAAAATAATTGAATTCTCATAAAGAATTTCATAAGCAAATTCTTTAATTATTGAATTCTTTCTATAAATTTTAATAAAATTTTTAAGAATAATTACAGTTTTCGAGGAATTCGATTAAAATTATCGTATTAAAAATAATTCAAATTCAGTTGAATGAGTTCAGTTGAGTTTTAATTATTTATCAAAAATAATTCAATTCCTAAAAAGAATTCTATTAAAATTTTTAAAAATAATTAAATTTTTGAGAAGAATTTACTTTATTTGTAAAAATAATTGAATTCCTAAGAAGAATCTTATTATTTATAAAAATAATTGTATTCCTAAGAAGAATTTTATTATTCATGAAAATATTTGAATTTTTGCGAAGAATTTTACTAAAATTTCTAAAAATAATTGAATTCTCTTGAAGAATTTTATTAAAATTGTATAAAATAATTTAATTCTCCTGACAAATTTTACTATTTGTAAAGATAATTGAATTATCATAAAGAATTTCAACAACAAATTCTTGAATAATTGAATTCTTTTTATAAATTTTAATAACATTTTTACGAATAATTACATTTTTCGAGAAATTCGATTAAAATTATTGTATTAAAAATAATTGAAATTCTGCCATGAGTTTTACTATTTATGAAAATATTTGAATATATTGCGAAGAAATTTTTAAAAATAAAATTATAATTACGGTGACTAACGTCCCTTGATTATTTTTGAAAAACTTAAATAAAATTCTTTAAAGGAATTTAATTATTTTTAATGAAATGTAAAGAAATTTCAATTATTTCAAAAATTTTCAATTATTTGTTTATAAAACTTCAATTATCATGAAACAATAGAATTGAAAAATTTCCAAAATCTTATTTTTCAAAATTTTCAAAAAAACTGCGAAAATTCAATTTTATTAAAAAATTATAAGTGTGTATCTTTTTTTTAAATTCACAATTAAAAATTTTAATTATTAATCTTCGCACTAAGAGACATGAATACATTTGAATGTGACTCTTTATAAAATTCAATTATTTATCAATTATTAAATTAAAATACTTTGAAAATTCGATTTGTTAAAAAGTTTTTAATTAAATTCTTTAACAAATTTAATTATTTTCAGTTGAATTTCACTAAATTTCTATTAATTCGATAATTCTTTTTTAATTTATTTACATATACTGTATTTGAATTAGTGACTGATATTTTGCTATCGAATTATTTTTAACTATGTCAAATTTAGAGAAGAGTATAAATATCTGTATAAAAATTGAAATAAAAAGCGATTTTTTAAAATCAATAAAATTTCCCACAAAGATTTAATTTTGATTTTCTCTTTATTTTCAGAGAGCGGCATCATTTTCACTGCTTATGAAAATGAGTATATTGTACACGGGAATAATTTTGAAATCGCAGGTTTTTTCTGTGATGTAGAGTCAGAAGTTAGGAACTAACAATTTTCTTTCATAGTGTACTTACCCGGCTGCCAAGAATAGAATTGCCCATAGGTTAGGAAGTGGCATTCGCACCACTGCCTCAGGTTATGTGCCGCTTTGGACCACTTCACTGATGGGTATATTCATCTGTTGCGCCAGGAACATTATGGAAAATATCGCAAATCCAGCAAAAACACGTCAACGGATTTCCGGAGTGAAACAAAGATTGCATCGCTGTAATAATAATAAATTTCTTTAATTATTTTTAAAAAATTTTTGCAAGAATTTAATTCTTTCAAAAAATTTTATTAAAATAAATACTTTGAATATCATTGAATTGAGGAAAATTTGTGAAAATAATTGAATTTTTGCCAAGCCTTTTATTAAAATTTTTGAAAATAATTGAATTTTGGAAAAGAATTTTTTTAAAATATTGAAAATCATTGAATCAATAAAAACTTGTTTTATAAGAATGAATACAAAGTAATATTAAAGTAAAAGTGAAAAAAAAATATTATAAGCTCACATAAGGGAATTTCTGACACAAAGCAATATATATAATTTAGTAAATTTTCATTTCAATAATAGAAAGAAGAAAGAATCTTAAGGAATCGTCTCTGCCGTATAATTTTCTCACTTGAAGGATTTAGAGAGAGCTTTTCATTCTTTTCGGAGAGTTCAATTTCAGGCTTGGTTTACATAATATGACACGCAACAAAACCGCAAAAGCAGCCACAGTGTGATACCCGGGTATAAAGTCACTTTGTAAATAAAGCACTATTAGTTGAAGGCCACTTTGGTTTGATGCACAAGCTAAAACATCGCCATGGGTATTGTTTGAATTTGACTGTTTGTTCATCGTATACGTAGGTATGGGTATTGTTAGTGCGCCATATTGAGACAGATTGATTATTTTATACCTAACTAGTGCTTGTAAACACGGGACTAAACACTATATTTAATAATTACTGCTTTACAAACATCTTTACCTCCCATCTTATCAGAATGGTTCAATTATTCAAGATTTACGATTTCGATCTTTCGCTTCTGAACGCATTCGACTCGGAGTGATCGATTTCTTCATGTTTTATATAATATAATTAAATAATTTCAATTATTCGTCAATTCTTCAATTAAAACTTTATTAGAAAACGAAAACTTAAAATAATAAAAAAATTCAATTAAAGTTTTCCAAAAAAAATTAAATTCAAAATTCAATTATTTCTAAAAATTCACGCTACCTATATTGCTTGTAATATTCAATTAAAAAATTTTAAATTTCAACTGAAATTCATATTTAAATCAATTTTTAATAGAAAATTCCACGAGAATTCAATTATTTAAAATTTTAAATACAAATAAAATGCAAATAAATAATCACTGAATAATTTAATGTTTCTTAAAATTAATTTCTCATAAAGAATTTTATCAACAAATTTTTGAATAATTGAATTCTCTCCACGAATATTAATAATATTTTTAAGAATAATTGGATTCTTTGCAGGAATTCAATTAAAATTGTACTGAAAATAATTTAATTTTTTGGCAAAAAATTTTGCGATTTATAAAGATAATTCAAATATTAGCGAGATTTTCTCAAATTTTTAAAAATAATTGAATTTCTGCGAAGAATTTCATTACCTACTTTTGAAGATAACTCAATTCTTGTAATGAATTCTTTTGTTAATAATTTCAATTATTCGTTAATTCTTTAATTAAATATATTTTAGAAAATAAAAACTTTTAATAATTTCAAAAAAAATCCGCAATTAAACTTTCTGAAAAAATTAATTACACGGAATTGTTAGTTAAAAATATAAAAAATTCAGATTTTCAAAGATTTTAATTTGAAATCTTTTCAAAATTCTACTAGAATTCAATTATTCTATTTTTCTTCAAATTAAATTCTTATAAAGAATGTTATTAATAAATTTTTAAACAATTAAATTCTTTTGAAGAATTTTAATAAAATTTTTGAGAATTTATTATTTACGAAAATAATTGAATCCTTCTAAAAATTTTACTATTTATGACAATAATTTAATGATTGCGAAGAAATTTATGAAAAATTTCAAAATAATTGAATTCCTGTGAGAATAATTTAAATTTTGCTAAGAAATTTTTAAAAATTTTTGAAAATATTTGAATTTTGGAGAAGAATTTAATTATTTATGAAAAAATTGAAATTTTGACAAGAGATTTATTAATTTTTTAACTAATTAAGTTTCTGTGAAAATTTTATTACTTTTGAATATATTTGAAAGATTGCAAAGAAATTTATAAAAAAAAATTTGTAACAAATCGAATTCCTGTGAAATTTTTTATTATTTTATGAAAATAATTGAATCATTGCGAAGAGATTTATAAAAAATTTTGTAAATAATTGAATTCCTGTGAAATTTTTATTATTTGATGAAAATAATTAAAGGTTTGTGTAGAATTGTATTAAATTTTTTTTAAAAATAATTGAATTCTTTTGGACAATTTGATTAAAATTAGTAAATTTTGAAAATCATTGATTGTGAAAAATTTTTTGAAAATAATTGAAATTTTTCCGCAAGAATTTTATTAAAATTTTTGAAAATAATTGAATTTCTGCGAAGAATTTGATTACTTTTGAAAATAATTGAATTCTTGATAAGAATTTTAATAATATTTCTTTTTAAATAATTGAATTCTTTTGTGAATTTTTCTAAAAGTAGATATTAAAAATCATTGAATTCAGGAAAACTTTTTTTAGAATAATTGAAATTTTCTCAAGAATTTTGTTAAAATTTTTAGAAATAATTGAATTTTAGAGAAGAATTTCATTATTTCTAAAGATAATTGAAATTTTGACGAGAATTTTTAAAAATTTTTGAACATAATTGAATTTTTTAATCAGATTACGAATCTTTTAAAAAAAACGGACTTTTACGGACTTAAAGCAAATTTACTTGTTCGAGCCCTGGTCCTGGTCCACGTATATTGATATTTAATTATTCCCCATACAGAGGGAAATAAAAATTTTTTTTCCTCCGAGAATATGACATTTGATATACGCTATTTTTACACGGCTTACAGTTGGCAAGTCTCTTTTATTGCAATGGTCAGAGAGGGGTTTTCTTTTCTACTGCCGCGATATAAATGTTGCCGCAATACGTCGCTTGTCCCTCTATGTGTGAAATCGTCGCTTTACAACTAAACGTGCACACTTTAAAAGGGGTTTTGCTGCTTTATCTAGCAGTACATGCTGCAACGAGTCGGCGAACATTTCATTACAATTTCAGCAGGGTTCGTGAATCCATGTATAAGTTTCATACTTCACTAGTCAGAGCCATCGCGTGTCTGTACCTATTTACCAGCATTTGCTGTTAAATCGAAACGTTTGATCCAACAACAAATACGGAGTAAAGATGCACACGTGTTATATAGGGATATTTCATCCAACATATACATATATATATATATATATTCTATACACTGTTGTACATATAAATGCTATACTGTCACTTAAGCAATGACATGGACCAAATTTGCCAATCGGGAAAAAAAATCGAATGATCGATGCCCGAGCTTGTACATTTATTTGATCCGCGCACGATAGCTGCTTACCTGTGTGACATTTGTAAAGTTGATACAGCTGGACAATGTCACCAGAGAATACCATCCAATTCCAAAGGAGAAAAAAGTTTGGGATACTGCATCACCTCGTACATTCTTGACGACTATAAACTGATGGCGAATTTTCTTCTTTCGATGTCCTTCTTTTATAATGTGACACGTCCTGAAAATTTCAATTTCTATGCGTAAAATTATAGATTTATGCTTAAAACTATTTATTGATTTGTTTTTCAAAAAGAAAAAAACATTTTTGAAAGAAAGAAATTTAATTTACACAAAGAAAAATTTCAATTAGTAATAAATTGCACGAGTCTTAATAATAAGTGACTTATTAATTTTTAATTAATTCAGTACAATCAACTAAAATCCTTATTTACAAAGAAAATATTAAAGTAATATACAATAAATATACAACCACGAAAATTTAATTTTGGTTTTCCCTGATTTCAAGACAAAATTTTTACTTTTTCCCTAACCCTAAAGAATATTCTGCATTCACTCTAAAAATTATTAGATACTCAAAAAAATTTTCTTTTAGATTTATTTACGAATTTCTTTAATTGTAAAATTATTCGAAAACATCAATAACTTCTTTTTGAAATAAATATTTAATTATTATTTTTCCGTAGGAATTAAAATTCTTCAAAACATTCAAAATTTAAACCTTTTTGAAATTCAACAACTTATAAGAATATTATTAGAAAACAGAGTGAAAAAATCATTATTTTATATTATAAGAATTGTTACTGTAACTTCTTTAAAATTATTTTTATCATTTCCATTCAATTATTATTTTCTTGAATTTTTAACTAAAATTCCCCTATAAATCAATTATTTTTAATAATTTTTGAAAAATTTTTTTGAGAATTTTCAAATCAATTTGTTTACTATTCAACTTTACAGAAATTTCTATTATTCGGAAATTCTTCAATTAAATTTAAAAAAGAAAATAAAAAATTCAACTAATTTCAAAAAAAAATCTGCAATTAAACTTTCTCAAAAAAATTAATTCCACAGAATTGTTAGTTAAAAATGTGAAAAATTCAGATTTTCAAAGATTTTAAATTTGAAACCTTTTCCAAATTCTACTAGAATTCAATTATTGCACTTTCCTTAAATTTGAATTCTCATGAAGAATTTTATTAATAGATTTTTAAATAATTGAATTTTTTTGAGGAATTTTAATAAAATTTTTAAGATTAATTCCATTTTTTGAGGAATTCGATTAAAACTTTAAGAATAATTGAAATTCTACAATAAGGTTTATTATTTATGAAAATAATTGAATGATTGTGTAGAAATTTATAAAAAAAATTTGTAAATAATTGAATGTCTGTAAAATTTTTATTATTTTATGAAAATAATTGAATTATTGTAAAGAAATTTATAAAAGATTTGTAAATATATAAATTCCTGTGAAATTTTTATTATTTTATGAAAATAATTAAAGGTTTGTGTACAATTTTATTATTTTTTTTTTTAAATAATTGAATTCTTTTAGACAATTTTATTAAAATTAGTAAATTTTGAAAATCATTGATTGAGGGAAATTTTTGAAAATAATTGAAATTTTGCCAAGAATTTTATTTAAATTTTTGAAAATAATTGAATTCTCTCCACGAATTTTAATAGGATTTTTAAAAATAATTGAATTCTTTCGACGAACTATAATAGAATTCTTTGCAGGAATTCAATTAAAATTGTACTGAAATAATTGAATTTTTTGGCAAAAAACTTTGCAATTTATAAAGATAATTGAAATGTTAGCGAGATTTTTTTTTCAATTTTTGTAAATAATTGAATTTTTGCGAAGAATTTTATTACATACTTTTAAAGATAACTGAATTCTTGTGATAAATTCTTTTGTAATTTATGAAAATAATTGATTTTTGCAATGAATTTTAGCGAAATTCCTGAAAATAATTGAATTCCCAAGAAGAATTTGATTTGTTTTGAAAATAATTGAATTTTGCATTGAATTTTCTTAAAACTATCAATTTCTATTAGAAAATTCTACGAAAATTCAATTATTTAAATTCAAAAATTAATAATTTATTGAATAATTGATTATTTCTCAAAATTAAATTCTCATAAAGAATTTTATCAAATAATTTTTAAGTGATTGATTTCTCTTGACGTAGTATTTTAATAAAATTTTTAAGAATAATTACATTTTTCAAAGAATTCGATTAAAATTCCATTAAAAATAATTAAAATTTAGCTTTGAGTTACATTATTTATGAAAAGAATTTAATTATTGCAAAGAAATTTATAAAAAATTTGTAAATAGTTGAATTCCTGGGAAATTTTTCTTAATTTATGAAAATAATTCAATCTTTGCGAATAATTTTATCAAAATTGTATTGTAAATAATTGAATTCTTTTGACATATTTTAATACAATTTTTAAGAATAATTACGTTTTTAGAAAAATTTTCATTAAAATTGTAAACTCAAAGCTTTTAAAATTCAATTAATTTTGAAATATTCTAGTAAAATTATTCATTTAATAATTTCTAAAATTAGTAATTTTACGATATGTCTTCAAAAATGAAGTTATTTAAAAAGAAATCATTGTCAAAAATAGAAAAGAATTAAAGGTTTTATATTAGAATTCTTGGTAATTTCATAGTATTTATAAATCAAACAAAAAAGACAAGAAAATTCATAATTTTCTTATGAATTCTAAAAATTAAATTTTTTCCACTACTTTTAATAAAAATCCCTGACTATTCCCTGAATTTCCCTGACCTGTGCGGCAACCCTGATATACAAATAAAAATTATGAAAGAATTTACGATAATTATATAATATTTTTAGTAAATTTTTTCTACAGTAAATTTGTTTAAATTGCATTATTAAGTAACTCATTTTCCATCGAATTTCAAGCAACATTTACTTTAAGAACTATTCGAGCTTCTGATCCATGAGTACATGGATTTTCCACAGGATGATAGAGAAAAAAGGATAGGGTCGCCTTGGTGACAGTCGATAGAAAAAAATCTTTATCAGAATCTAGAAAAAGAAACCTTTCTGTCTCGAGCAAAAATAGCCTCCACATTGTTACTAGGAATATTTTCAATAATACTGAATATAAAACTATATACTTCACTAAGCAAAAATCAATAACTTTTTATACATAAAAATGTTCACACGAAAAGTTTTATTTATAGAAAAAAAAGAAAAGAATAGGAAATAGAAAAAATAGAAGAGAATCGGAAATAGAAAAAATAGAAAATAGAAAGAATAGAAAAAAATGAAAAAGTTGAAAAAAATTAATGTTTTCATTGAAAAATCTAATTGAAAACTATAATTACTTTAGAAAAGTTAATAAGTAGCGAACTTTTAAGTTTTACTGATAAGGTATTGAAAGTATTTTCTGTTCGACATGTAAAAGAAAATACTCACCTCTTGTTAATAGAGCAAAATATGGGAACAATGGAGCAAAATAGACGATTTTTCCGAAAGACTGAACTCCTTTCAACAGACAAGAAACGGATTATCCAAGCAAGTGGGAGGCATCATCTTATTCCACCCCAATTTTCCCACGTGGCTCCTCGAATACCTAAAACATAATCACACTTTGCCCCTTAGCAATTAGGTTGGAATAATAAAATAAAATTTGAATTTTTAAATTCTTTCAAATAAAAATAGAATAATCCATTTCAAATCGATATATTAACATAGGGGTTCATAATTCTAATCAGTCCAATGGTCTTATCGATGTTAATTCAGATCGTAATAGGTACTCATAGAGCCGAAACGGATTAACTCAATTATCTCTTTTATCCACAAAAAACTTCTTAAAAATCAGAGTGTTTACTATTTTAGTTCAACAAAATTCCCGGGTTTTCCCGGTTGTTTTTCTTATCAAATTTAAAATTATTCGATTTCAAACATAAATAAATCTACAAATGGCTTCAAAAATTTTTATTAGAGTTTTTATGAATAATTAAATTCTTATTCCCGGTTTTTCCAGGTGAAATTAAATTCCCGGTTAGTAGACACCCTGCTTTTTATATTTTTGTTTATGTTTTTTTTTTAAACAGTATTTATAAATTGAATACCTGAAATATTGTTCCGAAAATAACGGCATAAAGATGACGAAGAGCTGTCACATTCTCGCCTTTATAAAGCAATGCGGGTAACATAAATACAAAACTCGATCAAACACTTGCAATTGACATGCATGATTTGCTACAAAATATTGTCGAAGAATCATTTTTCTGTCATTCCACATCTTGTAAATCTGTAAATTTAACAAAATAGAAAAATATATGAATTTATCGACTTTAAAATATATAAATTTGAAATAATGAATTTTCATATTATGATTAAAATAAACATATATGCTAAAATCATTATTATAATTACTAATTTAGGAATGATACGGACACACAGAATAATGTATCCGTATTTTACCATTTTATAACAAAATAACAATAAACATAAATTTAAATGAAATCTAAAATTAATGCGATATATTTTTGATGCTCTCAGACAAGTTCTGCCATCAGGGAAAATTCAATGAGGTTTATTTCAAATTATTCCATTTAATCATTTAGCTAGACTGACCCATTTCCATTAATTACATTCTACCAGAGCGACTCGGTGAAAAATCATTGAAAATTCCACTTTCACAGAAATAGTATATATGACAGAAAAACTTCATAGGAATTTCATTTCTGAATATAAAAATAAAAAAATCCATCTCGAGAGGTATTCCTGCGAAATCGTTTTGCTTCTAATATAAAAAGAGGAAATATTAAATTTTACTATTATATTGTTCGATATGAAAGTAATAAATTCGCAAATACGATAAATATACTTATTTTGTAAATGTACCTTCTTTAATTTTAGACATAATAAAAGTATTACAATTTATAATTAATTCAGAATTATTTCATATAATTAATTCACAACAGAAAAATAATCTCTAAATTCATAAGTTTGGCAAAAATCGCAAAAATCGATAACTGATCGGTTTTCAACGTTTTCAATTTTTGACAAACTTATGAATTTAGAGGTTATGTTTCTTGGCTAAAAACGGCAAATTCTTTGTAAATGTCTTTCTGTCAGTGGTTTCTTTTAAGCGTGTTTATTTAAAACACTAGATTTGTCTTCTTGTAAAATGAAAAAGAAACTTGATGTCAAAAAACGAATTCGAGATACTTTTTACTCACTTTTATAACCACACTAAATGCGGAAATATTCACATTTCGAATTTTACTCCTTTTCAGTATAAAATAAAGATAAATTTATGAAACACGATTTTAAATAACAAACCTGAAAAATGGTGACTGTACAAACGAAAATAATTAGCAATAATCTAGTGTTCTCTCTAAATTTTTTCGACATCGACAGCAAGAAGCAACAGGAAGTGTTGTACTTGGCCGCCATCTTTTATTTAGCGAATATTCCCGAAAACACTCGATTAGAGAATGTAATTTATTCTATTTGCAATTACTTACATTTTGTCTAATTATAATTTAAGACTAATATAAAACTGAATTATAAATATGACACAAGCCCAAATAGCAGAATAGATTCTTGAACAGGAACTGACAGGACCGGAAATGTAATCGCAATCTGTAGAATGAGTCAGAGAAAGATAGAGATATATGTCTGTCCTTCACTTACTCATTAATTTCCGTTCAAGTTTCCGTTTTGTGTATTTTCGTTTCGAAAATTACAAACATTTTTTTTTTCATTTTACAAGTTACAAGATTTGGAACATTTGGAATACCTGAAATTTTTGATTACTAGAAGAGAGCGGCAAAAGCAAAGGATACATTTTTAAAACTTAATAAAATTTCCCTCCGTATTGAAGAATTCACTGCCTTCGGAATAATTAATAACTACAATCCTTTCATTTAATAAGTTGATTCATATTTTGTTTCTTTAAATAAATAAAAAGGATATGAGTCAATAGAAGAATATCAATTATAAATATATATTATAGGAATTATATATTTGGGGTCATTCACAAGTTCCAAACTACGTCACACTCATAGGAGAGGGGGGAGGGATCATACGGTCTAAATGTGAAGAAATGTACGAAAAGATATTACTTTGATAATGTAAAAAATATGACGTATTGTGAACATGTCAAAATATAAAAATACTAAATTGTCCTAAGTGTCATTGATCTAAAGATTAGATTTTTATTTATATATAATAAAAAATTACCTTTCTATTGTATTTAATTAATAAATTCTTTGTAGAGTCTTTAAATTTCCCGCAAAGGAAACCTAATGCGCCATCTATGAATTTTTTTCTCAACTTTTTAGACTTTATCAATATTTTGCTATAGTGCGACTTGCAAGTGTGACTGTGTCGTTATCTGTCAAACAGCAAGAAAATGACAGTTCACAATTTGTATATATTTTCACGAAATGGTCAATTGTTATTTTACACGGAATGGAATAGATTAAATAAATCAGGAATGACACAAGAGGAGGTATTTGGAATACCATAATTTCTTTTGAAAATAGTCCATTTTTCTAAAAATTTTAAATCATAACCTAAAAATAACCCAAAATATTGCTAACTTTATTTTGCAAATTAATAATTTAGAACTGTCTTTTTTTTACATAATTTAGGAAGCTAAACTAATGTACGGAATGCTTTTTTCAATAAAATCGTTTGTGAATAAAATATCGCCTTTAGATCCAAAAGAGGGATTTCTTTATTACAAAACAAGTAAATATACTCTTTACTGTTTTGAAACAGTTTCGGGATTGAAATTTGTTCTTAACACTGACAATGGAGCTCAAAATGTTCGAGAATTATTACAACAAATTTATAGTCAAGTAAGAATAATTTTAATATTTCAAAGAGATTTGTTGTTATTATTAACGATAAATGAATATTTAATAAAATTTTTGTTTTCCAGGTGTATGTAGAATTCGTAGTAAAAAATCCACTTTGTCAACTAAATCAACCAATTCAGAGTGAATTATTCAGAACAAAATTAGACGAATTGATTAAAAAATCTCCAATTTATTTAAACCGATCATTGTAACTTCCTTTATGAATAAATTATATTATTTTTTATATAACAAAGGATTTCATTTTTTACCAAACAGAGCTACTTATTCTTTTTTCAAACAATTTTTTCCTAAAAATTCTTTGTTTTCCAAACATTCTTTTTTTCCAAAAATTCTTTTTTCTTTAAAAAAAATTCTATTTTCTTCAAAAAAAGACTATTTACTGACAAGTAATAAAAGAGACGAATATTTTAATGTAGGAAGTTTATTCTAATAAATTTGTTTTCCAAGTAAGATTAATAGCATATATTCATCCGTAGATATATTTTCAGATGTATCTATTTAAAGTTCACTTCTATTTACATTATACTTTATATTACTTTTCTACAAAATAACACGGCAGTTTTTTTTTAATTCGATGAGGCAAGAACAGTCATATCAATACTAAGGAGTTTAGGCAGACTGCATCACTCAGCTTTAGATGTACAGTTTTCACAGTCAGTTTAAAATGTTTCTTTACAATTTCTGTATAATATGACAAATGAAAAAAAGGAAAAATTCTTTTACTTTCTTGAAGTTTTTTTCAATATTAACTATTAATCTAAAAGAAAAAAAATTTATTCCTAAAATTAATATACCTACAAATAAAAAATTACCTTAATCAAGACAATTGATTTTTTTAAAAATATCTTATATATATTTTTCGAATTATATACAAAGTGTTAAATGGGAATTTTAAATTCCGTGTGTACAAACAATTTTAACTGACTGTAAATAACAAAAAAATTGTCATCCACTTTTTATCACATATTAAAAATAAGTTCTGTGACTTTTAGACTCCACGTTTGTTCAAAACAAAACATTTGGAGATTTGAGCAGAGAATGACATGAGAAAAAATTTTTAAATACTTTTCTGGACAATCGGAAATTAGAGTTTTTTTTTGTAAAATATTACGTATAAATTTTGAAACTCACATGTTTCTTTTTGGTCAACAATTTTTCTGTTGATACTTTTTTAATTTAAAAACTTTTAATTCGAAACAAAAGTTGTAAATACTTTTACAGAAAAAATTATTTCATCACTAAAGATGAATATTCAATAAAGTGGATCTCACTCTGTCGCAAGATATTTAAACCTTCAATAAATTTCACAGTCATTCTCAAACATTAATATTTACAGTTTGATTATATTTTACGTACCAATAATTGAACCCCTTGATGCAAGAACCAGACGTAGCCCATTTAATTTCTATGGTCTATGTCTGGTTCTTGCATCAAGGGGTTCAATTTCATATAATTCATCAGAAATATTTTTACACTCTACAGTAAAATACAAAAAATTTCGCATGTAGAAAGACGAAATAAGAAAATATTTGGAAAATTTAACAAAAATTTAGAATTATTGGATTTGAAGGACGAAATGCTCTTTAATATGACGATATACAAGATTTAATAAATATCCAGAAAAACCTGCTGGTAAATGATTTCTTTACATAATGAGGAAAAAGAAAATTTTCATCATTCTAAGCATAAAAAAACATTTGTTAACCACGATTCCTTTGTGATATACTAAGTCATCATATAATTAGATCTCTAATAATATGTAATATTACTTGAAATTATTATTGGTGCTATATTGCAGCATTGTTATAAAGTAAAAACATAAACCAAGCCAGTTTTTTGATATTCACAGTCCCTGTACGCTATTTTTTTTCGAAAATATGTCCCTAAAAGTTCTGAAGCTTCAAATGAACGAAATTTTTTTTTCTTTCATAATTACAAATTTTTTTTTTACAAAATTAATTAATATAAATAAATAGCCAATTATGTGATCATTAGGCAAAAAAAGTAAATTCTTTTTCGTTCATTCGAACGTTTCGAAACTTGTAAATCATTTTCACTTTGTGTTGACAAAAATTGAAAACAAAAGTAATATTAGAGAAAAAAAATAAAGAATGCGTTTTATAAACTACTTACACATACTTTCCTTTTTTTCTTGTTTTATGAATTAGAATGCAGTTTTGCAAAATATAAATTTTTAAAAATCCAATGCAATTAATTAATGCCTACATTTATTAACCATTTAAATGGTATTATTCATATTTTTTCGAAGCAGTTTTTCACATCGTTAACTGCTCTCCTTTGTAAATGTATGAACAATTTGTATAATTGGACATGTACACGTTTTTATGAAGTGTATACATTTAAATATTATGTGTGTTGATACATATACGTAACTGTACAAATGTGCATACATTTTTTTTTCTTTTTTTTTGTATAAATTTTTACTTAAGCATATCTAAACACTGTCCTTTCATTTTCAAACATCTGTTTCATTAAACTGTTTCTCAAACACGCTCAGTCTTTGATTTCGCACAGTACATATACAAATACTCGTATGCATCAGCAGTGACGTGTAACTCATTATAAGCACGCTAACATTGGCTCTTATATTTTTTTTATAATTACTGACAACGTTCTCTGATAATAACAACAGATAACAGTTGACTAATGGAAGAAAAATTTTAAAGATTAACTGTATGATCTTTTTTTTTGACATATTCTTAAACCAATTCTAATAAATTTTTAATACAAAATAATGTCGAATCGCAAAATAGCAATCGATTAAGTCATCTTTTTGTTACATCCAGTCTTGAAAGATTAAAAATTCTCTGAACTAATAAAAATCTAACGTCAATGAAATTGACCTTCTTTTTCAAATTCTAAATTAATCTTCTTAAAAACGTAAAATACATTTACTGGAATTTTAAAAAAAAAGTATCGCACAAAAAAAATGTGTCTAATATTTAAGACGCATTTACACAAAGTTGATGGATTGGTGTGCGTTTTTTTTTTCTTTTTGTTTAAAAAAAAATAGATTTTTTTGATATATACGTATGTATATGGGATACATAAATATATATTTTACTTACAGTAATTCTTACGTGTTGAGTCTCGTTGTTTTCTGTGAATCAGCATCTTGATCGAGTTCCTTGTTTCTTTTGCGTCGTCCAGGACCTCTTGTGACATTTGTTGAGCTACTTGCTTCCTGGTCAGCTTCAATGAAACTCACATGATGATCGAATCGAACACGTTCTGAGCCACCGTCTTCCTCGCAAACAGTCCAACTGTTGGATTCGCTGTGTTGTCGGTCCAAAGTGGGCCTTCGGCGAGAACGTTTCGCCAAACCAGGTGTTATTTCTTCTAACGAACTGAGAGAAGCTGCTTGACCTGCTGAATCAACATTCGCCTCGGTAACAGTAGCGACCGTTGCGTTTGATGTTTGTTCTCCTTCCATACTTGGACCGCTCGTAATAGAACTGCCCTCAATCTAAAATTTTCAACATTAATTAGATTCAAATTATTCTGCCTCAGAATTTTTTGTTTTCATTATTTAAAATTATGTAATTAATAAATATTAACTATTAACACTATTTTGTTTTTACGTTTAGAAAATTTGTTGAATTTAAGTTTAAAAATTTATGTTTAGAAAATTTGTCAAATTTAAGTTTAAAAATTTAATTCAAAATAATTTGAAAATTTATGTTTAGAATATTTGTCGAATTTAAGTTTAAAAATTTAATTTAATTTGAAAATTTAAGTTTAAAATAAAAGAATAAATTTAAATTCTAGAAATTTAAATTCTATATGTAAAATAATTAGAAACCTTAAAATTTAAAACCGAGCCGGCTAACGCCCTCGTGGATGCCGCTCCATCGTCCAAGGCAATAGAAGCGTTGACGGATTTTTCAGAAAGACTCGTAGTTGCTGATGCAGTTTCACTGCATAGGCTAAATCTCTGCGTGGAGGTAACATCGGCTTGAACTTCCAGTCTGGAGAGATAAAAAAAATTTATTTTAATTCATTTTATTAATTTTATTAATTTTAGAAATATTTGTTACAAATTTTAGAGAGAAAAAAAATGGAGAATTTACAAGTACCTTTGGCCTCCTGGAAGTACGCTTGATGCTATACTTCCCGCAATGCTGGTTCCTGCAAGTGCAACATTACTGGCGCTTTCACGATCATTTTCACGACCCAACTTTTCTAATTGACTTCCGCTTCCTAGTGAAAGTGAAGCTTCTCCTATCGATGGATTCCCACCTCGATGACTTACAACACCAATTGATGCTGCATCTGCAAAGAATATAATATAATTTTAATATACTTAATTGATTTATTAATTTTAGATTTTACTATTTTTAATAAAAATATTTTTATTAATTTTAATATTTTATTACTTTAATTTTTAATTAAATTTTAATTCATTTTGCTTCCTCATAAAGGAAGCCTTATAGTGATGTCGATTTCTGAATTTTTTTGAGTCAATTATTTTTACAAATTTTCAAGTGTAGTATATATAATTTGTCGAGAGGAACAAATGTCCGGATGTATGTGTGTATGTATGTGTGTGTGTGTGTGTGTGTGTGTGTGTGTGTGTGTGTCACCGATTCTTGTGGACAAATTTTCTCTTACACGTCTTGATGGATTTTGATAAAATTTTGTAGGTGTATTACGGTCATGAATACCAAAAATCAGACAGAAGGATTTTAAAAAATATCTAAAAAAAAAAATTTTTTCAACAATTTTTTAATTTTTGAAAAAATTAATTTTTGGATTTTTTGAAATAACTTTCTTCTATATTAAAATTTTTATTAATTGTTGTCAAAATTGCATTCCTGACATAAAAACGAATCGATTCATGTATATAAAGTATATATTTTATCAAAATTTATAGAATTAATAAATATTTTAATTTTTCACAAAAAATTGAAATTTTGTATTTTTTGACATTTTATCATAACACTTTAAAATAATTATTCTAAAATAAAAAATTAAACAATTGGTATATATTATATTGAGGAAGCTTAATGATCATGAAATGAACAACTTGTTTAATTAAGTCTTCGACTCGGAATGATCGCTTTCTACATGTTTTATAATAATTAAAAATGATCGAGTGATTAAATTATTATTTTATATTATAAGAATATTGTTAATGTAATTTCTTCAAAATTATTTTAATTTCAATTTAATTATTATTTTCTCGAATTCAAACCTTTACAAAATTCGATTATTTGGTGGGAAAATATATATATTTTTTTCAAACATTGTTCATAAACGTTGCAAACTTCACCGACGTTTATTCAGAAAATTTTTTTTTTAATTTTGTAAATAATAATTAAATACCTGTGAAATTTTTATTATTTATAATAAATTATAAATTTTAACTAGAAAATTTTACGAGAATTCAATTATTTAAATACAAAAATTAATAATTTATTCACAAATTAAATGTTTCTTAAAATTGAATTCTCATAAAGAATTTTATCAACAAATTTTTAAATAATTGAATTCTTTTGACGAATTTTAATAAAATTTTTCACAATAATTACATTTTACGAGGAATTTGATTAAAATTGCAATAAAAATAATTGAAACTCTGAGATGAGTTTTATTATTTATGAAAATAATTGAATTCCTCAAAAAAAATTTTAATTTATGAAAATAATTGAATCTCTGCAAAAAAAATTTTATTATTTATAAAAATAATTGAATTAATGCAAAGAAATTAAAAAAAAATTTGCAAATAATTAAATTTCAGTGAAATTTTTATTAATTATGAAAAAAATTAAATGTTTGGGTAGAATTTTTTAAAAATTTCTTTTAAATAATTGAATTTTTTGGGAAAATTTTATTAAAATAGTGGATACCTTTTAAAAATCATTAAAATGAGGAAAAATTTTGAAAATAATTGAAATGTTGTCGAGAATTTTATTAAAATTTTTGAAAATAATTGAATTTTGGAGAAGAATTTTATTATTTATAAAAATAATTGATATTTTGACGAAAATCCAAAAAATTTTTGAACATAATTGGATTTCTGCGAAGAATATTATTACTTTTGAAAGAAAATAATTGAATTTCTGCAATTATTTGTAACTCCTCAAAAATTCAATTTTTTTAGTGTTTTTAACTTAAATTCTTCTATAAATTCTTTATTTTTAATAATTAGTTAAATACATGTTAAAAAATTTAACTAATTTCAGAAGAATTTGAATTATTAAAATTTTTCAAAACTCTAAGATTCTTTAAATTTTCTAATTAAATTCATTAAGAATTAAAAGTTTATAAAATTTCAATTTGATACGTTTTAAAGTGATAGTTCTTGAAGAATTAAGTTATTTAAAAAGAAATTATTGTCAGAAATAGAAAAAACTAAAGGTTTTGTATTAGAATTCGTGGTCATTTTATGAGTCAAACAAAAGACACAAAAATTCAGTATTTTCTTATGAAGTCTAAAAAATTAAATTTTTTCCAATATTCTTTTAACAATAATCCCAGAGTTTTCCCTGAATTCACAAGATTTCACAAGATTCATTAAAATCCAAAATAAATTATTATAATTACAAAATTTACCTCCAACATTTCGACCTCCGAGTGCACCCATTAATTCGTTTTCATCGTCAAACTCAAACCTAACACCTGAACCATTTGTCGATACTCCGCATCCTCCGCTGCGACACAATGAAACGGGAACTACACCATAAACGTAGAACAATAAAATTGGAACACCAATTCCCACTGCTAAACCAGCTAACACAGGAGCAACTAATACCTGAAAAAGAAATTTCAAAATTAATTTACAAAAATTAATTTCACAATTTTCGAAATTTGCCTCTACTTCAAAAAGGTCGAAGCAATTTTCTTCATTTCATCACAAAATTATTATCTTTAACGTTTTCTAACACATGTTATTATTTATCTTTCACCATGTACTTGTTTTACTTTGCTAACATTTCATCAGGAAGTAAGGAGAGCGAGAGAGAACAATAAAATTAATTGAGCCATTACACTGCATTAAACTAACTCTAAAAGCCTCAAGGCTAAAATGGAGTGCAAGTTTGCATGTTAGAGCGAACTTGCATGATTTTTGTAAGACATCAACGTTCTCTAATCCTGTACAATGTTAATTACTGTTTCCATTAGCAAAGTTTTCGATTTTTTTCATTTCTCTTCGTTCGTGAATATATTTTAATCATAAATATCGTTGATAAGTTTCTTGCAAGAATATATTGAATATATGAAGACTGAAAAATATTAAATATTCTCTCCGATAACTTTTAAAAAGCTTTAATTATATAGTATAAACTAATAGTGAAAAGTTGCGAACACAGTTAATTTTACTTCTAAAAGTGGAAAAACGATGCATCAACTATTTTCCAATAATTAATAATTCAAGTACGAGAGAGTTAATGGATAAAAAAGCTAATAACAACCTTGAAGGAAAAAAAATTTCAAGGATAACTTTTTTTTAAGATGAACATAAAATATGGAAATTAAACACGTGAATTTTTATTGCACGTGAGAAACATTAATTGCCGAAAAAAAGAAAATTTACATTAAATTTTATCAACAAATGAATAAACAAACGAAGTAATTAATTAATAATAAAAACAGTAAGTATTCGTTTTTTTTAAAATGTAATTATATGTAGTCAGAAAATAATTGTTAAATGACTAAAGAACTGATAGATTTATGTTTGCTTTCAGGGGGAAAAAAACGTTCAAAATTTTTTTTATTTCTGTCAAGAATTAATTTTTTCAAAAGTTTTAACGCAATTGTCTTGACAAATAATACAATTCTTCACAGACATTCAATTATTTTCAGAAATATTAATAAAATTCTTTGCAAAATTTCAATTAATTTCAAAAGTTTTTCGCAATTCAATGATTTTCAATATTTACTATTTTCATATATTTATCAAATAATTTAATAATTGAAAAAAAAATTTTTTATACAATTTTACGAAAACATTCAATTATTTTCATAAATAATTAAATTTCATTTAGAAATTCAATTATTGTCATCGCAGAATTTCAAAAAATTGTTAATACAATTTTTAATAAATTCCTCGAAAAATACAATTATTTTTAAATATTTTATTAAAACTTGACGAAAGAATTCAAATTTTAAAAAAACATTCAATTATTCAATAAAATAATAAAATTCGCTACAATAATTCAATTATTTTCATAAATAACTTTTAATTTGTCGCAAAAAATCAATTATTTATAAAATTTTATTAAAACTTGACGAAAGAATTCAATTTTAAGAAACATTCAATTATTCAATAAAATAATAAAATTCGTTGCAATAATTCAATTATTTTCACAAATAACTTTTAGTTCGTCGCAGAAAATCAATTATTTTAAAAAATTTTTAAATAATTCTGCAAAAGAATTCAATTATCTTGGTAATCACAAAATTCTTCCCTAGAAATCAATTACTTTAAGGAATTTTAATAAAATTCTTTTCCAGGATTCAATTATTTTGATAAATATCAAAATTCAATTCTTTTGAAAAGTAATAAAATACTTTGAAAAACATAAATTATTTATATACTTTTTAAAAATTCTCGTCAACAATTAAATTATCTTTATAAATAGATAACGAAATTTATCTCAAAAATTAAATTATTTTCAAAAATTTTAATAAAATTCTTATCAAAATTTCAATTATTTAAACAAAATTTAATAAAATTCTTCGCATAAATTCAATTATATTCATAAATTAGTATTTAAATTCTTCTCATAAATTCAATTATTTAAAAAAAATGTTAATAAAATTCTTTAAAAAGTTTTCAATTATTATTTTCAAAAATTGTTATAAAATTCTTTAATATAATAAATTTTATTTAAATTCCTTAAAAGAAATTAATTATTTTCAAAAGTTGTTACTAAAATTATTCGTAAAAATTAAATTTCAAGAAACATTCAATTATTGAATAAATTATTTATTTTATTCTATTTAAATAATTCAATTCTCGTAGAATTTTCTAATAAAAATTGATTTAAAAATTAATTTCAGTTAAAATTTAAAATAATTGAATATTAAAACTATTACAGCGTGGATTCTTTTAGAAATAATTGAATTCTGAAAAAGTTTCAAATTAAAGTTTTTCAAAATTTGAATTTTTCGCAATTTTAACTAAAAATTCTGTATAATTAATTTTTTGAAAAAGTTTAAGTGAATTATTTTTGAAATTATTCGAAATTTTTATTTTCTAATATTATATTCAATTGAAGAATTTCCGAATAATCGAAATTTTGTAAAATTAAATTGTGATTATTATCACTGGATTTTCTGTAAATAAAAACATGAAGAAATGAGGAAACGACCACTCTGAGTCGAAGACTCGATTTTTTCATGTTTTATAATAAATATTCTTTCAAGTTATTTAATTTCAAAATAGTTTGAATTTGGAAAATTTTAATTCCTACGGAAAAATAATAATTAAATATTTATTTAAAAAAGAAGTTATTGATGTTTTCGAATAATTTTACTTTTATTTATTTATTTATTGAATAAATTTGTAAATAAATGTAATAGAAAATTTTTTTGAGTATCTAATAATTTTTAGAGTGAATCAGAATATTCTTTAGGGTCAGAGAAAAGGTCAAAATTCTGTCAGGAAAGCAGGGGAAAACAAAGTTAAATTTTTCTGGAAATCCTAAATTAATTTCTTTATATTCCAATTAGTCAAATTAGACTTTAGTTGTTGTTTAGCTATTTTGTCTATCTACAAATTAAATAAACAGAATATATGTATTTCAACAGTAGGTAAAATTTTCGCTTAAAAGGTTTAAAGGTTAAAGTCAACAAGGCAGATGATTGTCCTTGCATAAAGTTATTTCTGTTGGACATTGAAAGGCACGTCATTTTCACTCCATAAAGCAGCAATAAAATTCCTTAGCCAAAAGCTAATGAAATTTTCCGATTTCAAAAAAGGAAAATTCATTGAGCAAAAGTAAGACGATGTCCTAATTTCGACAATGGACTCATGATGCCATCAATTATTCGACTTGAATAAGGGATGTAAAAAGAAATTACAATCATACATTCCAATGATAGATAAAATGGGAGAAAGATATTGATTAAAGCAAGCAAAGGGAAAGAGAGAACGAGAGATACAGAAGCATGCGCGTCGAGGAGATATCGTCCCACCCATGGCGCCGTCATGCGAGGTATCTGGAGCCATCACTAGCCATCACACTGCAGTTAGGCCGGGAACAAAGTCAGACGAGTCGAGGCCGCCGGAAGGGGTCAGTAGTCGGTGTGTTGCACTTCCTGGTCATACAAATCCGGCCAATGACAAAAAAACATTCAACCATGTCTCACTCGAGTAATGAAATTCAGTCTTTGTAACAGGAAAAAGGAAGGTCCAGAAAAAAACGATTCATTCTCACATCGAGACTCGCCCAATGAGTTAGTTTAATAATGCTCGGCACGAAGCAGTGAAGTAGACCTGGCAATAAAAAAGTAAACGATTTAGAATCAGTAAAAAAAATTGCTGGAAATATTTTGAGGATAAAGCAAGAATGTCTGACAGTGAGGACACCGATGGTTCCGGTGGTGAGTGGCCGGTGACCAAGGAATGGCTCGAAGGACTATTGGCCGAACATCACGGCGCAGGATCTCAAGTCACCGTTGATGATTTCACAGTGAGACCCGGTTGCACCGCTGGCGAAAGTGTTCTCAGTGACATATTAGCTGTAACGGTTGAATATCGAACGAAACCCGATGACACGCGGTGCGAACTCAGTGTCATTGTCAAGCTTCTGCCTCAGGACCCCTACAATCGATTCTTCGTCACCGAGGCTCAGTTCGATCTCCGAGAAATCAAATTCTACACTCAGGTAACTTTTTCCTTTTCACTGAAATAATTTATTATTAGAGACAACTTAGAGAGAATTTAAAGAGAATTTAGAGAGAGTTCGACAAGAGAAATTATCCTTTTTTTTGTAGGTGGTACCTGATTTGGAAGCCTTCCAAAAGAAACAGTTGACATCGCCCGACCTAGCAATCGAATTGCCAATTCCGGCTTGTATCCACGCGCACTACAGTCCAGGTGGTGGCACAGAAGACAGTCCCGAACCACCAGAATCTTTTCTCGTCTTAGAGAACCTAAGACCACGAGGTTTCGAGGGAGCGGAATTCTCTCGCGGTTTGACACTAAAACAAGCCGAAGCAGCTCTCAGTGCTGTCGGATGTTTACACGCTCTCTCCCTAACATTAAAAGTCAAAGAAGGTCGCCAACTCTCCGAACGTTATCCCTTTCTTTTCCAAACAGCCAGGGCGACCGATTCCTATCAGCAATTAGTGGAACGTGGCCTCCCACAATTGGCCCGTTTCCTCGAAAGAAGACCAGGTCTCGAAACAGTTCTCGAAGCTCTCCTCACTCTTCGACCTCGCACGAAGGAAGTAATCGCCGCTCTTCTAGCCCCCGAGGATCCTCTCTCACTCATAACTCACACCGACTTCTGGTGCAATAATCTCCTCTTCAAAAATGACGACGACGGAAGTTGTAAGTGCGCCATCCTCGACTGGCAAATGGTCACCTACAGCCGACCAACAAACGACATCGCCCTCCTACTCGTCAGTTCCGTACCCACAGAACTACGACGTCGTCACACACAAACTTTACTCGATAAATACTGGGAGGTTCTCACCACATCGAGTTTCAATTTAGGTGTCGACATTCCAAAAGATTTAGGCTACTCGAGATCCGATCTCGACAAAGACTACAGACGATCACAATTACTCGCTCTTCTTCTCTGCATAGGCTCAGTCGATGTCGCTCTCGGCGATCCTCTCACCGAACAACGTCTCATTGACGTCCTCGAAGATCTCCACAATGACGGGGTCCTGACTGGTGAACTCGCCGAAACTACAGTTACGAATCAATAAGCCACCGCCAATAACCTTTTGGTTTACGATAATCGCATTATCGCATATTTAGGACAGTGAACTGATTGACCTCGATCTGTGCAAAATGAAGCCGTTACTTGTGTCTTTTATTTCTCCACCAGTCGAGTTCCACATTTAAATTTCACAATCTTACCCAATACAACCAAAACTTGAAACTTATTTATTCAAGTTGTACATAAATAAGAATTTATTTTCACTCCGAAAATTTTGCACGAAGCGACAATCATTTATTTTTCCGAAAAGGAGACTCAAGTAACAATTTCCAGTTCTGTGCAATTGCCAAAGTAGAAATTATGATAAATTAGTACGAAACCAGTAGAATGCAAAAGGAACATTAATCGCAAAATCGATGAAAAGGAAACTGTTTTTTTTTTAGAAGCTTTATGCGTGCGAAAGTAATCGAGCTTCTTCGTGAGACGATTTTTCATTTTCTTCACATCGACAAAAAAAAGTGCGCGATTAAAATATTGTTGAGTCGAATAATAATGTTTGATAAAAATATAAGCTTTGTTCACGTTGATACAAAAATATTCATTTTCCCTCATTCACGAAATCAACTATTTTATATGAAATCACATTTTTCACTAAGGCACACTTTCCTTTTTTCGAAAAAATTTTACGAATTTTCCTATTTTACGAAAAAAAAACAAAAAAAAAAAAAAACCTGTCTATTGAATGAAGAAAAAATTGTAAATTCAATTATGACAAAAATTGACTCTTGATTTTTGGCATATTTTGAAATATCAAATAATTCTACGAAAAATATTTATTAATACTACTCTCAGTATTTGTGCCAATACAAAAGACTGGCTAATTAAAAGCTTGCATTCAATTTATTGAATAAAATAAAGAGAAATGAAAAAACAAATCTAATTGTTAAAAACTACTAGACGTATTGTTATTTTATAATTAATACTTTTCCTGAATAATAAATTATCGATATAAAAACAACTTAGTTTTAACAAAAAGTTTTTCAATATTTATAACCCAATATTTTATCAATAAAGAATGACTGTTAATTATTTTGTTTTATGAAAAGTTTTAATATGAAAATTATTAACTCACCGATGCTGTTACTCCGCCCACAATGAAAGCGTTCCTTTTGTGTTTGTTTGCTTTTTCGTATCTGGTGTACAATTTTCTGCCCACCCATACAGGTATACCTAAACATTATAACAACGCATCGTTTTTAGGTTGAATTACGATATTGAATTACATTTTTAATTAAAAGGTAAAATTTAATGAAATTAATTAAATAAAAATTAACGATTATAAGGTAAAAAAAATTCTTTAGACTTCTTTACTAAAAGAAAAGAAATAAAATTCTAAAGCTTGTAATTTGCAAATTGTCCAAATTGGAAAAAATTCCAAATTGGAAAATTTGGAATTTTACTTCTTTTGATTTAAAATTTAATTAAAAAATAAGTTCAAAACCTTCAAAAAAGGTTCAAAACCTTTTTTTAGAAAAAATCAAAAAAATACAAGACCAATTTTAAAATCATTGAAAGCTATCTTCCTTCACAAGTATTACAATTATCATTAAGAAATTTTTGATTAAATGATAAAAGTCGATAGAAAGACCTTCGAAAAAAATTCAAGATTTTGATAAAAAGATATTTTCCGATTAGGTATGCGAAAGGGTAATTCGAAAAATTCTCACCTATTATCATTGCAGGAACAGCTATACCCGCGACAAGACCAATTCCAACTGGAGCTCCAACCAAAGTTCCCAATTGCCATAAAATCTTCTTCTTTCTGGACCAAGGTTTCTTGCCCCAAAATGTACATCCCGATGGACTGTAATTATTTTTAAAAGATTATTCTCTATTTTAGAAAAAATATTTCTTGAATAAAGAAAAAAATGTAATTTTTACCTCAAATAATGAAGATCACTAATTTCTTTCATACAAAGCCAACAAAATTCGGCTGTACAGACGGCGCAAGTCATGTGATTGCAACTGCCATCATCCATTTTAACAATGAGAACTTGACATCTCGGACAGGGTTTAATGTCATCTCCTGTAAAAATTTATTTTAATTATTTTCTTTTTCAAAATAAACTAATGTAGATAAATAACTTTCAAAAATCACTCTCTTTAACTTTTTAAGCTCTTTACTAAATTTACAAATTACAATACAGAGTTCAATGCATAATAAAGAATGAAAATGAAAAATTTATGAAAATAATTTATTTCTTATAAACAAATGTTATCAAAATTTTAAAAAAAATTTGTTTATTTTAAACTATTTTATTGAAATATTTTAGATAATTGAATTTTTTTTTAAGAATTTTATAAAAATTGAATAGAATAATTCAATTATTTCGAATAATTTCATTAAAATTGTATTTCAAATAATTAAATTTCTGTGAAAATTTTTTTATTCTAATTAAATTTTCTCGATGAAATTTATTACATTTTTTGAGATTAATTTTTGTATTTCAACTATAGTGCAAATTTTCAAAAAAAAATAACCGCATTTGGGCCTTTTTATTATAAGATAATTACAAAAAGCAAATATTTAATTAATTTAATTTCAAAGTAACTTATTTTTAGATTTATCTCTCTAAGAGAGAGAGAGAGAGAGAGAGCATTTCTAATTGTAATTATTATACTGTTTTCAAGTCGTATTATCTTTCGTATAAATAAGGGTAAAAATAGAAATACATTCATAACGTTCAGATAAACTATATAGTGTGTCTTAATGAGAAAGGTAATTAACTTACTGTGTTGTGAATCACTTTGGCTGAAACTTAACGACGAACTTCGTTCATAGTGTTGGAATCTTTGAGCTCGTGCAGCGTCACACGTCTGATTTGGATGCCATCGAGCTTTACAGTGGTAGCAAAAATATGAATCACAACCTGGCCTTTCGCAACGTAATTTTGGACAAGAAGCACAGCCACTTGCAATTACAGCGAAGAAACAATCAGGAGCAGGACACCATCTTGCGTCTGGTTCGACGGCAAGAACTCTTCGAACCATAAAATCTTCATACTTTTCTAACTGAACTTGATCGTTTAAAATCATACGAATATCTGCAAGGAAATAAATTCTCCATTAAATAATTAAATCTCCATATTGCAGGGCTCGAACCAGTGAAAGTATTTCAAAATACGGACTTTACGGACCAAAAACTAAAAATTACGGACCATTTACTGACGAAAATATAAGTCCGAGTCAAATAAGAGAACATTTTACTTAAAACTACAAATTAAAGTTTTTATAACTATATAAAACATGAAGATATCGATAACTCCGAGTTTTCGACTCGGAGTGATCGATTTCTTCATGTTTTATAATAATTAAATAATTTCAATTATTCGTCAATTCTTCAATTAAAACTATATTAGAAAACGAAAACTTAAAATAAAAAAATTCAATTAAGCTTCTTAAAAAAAATTAATTTCAAAATTCAATTTTTTCTAAAAATTCACGCTATATTGCTTGTAATATTTAATTAAAAAATCTAAAATTTTAACTGAAATTCATATTTAAATCAATTTTTATTAGAAAATTCTACTAGAATTCAATTAGTTAAATACAAATAAAATGCAAATAAATAATTTATGGAATAATTGAATGTTTCTTAAAATTGATTTCTCATAAAAAATTATATCAACAAATTTTTAAATAATTGAATTCTTTCCACGAATTTTAAAAGGATTTTTAAGAATTGAATTCTTTCGACGAACTATAATAGAATTTTTAAGAATAATTGAATTCTTTGCAGGAATTCAATTAAAATTGTACTGAAAATAATTGAATTTTTTGTGAGAAAAATTTTGCAATTTATAAAGATAATTGAAATGTTAGCGAGATTTTTTTTTCAATTTTTGTAAATAATTGAATTTCTGCGAAGAATTTTATTACCTACTTTTCAAGATAACTGAATTCTTTTGATGAATTCTTTTGTTATTTATGAAAATAATTGATTTTTGCAATGAATTTTATTAAAATTCCTGAAAATAATTGAATTCCCAAGAAGAATTTTATTTCTTTTGAAAATAATTGAATTTCGCATTGAATTTTTTGAAAATTCCTGAAAGTAATTAAATTTCTACGAAAAATTTTATTATTTTGGAAATAATTCAACTTACTTCAAAAGAATTTGAATTAAAATTTTTCAAAAAAATTCATTAAATAATTTTTAAGTAATAATTTTATTTTAGTTCTTGAAGAATTAAGTTATTTAAAAAGAAATTATTGTCAAAAATAGAAAAATTGAAGGTTTTTTATTAGAATTCGTGGCAATAATCTGTACTTTTTATAAAATTTAATTTTTTTCGTGTTTTTAACTAAAATTCTTCTATAAATGCATTATTTTTAATAATGTTTAAAAAATTTCTTTGAGAATTTTCAAATGCATTTGTTTACAAATCAATTTAACAAAATTTCAATTATTCGTTAATTCTTCAATTAAATATATCTTAGAAATTAAAAACTTTATATAATTTAAAAAAAAGCAATTACAACTTTCTCAAAAAAATTTAATTCCACAGAATTGTTAGTTAAAAATATGAAAAATTCAGATTTTCAAAGATTTTGATTTAAAACCTTTTCAAAATTCTACTAGAATTCAATTATTGCATTTTTCTTAAAATTGGATTCTCATAAAGAATTTTATTAAAAAATTTTTTAAGTAATTGAATTCTTTTGAGGAATTTTAATAAAATTTTTAAGAATAATTACATTTTTCGAGGAATTCGATTAAAATTGTATTAAGAATAATTTAAATTCTGCAATGAATTTTATTATTTATGAAAATAATTGAATTCCTTAAAAGAATTCTATTATTTACGAAAATAATTGAATCCCTGTAAAAATTTTATTATTTATGAAAATAATTGAATGATTGCGAAGAAATTTATAAAAAATTTGTAAATAATTGAATTTCTGTAAAATTTTTATTATTTTATGAAAATAATTGAATTATTGCGAAGAAATTTATAAAAAAAATTGTAAATAATTGAATTCCTGTAAAATTTTTATTATGAAAATAAAAAAAATTAGTATTATTATTATTATATTATTATTATTATTATTATTATTATTATTATTATTATTATTATTATTATTATTATTATTATTATTTTATGAAAATAATTAAAGGTTTGTGTAGAATTTTATTAAATTTTTTTAAAATAATTGAATTCTTTAGGACAATTTTATTAAAATTAGTAAATTTTGAAAATCATTGATTGAGCAAAATTTTTGAAAATAATTGAATTTCGGTAAAAGAATTTTAATATTTCTAAAGATAATTGAAATTTTGACAAGAATTTTTAAAAAAATTTTGAACATAATTGAATTTCTGCGAAGAATTTGATTACTTTTGAAAATAATTGAATTTCTGCAATCATTTGTAATTTCTCTAAAATTCTCCAAATTATATCGTACAATTTAAGAACTTTTCGTCTTTTCTTAATCAAATTACGGACTTTATGGATCTTTTTTCAAAAAAACGAACTTTTACGAACTTGAAGCAAATTTACGGACCTTTACGGGATTTACGGATCTAGTTCGAGCCCTGCATATTATATCTCAAATTGGCATAATTGAAAATTTAGAAATCGACAATTATGTGTTTGAAAAAAATACAAAAAAAACAATGAAATAATTTTTTAAATACTTGCCATTAGGATGTAAAGGCTCGGAACATTCAGGACACGCGATATTGACTCTTGATTCGGAAATTTCAACCTTAAGATACTGTTGAAAGCAATCGTAACAACTTCGATGGTGGCAAGTTTGAATCGTAGGAAATAATTCGCTTGGCAATTCGGCCAAGCAGAGAGGACATTCTAGTTCTCCACTTTCGGTACTCTGAAAGTAATAAAAAAATTTCTTTTTAGTCTTTTTTGAATTCTTGTTTTTTTTCAATAATTTCGAAAGAATAATTAATTTTATACCTTCCCTGCAGTTGACAGGACCGAGCCCTTACTGGAAGCTCGTTGAAGATCGGAATTGTGTGACTGAAAGTGAGACGATCCATTACTAACTCTAGCTTCTCCTTTTTCCACATCTATCACTCTATTAACAGGATCTTTTGCTGAAAACAAAGAATTTCATATTTTACTTCAAAGTGTGCAATAATTACAATTAATACTACGTAAAAAGCATGAATCGAACTTGTTTCACAATTATGCAAATCGAACATCAATTATTCAGATTTATTTACCTTTGGTATTTCTGATGCTAGAATTAGTCACTCGTGAAATTCGGCGACCAATTAAAGGACTCGAATATAATAATCTTCGTAATGAAAACCTTGGAAAAAATCGGCGAGGTCTAGAGGTGACACCATTGCAACCTCCTGCTCCGTTTTCAACTTCTTTGAGCATTCTTCAATTATTCACTCTTATCTCACCAAAAATCTTTTTTATCATTTCATTTTATGATTCCAATATATTCGGAGTAGCAGGAAATATTCTCTGTAAAAAGAAAATTTTTTCATTAATTACTAAGAATTTTATTTATACCAATTTTACAAGTACGCTAAGTATGAAAAATTGATTTATTCCAGAATACGAAGAATGTATATGAAAAATTCCAATTCTCAAGGTAAATTAAATTAAACAACGATTTGTGAAATCTTTTTATGCAGATGAGTCATAAGTACGTACGAACAACTTTCTCGTTTCAGAAAAGAGTTGATTTTAATAAAAATTTTTAATAAAAATTGAACTCTAGATAAATATAAATAGAGAAGCAAAGTTAATTTCAGGATGAAAACGTTTGCTGCAATACTTATGTTTTTATTTAAATGCACACAACAGCTGACCTGAACTGATCACAGACTACACTTTTTAGCGAATGACTACTTGCTGCACAATAATTTTCTTTCTCCTTCCTTGTCGTCGACCATCAAACTGCTAACACTTGTGTGTTACCTTGCACACACCAAGATCAAATATATAGAGTGGAAACCTACAAGTTCTACACAGCGATGAAAGTGACATCACATTCAAGCACATTAACTTTTCAAAACATATTTAAAAAAAAAGCAAATGAATTTCGGAAAAATTACCTATAATTTACAGATTGAGCCAAAAAATCTATTTTTACAAAAATTGGTAAAAATCAAAAAAAAGAAAATCAATATCAGAGAAAATTTTCTTTAATTTCCAACTTTTGACACGTTTTCAAAATGAACTGGAACTGAAATGAACTGAAAAGTACAAATCGTGAGGTTTTATTGACACTCGAATAATTAATATTAACTGGACAAATGGACTCAAAGTTTTCCATTTCATTTATAGTAAAAAAATGTCACGTTTTTCCATAAATTAGCTTACTTCGCACTGAAACACGATACCTAAGAATCAAATAAGAACTAGTTTTAAAACTGTGTGTTTAATAGAAAAAATAAATAGATTTATTCAGTAAGGAATTATAGAAATTTACATATCTTGATGTACGTGACAATTAATTACAGTTTCTCAAATTAATTTTTATTCTACAAAAACGTATACAAATATAATTAACTTTTACTAATTGGAAAAAATCTTTTGTAATAAATTTAAAAATAAAAAAAAAATTCAATTTCCTCTTTATAAATTGCAAGTAAACAATATTTTAATAATAAACAAATATTCGTGCTTTTTTTGCTAAATTCTTTAAACCTGTTTACAAACTTTTTAAATACTCCAAAAACTTATATAAGAACCGTGAAAAACATTTTAAACAATAATTACCTACAATCATTATCGTAAATAATTATCAACAACGTCTTTCGAACTCAGCATTATTTTAACTTTATGACGCTACAAATTCTTTTGTAAGGTGAAGACTCGGGTTTCGTGTTATCTTTATCTGTTTATTTTTACATAAATAAAATAATGCAGCTATTTTTTTCTAAAAAAGAATTCCAAAAACAAAATCGCTGTTACAAGTCTAAATTGAAAAAAAAAATTTGATTAAATTCCACGAATAGTGCAAATCGGGCAAATCAATTTAATTTTCAAAGTCAAGTTAGCAAAATGTATATCGTTCTGTTTATTAATGGAAAAATAGTAAATGCTAAAAAACTTATAGGTATACCTGAAAGACAAAATTAAAAAAACACTGCCGACATTAATATAAAATTATTACAAACCTTTTAAACTGTGCAAAATTACTTTTTCCGAATTCCTGTTATTCTGATTCTTCTGATTATAATATTTTTAAGCGCACATTAAAAAAAAACTGATGTTGACAACCACTGAATTTACAAAATAGCAAAAACGAGTGTAAACAAGTTTAACTTTAAAGTAGATAATCGCACTACGGCTGATACTATAAATAAACAATTAATATAGAAAAAAAGTATTATAAATTGATTATCGGATGTGTAAATTTTTTTTAAATATGTTATGATTAAACACTGTTGACACGTTAGAACATGTCAACCATTCTGTCATTGTCAATCTCCTCCCTCTCTTCTTGTTTATTGCGCAGTTCATACGCGCATTCTAGTTGCCGCGAAATTTAAACTATAGATGCGAAAAAATAGTTTAATTATTAACTGTTTTATTAAAAAAATGAATTTTTAACGAGGTCATTTTTTATTTTACTAATTGTTGTGTTTATATGTTATATATAATTTTTTATTAATGTTTATTGCGTTTAATGGCACTTGTTTCTGTTGTAAAGAAAGGAAAAATCCTTTCTTTAATATAAATATAAAGCTTTATTCACATGTTCGGAAGAAAACTGGGTAATAAACTGGACAAATTATTTTCTATCTCTTTTCTTTCTATGGATGGAACATTTTACGAAAGCTGTCAGTGTCACTCAGAGAAAAATAATTTGTAAATTTTATTTTTATGTGTGTGTTCAATAAATTCGTATAAAACAGTTTAGAAATTATTTACTTTTCTTAGTTCTTTCGTTACGATGACAGTGACGAAGAAGCAATAATTGCGTGTATTTATTTGTTAATTCTTTCCGATCCACTGTATGTTTATACGTAAATCAGCTGTTTTCTAGCAATACAATACAAAGTGTAATTTTTATATAGTTAATTCTTTCGGTAAGGTTTATTTTCTTTGCAAATAAAATGAATAAAATTAACAATCATCGTTATCCATAAATTAGAACTATGCAACAATGATTCGAATTTTGTTTTACAGAAACACTGCAATTAAAATTAAAATGTCGTCTACTCATCGAGAAGCAATTCAGAAACAAATTCAACAAGACTGGGCAAACAGGGAATACATTGAAGTCATAACTGGCAGTATTAAGAAAATAACAGATTTTCTAAACTCCTTCGGTAAGTTTATTTAAACTTTATTTTAATAATACTATCCCCCAATGTGTCGTTTTGAAAACAAAGTTTTTAATCTCTCCAGATATGTCCTGCAGATCACGATTAGCAGTTTTAAATGAAAAACTCTCTACTCTTGAGCGTAGGATAGAATATTTGGAAGCACGTGTAAGTATATGTGACGCGATCTGAAGAAAGGGACCTTAGAAGCAAAAAATTATAGGTTATGTTTGCAATTTTTTAAATGAAAATACAAAAAAAGGATCAACTGTCAATATAAATCATTAAAGTTTAAGTCTTCATTAAAACTAAAATATTTAATAAACACTGATTTTAATTCGAAATAAGTAAAAAGAAACTTTCAAACAAGAAAAAAGTAACTCTAACCCAACCTTAAAATGATTTGCTTCTAAGGTCCCTTTCTTCAGATCGCGTCACATATGATACATAGAAATCTAATTAATTGATTAATTCATCTATTAAAATTAATTAATAATTATTTTCAGGTGACCAAAGGAGAGACTTTAACATGAAATATCACCATGAAAAATTTTATACTATACCCTTTTTTTACTTTTGTCTATTATATACAATTGTATATATCTATATATATTTATAGTATTATTTTAACAAACTTTTGAATTATATTAATAAAAAGAAAAATTAATTCAAGTACATTTATTATTAATATTATTATTAATTATTGATATATTACATTTAGAACATTATTCAGTTCACATAATAGATCAACTAATTTTGTTTCACTGAACATAATTCAAGATTTTCTTTATGTTGTCCAACCTCTCTCGTATGTCTTCACTTTCGACCGTTCTGTTCGGAATAATGGACCACGATTCGCACCTTCAATCGTCCCATCTTCTGATGTTGGGAAGAACTGCCAATCACTTTCTATTGAATCTTTTTTGCAAGCAGCAAAAATACTTAAGACGATAGTTCCATAAAGTGTGGTTAAAAAGCATTTACTCCAAAGACCTAATACACCTCCGGCTGCACAAGCTATTTCGATCAGAAATAAATAGAAAACATAAAATTCACGGACAAATAATAAACCTTAATAAAAGTGAGAAATTGATAAATGTACTTTACCTCCTATTACATAATTCAAGGGATCGTCTTTTCCTCTTAAATTTGTTGCCATATAGGTTGTTGATGCAAATGCACAACCCATCCCCGTTAAAGGGATTATCCAAAAGCCAAGGCAACGAGCTGAATCGTAAAAAGTTTTTGTTTTAGATTTCATTATAATATCAGACATTCCCATTAATGTGCCAGTCGCAACCGAGTACTTAGAGATACCCATAAGTTTATTCAATGGATCATGACCCTCCGGTTGAGCATAATAATTAAATCTTTCGAAAACATATCTCAGGGACATTTTGAATTCTCGCGAATATCTAAAAATTAGAAAAATCAATTCTTATTTGGTAAAAGAATATTAATAAAAAGTCACTTGTTTTTAAAAGAAAAAAAAATCACCATCAATCACAAGTCTTAAATATAGCAAAAATTCCTTTTTTACATAAAAATACACTTTATTTAAATATAGTCCATTAATTATAACTTGAAATTTTATTTGTGTTTGCAAAAACTGCTATTAATTGATAAAAATGATAAATAAAGTCAGAAAATAACAGGAGCAATTCTTAACAAAACTTACCAGAGTAGATTGTAAGATAAATTCTAATTATTCAGAGTTTATAAAACTGTTATAAAGTTGGAAAAAATTAAAAATAAATCATATTAAATACCATCATTGACCATAATAAATTTAATCAGCTGTTACCTAAAATTTCCTAAAGGTCTTGTTGCAGCTTGCAACAGCACAACACAAGTGTGAGCCGTGTGAACCAAGCTTAATGTTGTTTTTCTCATTTCTTGCGCAACATTTTTCAGAAAAAGTCTGTGTTTACTTATTTTAAAAATTAAAAATGTTTAAATCTGCCACTGTACGTTTAATTCCGCAGGTAATTATAGTAATTTTAAGAATTTACTACTAAATGTAAATTGCTATTTAATAGTTACAAAATAATTAACTGTCAATAATTTTCTTTTTCTATATAACAACAATATTAATATTTCTAACCTATACCTAATATTTTTATCATATTGTCTATTGTTCATATCGTTCTTATTTATTCAATTTATTCATTTATTCAAAGTTAATAGTTATTGAAATTGTAACAATTAAAGAACAATTAAAAACAAGTTTGTTCGAGTAAAAATGATTTACAAAATGAAAAATAAAAGAAACTATTATTACGATAATTGACAAATTCTAATTTTAAATAAATTGTTTCAGGGAAGAATTATCACTCGTGTTTTCAGTTCTCAGTCTTCGACGAAAAAAAGTGATGGAAGTTCTGCAGTAAATCCAAATGTACAGGGTCTGAGCGAAAATTGCGTCAAGGTGCCAAATCATCGTAAGTTTGTTTATCAAAATAAATTTTTGTTTATTCTATTCGATTACTGATTTTCTATAAATTTATCAGCTGTTGGTCCCGGTGCATCAAAGGATAAGGAGTACAAAACTCCCGAATACTTTTGTTTCACCGCATTTTCATTTGCGGAGGCTGAAGTTGAAATGGAAAAGTATCGACTCCCAGCACCGTCTAGTAAAGCCAAACACACTAAATAAATTTAATTCACAATTATGTATGTCTATTTAAATAGAAATTATTTCATAATTTATGCAATAATAAATTAATAGTATTTAATTAAAAGCACATTAGTAGAAAAATGTTCTGTTTTTATTCTTTACTATCCCAATTAGTAAAGTTAATTTTTCATTTTATCTTATTATCTCTCCTTTTGTTTTTTTTCAGAGAAATATTTTTAAAAGTTGCGGTATTGGAATTGGACATTTTTTTTGTGCTCGTGCGCACGCATTTGGCAATCGGGAGAAAAAGAAGCCGGTCTTTAAACTACCGTATGAACTTAATTTAAGTTCTTTACAGCTCATGAGCTCAGCTGACTGACAGTTGAATTTTGTCATCATTTGCAATATGTCTGTAATAGAAAAAGTACAGCATTATCAGCGGAGTATAGAAAAATGTTTCGACAACGAAGAAAGGGTATGTAATTAATTAATTTTCTCACCCTCAATCGTTTGAAATAACAAATTTTTATATTTGTTTCCTAAAGGATGCATCTAACCTCAAAAAAAAAAAAAATTACAATTTTTTTTTTATTAAACAAATGACGTAATTGAAAATTAATAAATTATTGGTAAAAAAAAAGATTTTTTATTCAAAAAACAATAATTTTACATCCCTGAGAATTCATTCGCGGAGGATTTTCTTTTTTCTACAAATAGTAACATTTTTTTATCAACAGCCATCTGTTACACATTGTTGAATAGTTTCGTTTTTTTCTCTTTGAAAAATATTTTCAAGAAGGGAAGTATAAAAAATAGGTTTCTTTTTTTGTCTTAAGGGTATTTTTTTGGGAATTTTAAAAAGAAATGGAACAAAGATTGCACTGTAAGTAAGGATTGTATTGTAGTTTGAAAATGTAACTCAATGATTTTAATTACTGTAAAATTTGATTTATATGATTATACATATTGTATTTTAATTAATTTTTTTTTCGATTAACAAAACAGGTGGATTTAATGTATATTGAAATTGATTTTTAGTTTTTTCGTGTACTTGTTTAGAAAGATTTTCTAATACAATGGAAAAAGTAACAGGGTGAAATGTGTAGTTTTCAAATTTCGTATTTTTTTAAAACTAATTTCCATCTGCTGCACTAGTTGTAAAAATAAGAATATCTAATCTATGTACCTCCACAACTTGTTCTACTTTCTCTTCATAAAAAAAAAGTTCTCTTAAAACAACCACATTATTATATTTGTAAAAGAGAAATGTTGATTTACTTATATCATTCTATGTTTAAATAATTACACAAGAAAAAGTGTAAAAAGGACAAAAATAATTTTTCCAAGTTAGCAACAAGAATTAATATTTCTTAATTATCTTATCTTTAGATATTGCTAAGAAAGATTTTTTTGTATTTAACTATCGTTTCAAAAATTTCAGAAGGAAATGCACTTTAAAAATTTTATTAATTACATTTATACTTATTATCAAAAATAAAAATATATATTGAAGGAGATTTAAATTTATTCGTATTTTCAGGTGATGTATTGCATATCCAAACTTTATCAATTGCCGGTCACAGTACAGCATTTAAGGGAAACGGGAGTTGGACGAACAGTAAATTCGTTGCGTAAATTCGATGGAGGTGTTGGTAATGCAGCGAAGGCTTTGGTTTGTAAATGGAAGACAATGGTAGCTGATGAAGACTCAAGTGATCCTGAGGAAGAGGACGAAGCTTGTGTGCCAGACGCTCCAGAAAGTTACAGTGAATCTCCAGAATCCCCCAGTCCAGATAACACTTCTGAAAATAATAGGCCGAGGTGTGTGAAAAAACAATTTTTTAACCTAAAAAGTTTCATTAAATTATTAAATTTTGAATCTATTAACAAAATTTAATTTTTCCAGGCATAATAATGAAGAATCAAAAGAAAAATCTGTAAATAAATCAACAAAACACGGATCTTCGGAGCACAGTTCAAAGTATTCACTAAAAAGCAACACTAATTCCGAAGTTAGCAAAAGTAATAAAAGTTCCGATAAAGAGAGACATTCAAAAACAGAATCGAAAAATCACGAACAAAAGCAGGAAAATAGAAAGCACTCATCAAAACATGAATACGATAATGAAAAATCAAGAACTTCAAAAGAACAAGACACAAAAAGAAGGCACGATTCAAAGGATAAAAATCGAACAGACTCAGACATCGGTAAAGTCTCCAGTAGTACTGAATCATGCGAAATGAATGACAATCACAGAAAACGTAAACAGGAAAAATCAACAAGGGACAAGGAGGTTAACAAGAAAAGGAGATATTCAGATTCCGAAAGCGAGGAGGATAATTCTCGTCTTATTATTAATTCGCCAATAGTTTCCGAGCCCGAATCGCCTAACGCAGAGTCTGACACAGGAACTGAAACATCAGGAACTTCAAAAAAGAAAAGTAATCATTCATCATGTGATAAAACACCTTCGCGAAAAGAAACAAGTGATAAAGAGAAAAAACGAAACAAAGAAAAAAGTGATACAAAGCACAAGTCGAAATCCGAGGGTGAGAGGGAAAGTTCAAAACCAAAAGATTCAAAGAAAGATGATAAGCGTAAAAAAGAAAGTCATAGTTCTAGTAAACATTCTTCTAAGTCAAAAAGTTCACATAGTTCATCTAGTAGTAAAGAACGTAGTAGGAGCAGTGATGTAGAGCAGGAAAAGGATAAGAAACATAAGCGAGATGATAAGTCCAAGTCTAGCGATAGTAAGGAAAATGACAAAGATCAGAAATTAAAGAAGAAAATCAAGAAGGAAAATAGCGAGGAAATTGATGGCATTGATTCTCAATCAGGTGAGCAATTTATCAAATTGCAAATTCTTAATTTGTAAATTGTATTAACATTCAGAGTTTTGGAAGATTTATATTTATTTCGATAAATTATAAACTTTGATCTTTGTAAATACTGTTGAAATGTTATAATACTAAAATTTACGTTTCTATAGGTACAAGTTTTGCAGAAGCTCTTGGCATGTGCACGATGCCACCGCCTTCACGTAAACGAGGAAACTATCCGAGTAGTTCATCTGCGCCAAAACCAATTAAAGTAGAACCCGGTACTTCTTGTACTTCTGCTAAGATATCACCACCAATAACAATTAAGACTGAAGCATCCAATATTAATTTAAATGTAAGAAATTATTTTTTATATATTTCGTTAGCATTTTTTTCATCAATTCGTTGGCGATATAAATCAGGGCTCGAACTAGGTCCGTAAATTTGCTAAATGTCCGTTTTTTTTAAAAAAAAAAGGTCCGTAAAGTCCGTAATTTGATTGAGAAAAGACGAAAAGTTCATAAATTTGACTTGGACTTATTGTCCGCAAATGGTCCGTAATTTTTCATTTTTAGTCCTCAAAGGCCGTATTTTTAAATACTTTCACTGACTTGAGCCCTGTATAAAATTATAAATAGAATTTGTTTAACTGAAATAAATTTTTACAGCCATTGTCACTTTTGTCATCAAATGTCAAACTTGAACCATTAAGCATAGACTTGGCATCAACTTTACCTGAAATTAGTCCTAATTATAAGCCACTAGCTCATAGCGTAGTTCCAGTAAATCGAAAAATCGATGAATGCAGAGCTCTGTCCGATGCAATATACTGCAAAACACAAAGGTTCTATAATAATTTTTTTATTATAATTTTATAATCAATATTTCGATGAATTGATTTTTATGTATTCATAAAAATTTCCTTTATTTCAGAACAAAAGTCTTTTCTGGAAATAAAAGCAGTTTGACAAATATACCAACTTTGTATGAACTGTGCATTAGAGTATTAATAGATAATATTGAAGGTATGTTTTCGATCTTTGTCACATTTTGACATAACTATGATAATTATTACTGTAATAAATCAACTACTAAATTAAAATGAATTATCTAATAAAAAAAAAAATATTTTTCAGCTCTGGAAGTTACGGGTGGTGTTCCATATTACATAATAAAACCAGTTTTAGAAAGAGCAACACCTGACCAACTGTTTATGTTGGAACACTTTAATCCGTACCTTATCGAAGACACAGATCCCTTATGGAAATTTCATTGTAGCCGCGAGTTTAGAACTCAATCGAGAGAAGAGATGGAATCTTGGCGAGATATGTATATGGTAAATAAGTAAATTTATGTAATTTAATTTATACTAGACGGTAGTTTATTGGTTTTCTGAAAATTAAACACGAAACGCAACTTTGTGACAAAAAAAAAAAAGAAAATTTGTTGTTTTGCAGCGCTGCTTGGACGAAAGAGAGGCAAAATTGAAAGCTTTTACGGCAAATATGAAACATGCAATGGACAAATCTGTACCAGTGAGGTCGACCATACAGGTGTATGATGATCACATTAAACCACCTCGAAATGTATTGCGAAAGCAAGCCAAATACGGAACTGCGAGAGATTTGCCCATCACTTCATCGGAAGTTAAGAAAAAACTAATTTCTGGTAATACTCAGAGCAATTCTTCAACAACTTGCCCACCGTCGCCAATAGCCCGAATAAAAGCATCTTGTAAGTATAATGATAAGCATATATTCTTTAATATGTAATTGTTTTAATTAAATTTTCCAAAAGAATTCAATTATTTTCAAAAATTTTAATAAAATTATTGACAAAATTTCAATTATTTTCAAAAAATTTTTCTCAATATTCAATGATTTTCAATATTTACTATTTTAATTAAATTTTCATACAGAATTCAATTATTTAACAAAACTTTTAATAAAATTCTACTCAAGAATTTAATTATTTTTATAAATAATAAAAATTTTACAGGAATTCAATTATTTACGATTTTTTTATTTAATTCGCAGTGATTCAATTATTTTCATAAATAATAAAATTAATTTTTAGTAATTAAATAAAATTCTTCGTGAGAATTCAATTATTTTTACAAATAAAGAAAATTCTTCTTAAGAATTCAATTATTTTTATAAATAAAGAAAATTCTTCAAAAAAATTCAATTTTTATAAACAATGAAACTTATCGCAGAATTTCAATTGTTATTAATAAAATTTTTAATAAATTCATCGAAAAATGCAATTATTCTTCAAAATGTTGTTTAAATTCTTTGCAAGAATTCAATTATTTTAATAAATATTAAAATTCTTATCAGGACCTCAGTTATTTGCATAAATAATAAAACTCATCAAATTTTATTAAAATTCGTCGAACGAATTTAATTATTTTCAAAAATTTTTTGATTAAATTCTTTATGAGAATTCAATTTTAAGAAACATTCAATAAATTATTTATGTTTGTATTTAAATAATTGAATTTTGAAACGGTTTCAAATTTAATTTTTTGAAAATCTTAATTTTTCTTTCTTTTAATTAACAATTCTGTAGAATTATTTTTTTTTTTAAATTTAAATTCCATTTCTTTTAAAATTATTTTATGTTTTTATTTTCTAAAATATATTTTATTGAAGAATTTCTAAATAATCGTAATTTGGTAAAATTTAATTATAAACAAATAAATTTGAAATTTCTCAAAGAACTTTTTCAAAAATTATTCAAAATAATTGATTTAAAGAAGAATTTTGGTCAAAATTTGTAGAAAATAATAATTAAATTGAAATCATTAAAAAAATTTGTAAAGAGAATTTAATTATTTTATACAATTTTAATAAGATTCTTCGTGAAAATTCAATTATTTAACAAAAATTTGAATGAAACTCTACTCAAGAATTTAATTATTTTCATAAATAATAAAAATTTCACAGGAATTCAATTATTTGCAAATTTTTTATTTTCTTCGCAGTAATTCAGTTTTTTTCATAAATAATAAAATTCACTTTTGGTAATTCAGTTATTATCATAAATAATAAAAGTTATCGCAGAGTTTCAATTATTTAAAAAAAAAATTAAATTAAATAAATTTTAAATAATGAAACTCATCGCATTTTAATGAAATTCGTCAAAAGAATTCATTTATTCAAAAATTTGTTAACAAATTTTTAATAACATTCAATTATTTAGTAAATTACTTATGTTTGTATTTGATTAATTGAATTCTCGTAGATTTTTCTAATAAAGATTGATTTAAAAATTAAGTTTAGTTGAAATTTTATATGATAATTGAATATTAAAATAATTATAACGTAAATTTTTAGAAATAATTGAATTTTGAAAAGGTTTCAAATTAAAATCTTTAAAAATTTGAATTTTTCATTCTTTTAATTAAAATTTGTGTAGAAGTAATTTAAAAAAAAATACTGGCATTTTTTTTGAAATTATTCGAAGTTTTTATTTTCTAATATTATATTTAATTGATGAATTTCCGAATAATTGAAATTTCAATAAAATTGAATCGTAAACAAATGGATTTGAAAATTCTCAAATTGAACTTTTTCAAAAAATAATTGAAAATAATTGATTTAAAGAAGAATTTTATTTAAAAATTCAATAATAATTGAATTGAAATAATGAAAATAATTTTGAAGAAGTTATGATAAGTTTTATGATAATCCTTATATGATAAAATTGATAATTTTCAATTTAAAAATTTCTTTCAGCCTCTACTATCGGAAAGAAAACAAAAGCTCCACTGATGGCAAAAGCCATTAAATTCATAAAAGGAAGTTACAGACGATAGTTGAACTATTAAACAGTACGCGATTTAAACGATCTATCAATAATAAGTTGGATATGCATCTCTTCCACCAATTTTTTTTTGAAACGATATTCCTCGATTACGACATTTTTTTTTATAAAGAAGATTACGCAAAATTTATTGCGTAAATAAATGTTTTTTAAGTTATTATATTATAAAGAAAAACAAAACAAATCACATGCTTTTATTTGAATAATTAATTTAGCAAATTTTTAATTCATCACCACTGTGTTAAATGATATTTGTAAATTTGTAATTTTATTCGTATGCAACTGGAAATAAAATATCCTCTTTTCTTTTTGTATATTTAAAAGAAACAATAAATGTTACTTTCGTGAGTATTTGTGATTGTGTATAAAAATGGACTTCGTACAACAATGCGTTTGATTCTCAATTATTATGGGAGTCAATTTATCACACACAATGTGAACATGTCTAAAATTTATTTTTTATACATTATAATATTGCTTGTAATTAATGTTATAACGTAATAATTAAAATATTTCAATTAATGTTAAGTGATTAGTGTAATAATTGTTATTATTAGAAAATATATTAAATAAGAAGTAATAAATTGATTTTTTTTAAAACCTTTAGGTCCTTAAATATTTTTAGATTTTCGGAGTTATTTCCTCTTGGTATAAATTTATATCAATTGTATTTAATTGCAATTATAATTATTTGTAATTAATTACTTTTTTGAGAAAGAGAATTGAACTTGACTTTAGTTTCTTTTGAATAGTGAGTCGAATATCTTTCTTCTTTTGTGGTCTATGACCAACTTGCACTTGCAGTTGACTTCACACTGGTTTGCTGGTTATACCCAGTTAACCTACTCGCATTGTATTACATTTTTTAAATAAAAAAAAGTGGACATTTTTATTAAAAATGGAACCGTACGATGTAATTGTTAATCAACCTGTCGTTATTGATAACGTACGTATTTATAATTTCACCCAATTAGCAATATTTTGGTATTTACGACAACTTTCACAAGTGTCAAAATTCTACTAAAAGAAGAACAAGCCATGTTCTTTTACCATTTCTACACTAAATAGAACAATATTTAGAAAATATTTGGTTGTCAATGACAATGGTTTAAATTACAACTATTAATTACATTAAACATAATTAAAATACAACTTTAAAAAAAACTGGTCCCTTTAAATCGTAACTTTACTATTTATTCTTTTGTTTCAATTATTATTTATCAAATATGCTAATGAGTTGTAATAATTAGCTTTTTTTATGTTTACTATTATTTATATTATATACAATAAATTAATACCTTAAAATAATTATTATTAGTGTCTTAAACTGAAACTTGTCATTTACTTTTTGGAGTACAGAAAATGTAACTTTCCGATATTTAAAAATCCATTCAACATCTAATTTTAATTTTTGGTATTTTGTTATTTATTTTTTTGTTTATTTTTTGTTAATTTATGAACAATTGCTAAATAATTGAATTCTATAGGGTTCTGGAGTAGTTAAAGCTGGCTTTGCCGGTGATCAAATTCCAAAGTGCAGATTTCCGAATTAGTAAGTTTGTCGATTTAAATAATTATTTTTCGTAATAATTAAAAATGAATGGTAGATTAATAATGAATAATTAATTATTTGTGGTTTTTTTCTATTTGTAGCATTGGAAGGCCAAAACATGTACGTGTAATGGCGGGTGCTTTAGAAGGAGATTTATTTGTGGGACCCATAGCAGAGGAACATCGTGGCCTTCTTTCCCTTCGTTATCCAATGGAACATGGAATTGTCACCGATTGGAATGATATGGAAAGAATTTGGACATATGTTTATAGCAAAGATCAGTTAGCAACTTTCAGTGAAGAGCATCCAGTTCTATTGACTGAGGCTCCTCTCAATCCTAGGAAAAATCGTGAGAAAGCAGCTGAAATCTTCTTCGAGTCTTTTAATGTTCCTGCTTTATTTGTCTCTATGCAAGCAGTACTTAGTTTGTAAGTGGTAATTTAATTATAAGAAACGGTTTTTATTTCGATGAGCCACACCCTGTTTGGTGTACGAGACTGAAGTCCGTAACGTCGCAACAATGCGACGATTTATTTTATTTTAACTTCAAATTCATAGTTTTTAGCAATTTTTTTTTAATTAATAATTTCTGAAAAACTCACGATCATGAAAAGTAGAAATTAATTTATTTGCAGTTAAATTCGTTCAATGATATAAATGCAAGAAAATTCTTTTTTGATTTATATTATTAATAATGTTGATAATATTCTTTGAATAATTTCATATTCTTTGACTAATTTTGATATTATTCTTTGACTAATTTTGATTTAATTTTTAATTTTGATTTTCTTTTACCAAAATTGATAATATTCTTTACTTGAAATAGATACGCCACTGGAAGAACGACGGGAGTCGTTTTGGATTCAGGCGATGGCGTTACTCACGCAGTACCAATTTACGAGGGATTTGCGATGCCTCATAGCATAATGAGGGTAGACATAGCAGGTCGCGATGTCACCAGATTCCTGAGGCTTCTACTTCGAAAGGAGGGAATTAATTTCAAGACATCGGCAGAATTTGAAATTGTCAAAACAATTAAGGAGAGATGTTGTTACTTGTCGACCAATCCTCAGAAAGAGGAAACTAATGAAACAGAAAAGTTCCACTACGTCCTACCAGATGGAAGTCATTTAGAAGTAATTATCCACACATTTACTGAGTTTCCATTTTTCCAAAAAAGTTAAATTTTTTATTAATTTCCTCTATTTTTTTAGATTGGACCAGCTAGGTTTAGAGCACCCGAAGTGCTTTTCAGACCAGACCTAATAGGAGAAGAGTGTGAGGGACTTCACGAAGTTCTCAACTATTCGATTCAAAAGTCTGATTTAGATTTAAGAAAAGTACTATTCCAAAATATCGTTCTGTCCGGAGGATCTACTCTACATCGTGTAAGAAACAAATTATCTATCATCTACAGGGTTGCCACAGGTCAGGGAATTCGGGGAATTTAGGGAAAATTCAGAGAAAGTAGAGTTGGTTAGGGAAATCAGAGAATAAAGTCAGGGATTTTTATTAAAATTTACTGGAAAAAATTGAATTTTTGAGAAGTTTGAAATGATTGCAGAAGTTCAATTATTTTCAAAAGTAAATAAAATTTAAATAATCTTTAAAAATAATAAAATTCAACTCCAAAATTTAGTGATTTTCAATATCTACTATTTTAATAAAACTTTCCCAAACAATTGAATTATTTAAAAAATTTTTATTCAAATTCTACGCAAAGATTTAATTACTTTCATAACCAATAGAAATTCCACAAGAATTCAACTATTTGCAAATTTTTTTATAAGTTTCTTCTCAATAATTCAATTATTTTTATAAATAATAAAATCCCCAGAAAATCAATTATTTTCCAAAATTTTAATATAATTCTTGTCAAAATTTCAATTATTTTCAAAATATTTCCTGAATTCAATGATTTTCAATATCTACTATTTTAACAAAATTTTCGAAAACAATTTCACAGGAAAAATAATAATAATAATAATAATAATAATAATAATAATAATTAAATATCTATTTAAAAATGAAATTATTGATATTTTCGAATAATTTTACTTTTTTTTTGCAAATAAATGTATTGGAACATTTTTTTTTAAGTATCTCATCATTTTTAGAGTGAATCAGAATTTTTGTAAGGTCAGGAAAATAGTCAAAATCAAAATTTTGTCTGGAAATCAGGGAAAAGCAAAATTTATTTTTTGTGGCAATCCTGAAGAGAAAATTAATAAAAAAAAACAATGAAATTTTAAATATTCGTCAAATTTGATATAAAAAACTCTTTTTTAGGGATTCGGAGACAGATTACTTGCTGAAATTCGCAAAATGTCACCAAAAGACATTAAAATTAGGGTGAGAATTGAATTGAATTATACGAATTGAATATAAGAATATAATTTCCAAGAATTTCAATTAAATTGAATAATAAATTTTCAGATATCTGCTCCTCAAGAACGTCTATACAGTACTTGGATAGGGGGATCAATTTTGGCTTCTTTAGATACATTCAAAAAAATGTGGTGCAGTAAACGAGAATATGAAGATGATGGAGTTAAAGCAATTCATCGCAAGACTTTCTGAATTGATTATTTCAAACAATCGGTTAATATGAGATCATTCTAAAAGTAATACAAAAAAAAAAAATTCTGCACAATTGTCGCACTTGTCGCGTTGTTTTTATGTTAATTAAAACCAATTTTTTTTTAAACAGCGTCGAAGAACAATTCTTCCGGAGCCTTAGCTTTTATCCTTTTTTTTGCGCATATTTTTTACGACTAATTTATAAATACCGAGTATTTGAAGAATATTGAGACCAGTATATAAGAAGGGAGAAATATTTAAGATAACTTTAACTCAAGTTTTATACGTCACTGTTTAATCAAGTGTAATATAATAGAGGATTATTTCCAGACGATTGAATCACACAAAAGTTCTTCACAGAATCAATTTTTTTTTATTTATTGGGATTTTATCTGTATCTTTTGAAAACTGTGATAAAGAACAAGAACAAAAAGCATATTTGAAAGTTTTATACTTTTTATTTGAAGGTAATTTTTTAATGACTAATAATTTCTTTTTTTTTTTAAATAAATTGCGGTTTATTGACAAGAAACTAAAAAAAGCCTTGCTTGACAAATTTTCTATACTCTAGAACTAAGCCGAATTTTTTATTGCAAGAGAAATGTTTTTTTTTATCAAGTGCAATGTTTATGAATGAGATGGCACTGAATTGACTTTTTCACTGAATAGGTGAACATTAATTTGTAAATGTTTATTAATCATCATTATACGTATTATATAAAATTATGAATGCTTCGGTAAACTCTCATTCCTTAGTTATTTATACAAATTGAATGAAAAAAGACGTTTTTTCAATTATTGACGAAAATATTAAGTAAAATGCATTATTGTAATTGCGTTTGTAATTATTCCTCTGATACAAGAAATTATATACTTCGTGTATGAAAAATCTTTATTATAGTATTTCGTATAATATTCACGGCTTTCAATCTTGTTTTCTATAATTTATTTATATTCTCTATTATTAATTTAACATTAATATTTTTATCAAAAATAAATTTTTGAAAAAGCAATTTTCTCTTTCAGTAACTCCCAACCAAGAAGACTAGCTTTATAACAAAAATTAAAAAATAATTATTGGAAAAATGCGATTTTTTTAAAAAAACGAATTATATATAATTTATGATTATATAAATAAATATTTTATATAAATGTGTAAAAAATATATCGCATTTTTTAATTTATAAATTATTATTTACTTAACTGTAAAATAAAATTTGCCGCCAGATTCAAGTACAACGCAAGCGCAGTAGAAGAATTAAAAATGGCGACGTCCAGGGAAATTAACTTTATTGTTTCTCTAATAATGTTTACTTTTATATATTAAGAAATTTCTCGAAGACCAAGATTCATTGAGTCTGTTTATATAAAACTACAATTAATTCAGCAAATCTGGATGAATCCAGGGAGAAAATGATTGCCGCCTCTGATCCACTGGTGAGTTTTTGCAAACCTAACCTCTTTTTCTAAGCGATTGTAAATTACATTTTTTCCATTTTTTAAACTATTATACACATAAATTAAAAATCTTAACTGTTTTTGTAATTCTTGATTAACTTATGAAAAATTCCCCATCGAAATTTGTCTTGTTCCAAGGAATTTGCACCAGGTGGACGTCAGACGGTCCTCAGGCACCCTGGATCTCTGATTAGTCAACTTGTGGCGAATAATCAAGCGGCCCCAGGAGATAGCGTCCTTTTACAAAAATTCAGGGAAGTTAATATTTCCGAAAAACCGTCTGTAAGTAAAATTTTATTATACTTTTAATTTAACCGAAATTTTGTTGTTAAAAATTCTTCTTTTCGTTACAAAATACAAAAATCTATAACTTAACGTTTTTTTAAATTTTTCTTTTTAAATATTATTTTCAATTATTGCAAAGAATTTTATCAAAAAATTTTAATAAATAATAATTAAAATTAAATTTATTCGAAATGTATTGAATTTCTTTTAAATTGAATTCCTGCAAATAGGTAGACATTAATTTAATTGAAAATTCTTTTTGCAGAAAGAATTTTGGATAGTTCGTGACGATGGTGTGAATGGAGAGGAAGAACTTTATTGTTCAGGAAAAGTAGCAATTCATTCGAAAGGAAACCAATCGACGAGAGTACTCCAAAAGTCCTATACTTGCGAGCATGATATCAAACATGCTCTATGGTGTTCTTTTAGAACTTACACTCTAGAACAATTATCAAAAAGTAAGGATTTAAATGATGACGATAATTCTGCAGGAAAAACTATTGACTGCATTTGTCTGCTCGATACCTACACTCTTAAGGTTTTTACCGAAACTGGCGAAGATTATGTTTCGAGTTTACAATTTCAGGTATTTGACGAATTAAATAAAATAAATTCTACAAAATTCATTTGTAGAAATAAAAAATAATAAATCTATTGTTTAGGTTTCTGCTGTCTGGCCAACAAAATTTGGGCTTTTGCTTGAAAAATCGGAAGTCTCAACTTCCTCTTCCTCTAGATATACGTCTTTAGAAATGAGCCGAGCTCTTTCAAACTCTGACAGTCATTTGCCAGTCGCATTTTCTCTGATGCATCCTCTAGATGAAATTTGTCCTCTACTGATAAAACACGGTAATCGAAATTCGAAAGACTTCTATTATTCACTTGTTACTATTTTAATTTCTATTTAACTATTGAAAATATTTCTAATTTCTATTTGACTATTAAAAATATTTCTAATTTCTATCTGACTATTATAAATATTTCTAATTTCTATTTAATTATTTTGTTTCAGGAAGCATATCGTACATGTGCGATTCGTCACAGAAAATCGTTTTCACTAGTTCTGAACCATCTCTAGCTGTAATTTACGATACGAAAACTGGACTACATTCTGTGTATAAAATACGAAAAGCAACTCCAGAGGAATGTCAAATAATTTGTGGAAGTAATGACACGACTCCTAGTTTATTTAACTACTCTACGAGTTCGCCAAAGAACATCGGCAGTAACGCTTCCTTGAACAAAAGTATCACCGGCAAGGCTCTAAGTCTTTTTGGTAAATTTCATTTTTTTCCTACTTTCATATCTTCAAAAATTGATTTAAAGATTAAAAAATTGATTTAAAAACTAATTTAAAGATTTGATTTGAAGAATAAAAACTGATTTGAAGATTAAAAAACAGATTTGAAGATTTAAAAATTGATTTGAAGAATAGAAACTGATTTGAAGATTTAAAAATTGATTTGAGAATTTAAAAATTCATTTGACGATTTGAAAATTGTTTTAAAGATGTAAAAATCTTTGGTGTATTTAATACTTTAATATAAATCCAGGAATGCCAAATCCGCCATTATCTGCCTTGGGAATGGGACTGACGAATAGTCCGTTTGGATCACGAACAACTTCCTACACAACAACTTCAGGCAGTGGACAATCGCCAGCTCAACAGCAACAAATGCACTCGCACTCGAGATCACAGAGTCCAATGGCAACAATATCCCGATGTCAATCGCCAACTCATTCTGGATTCTCTCCTTTATCGGGAGTTCCTCCTGGAACAAATATTCATCAAACTCGTCTTCATCAAACAATGTTTACGAATATTCTGGGACATTCGCAAAATAGTCCTTGCGGAAGTTACAACAGTATGCAGTTTCAAGATATTGGAACTACTCCGAGTAAACCAGTTTATCCAGAAATTTGTCTTGATCACGTTTGGACGGAAAGCAACACTGTTTCCAAGTAGGAATTTCAATTGTAGAATAATCATTTACTTCAATTAAAAGTAACTTTTATAATTATATGAATAATTATAATTCTTTTGAAAAATTATAATTGTAATTATAATAATTATAATGCTATTGAAAAATTATAATTATAATTCTTTTGAAAAGTTATAATTATAATTCTTGTGAAAAGTTAGAACTGTAATTATAATAATTATAATTCTATTGAAAATTATAATTATAATAATATGACAATAATTTTCTTTACTTTGATTGTTTAGAGACGTGATTGCCGACAAAGGGACAAAAGTGTTCTTAACCACCGATCTTGTTGGACAAAGTTATTTGGGTTATTTGGTTCCTAATAGATCTCAACTTTTTTTGGTTCGCCTTGAAAAAACAAATAAACAACAGCAAATTATTTTTGGAATGGTTACTACTATTATTGCCAAAGATGCAATCAATTTACCAGTAAGTATCTTTCAAAAAAACAACTTGACAAATTTTATTCGTCAATTATTTTTTAACATTTTTTAAAGTAATAAATAATAATTAAATAATTGAAAATTGAAATGTTTCAAAGAATGTTATTAAAATTGTTGAATTTAGTAAATACTAATTAATTATCTAATTAGTTAATAAGTGATTTTTTTATTTTGAATCAGAAATTATTCAAAAATTGTAGTTGAAGTTTAAAAAATGTTGTAATTTGCATAATAATAAACGTAATACCGCGTTTCGCGCGCGTAATTTTTGCTAGATTCGAAAAATAAACTAAAATTTTATTCTAATTTTTTCAGAAACTTAATATGGTGGCAATAATGGACATGTCGAATGGAATTACTTTATATTCCGGTACGACATTAGTCGGAAAAGTACACATTCCAAGTATTTTACCATCATTAACGGGTTTCAATCAATTTGTTAAGAAACCAATGCCTCTACGTAGACAAGTCTCTCCTTTTCCCAGAAGAAGTTCTCTATTATCACCAAGTTGTGCCTCTTCGCATGATATAAAATTCGAGGAAGGACTGCATTTATTAAGCCCTGTTGGATTTTGTGGACAACCTTCAAACTTATTGGAGACATCGTTAATTGACGAAAATCTTGTAGCTTTAAAGGATTCTCTAGGAAATAAACTCACATTGGAATATGGAAATCAAAATTACTTTAGAATCACTCTTCCATTGTCAAGTACATCTCCATTAGGTAACAATAGACACATTTCAATATTTATTCTAAATAAATAAAAGGAAATTTTTGATTTATTATTTTATTTTTTTTTTAGATAAAATAATACAAAATTATTAACTGCTTTGGTTTTAATTTATTTTTATTATATTATTATTATATTTTATTTATTTTATAAGTTAACGTCTTATTAATTTACGAACTTTATTTTCAGTTACAAAATGTTTACAAACACTTAAAAGTGTTTTACAACGTGATCTAGCAATGCAATTATTAGTCAAATGGTACGGAGCTCGTAATGCGCCAGGTCCTCAAAATTTCTCTCCAAAACAAGAGTGGCATTTATTTCTCGTTATTTTATTCACACTTCTCGGTTATGAAGTGGATAAATTGCCCTTGATTCAAACTACCGAGGCAAATTATCTCACGGAGACGAATAATTCAGGCGTTCTGAGTAAAAAGCAAAAAACAAACGAGTGCGGCTCATTGGAAGATTGGGCTTATACAGCCGATATGTCCGTTTACGAGAGTACACAAATTTTTGTTTCAAATATTCTTGGTTTGACGAAATTCTCAAAATCGAGTAAAGATGATTTTGTCATCGATTCTGCGGGTAGTAATGGAAAAATAAACACACAAGCTTCCTTATTTCCTTATCTACCTCTAGTACTCTTTTCCCTTCATTTACTTTATGAAGAACTGAAATTAAATTGTCTCATGACTGAAAGTCTACCACTGTTGGCACAACTTCTTTCTCAAATGAGTAAGGACTTGAAATTCGATCATTATTTACATCATTATTTTCTTGATTATCCAAAGCAGTGTAAAATAAATTTCGTTTCGCAAATAACGGACGTCGATTTGCAGAAGATTACGCCACCGAATTACATGTCAATGAAGCCGTCGAGTATTTTTGAGACTTTAAATAATTTAATGAACTTTGAGAATGTTACGCCATTTCCATATCTCAAGCATGTTAATACGAAGACGAGAAATATTATTCAATTGTTTGCGTTGATTGCAAATGAAAATAGAGTTAATCAGTTGGATATGGAGAGATATATCAAGGTTATTGTACCAGCTGGTAGTCGAGTTGATAGTCAAGATATTGAATTTATTCCCAGAGATGTACCGAAAAGATTTGAACAACCGATTGCTGAGAGGATTCTTCTACTTTACCACGAATTGGGTAAATTTTTAATTGAGTTAATAAAATAGAAATAAGAAAAAAAAATTTTATTCGAGAAAATAGATTTTTATTTGTTTATTTTCAGGAATGAGGAAAAAGGACTTGGAAACTTTGCCACCGGGTGTTGCTGTTATATTAAAAGATGTTATGCACAGATGTAGGGAGGAACCTCTCTCGAATTGGCCAGCTGATATCTACGAATTAGTTGATCGGCAAGATTTAGCAGGTTTGGAGAAACATTCTTTGCCAGAGAAGCAAACCGATCATTTAGAAAATGGAAAAAATTACGCAATCAAAGATGATGATCCCGATCAAGATGATGGCATGGACTTTGACGATACTGTAAATTATATTTATTATATGCGAAATTTATTTATATATTTATTTTATTTGAGAAAATAATATAACATGTGATTATATTGGTTGTACTTTTACAAATAATGTTAATTTGTTAATTTGTAATCGAATTCTGTTCGTTTTTCAGATTCTTAAATTAAGGTTCAACAAAGATCATAGAGTAGCGGAATTAAGAAAATTGCTGAATTCTTCAAAGCCTGTGAAAATTTCTGTCGTTCAAAGACCAGTTGTCAGTGATCATGATTTCATTGAAGAGCAGGAGAGACATTTACTTGTTCTCAGCACCAGAACAATGGCTTTGCCCGTTGCCAGAGGAATGTTTACTCTCAGAACTGCAACTCCTATCATCACTGAACAACTTCCAATTCCGAGATTATGTTTAACTGGTCTGTAAATATTACACGTGCTTACATTTTTGAAATTGAGACAAAATACCTATAAAAATTGTTGCGATAAAACTGTCTGAATAATGTTTCTTTTTAGGAAAAGCACCACCACGTGGAACAACAGTTGAACTAAGTCACATTGAAGTACCACCGAATATGAATCTTTGGCCACTTTTCCATAACGGAGTAGCAGCGGGTCTTCGAATACACCCGGACGCGTCGAATATTGACTCCACTTGGATAGTTTACAATAAACAGCAACAGGGTGAATTTGGCGTTGAACATTCCGGATTTCTAATGGCTCTCGGACTAAACGGACACTTGAAAAATCTCGCACCAGTCAGTATGTATGAATATTTAGTAGAGTGTCACGAAGCGACCAGCGTTGGCCTTCTTCTTGGACTTTCTGCCACTCATCGAGGGACAATGGATGTTTCCATGACGAAGTTACTCTCACTTCATGTCGAAACTCTTTTGCCTCCAACTAGCATTGAATTGAGTGTACAGCAAAATGTGCAAGTCGCTGCTTTAATGGGCGTCGGTCTCGTTTATCAAGGAACGGCTCACAGGCACATTGCTCACGCTCTTTTGTCGGAAATCGGTCAGTAATATCAATCAAATTTTTAATGTTTTTTTTTTACTAAAATCAAAAAATAATTTTAATAAAATTGTAAATTCAGGAAGACCACCGGGACCGGAAATGAAGAATTGTGTCGATCGGGAGTCTTACTCTTTAGCTGCTGGTCTTGCCTTGGGCCTCGTGGTTCTTGAATGCGGAGGTGCTTGTGACATTGGAAATATTCCTGATACTTTGCATTACTACATGGTTGGAGGGAACGTCAGGCCTTTCATGGGAGCTCAGAAAGATAAATATAAATCACCTAGGTAAGAAAATCACATAGGAAAAAAAAAGAAAAAGAAAAGGATTGTAATTAAATAGATTTATTTTTTAGTTATCAAATTCGTGAAGGTGATTCAATAAATATCGATGTAACGAGTCCAGGAGCGACAATTGCACTAGGTCTCATGTACTTTAACTCTGGTAATCGAGCAGTCGCCGAATGGATGCGCGCTCCAGATACGCAATATTTACTCGATTTTGTAAGACCCGATTTGTTGATGCTTAGGATTTTATCAAGAGCTCTTATTCTTTGGAACGAAATTGAACCAACGAAAACTTGGGTTTCTAGTCATGTTCCGGAAATCGTTCAAAAGTACAAATTAATAAAACCATCGCCAGAAATCACAGAGGCAGTTGATTTGGAAACTATGAAGTAAGAATTTTTCTTCGAAGAAAATTGAAAAAATATAAAATACTAAATGTTTTTTTTTTTTTAGTCAAGCCTATTGTAATATAATTGCTGGTGCTTGTATGGCACTGGGATTGAAATACGCAGGCACTGCAAATGATACTGCATTCAAAACTCTACAAAGTTATGCGGATTTGTTTATTTCTTTGTCACATAAACCAATTGCTGAATTGGCAGGGAAATTTACAATTGAAACCTGTTTGAATGTCGTAATCCTGGCATCTTCGGTCGTAATGGCCGGAACTGGAAATTTGGAAGTGAGTATATATATAAATTTGAAAATTAGAAATTAAGTAATTTTTTGGTTGTAATTTAGTGAGAGATTCTAATATAAAGAAATTCGGTTTATTTCTTGGTTGTTAAATAGGTTATGAGAATGTGTAGATACATAAGAACTCGTGTTGGTCCAACGAACAATGTTGTAACTTATGGTTCTCATTTGTCAACACACATGGCTCTAGGATTTTTATTCCTCGGAGGTGGAAGATATACGCTATCAAATAGTCCGAGTGCCGTCGCTGCCTTAATAATAGCTCTTTTTCCCAAATTCCCCACTCACAGCAATGACAATAGGTACGATAATTTATTTTAAATTGAAAGAAACAAATTATCGTAGTTTAAAATAATTTTTTGAATTTTTAGATATCATCTTCAAGCCTTGAGGCATTTGTACGTGTTGGCAGCAGAACCGCGGTTGCTCCTTCCGCGAGATATTGACAATTCTCAATATTGTTATGCGTCCGTCACGTTAACATTCCAAACGGAAAAAATGTCAGAAGGCCAGGAAATAATAATGAAAGCCCCATGTTTACTACCTCAAATGAACAGTTTAAAAAAAGTGCAATTAAACGATGATCGCTACTGGAAAATAAGTTTCGAAAGATGTCAAAATTGGACTCAACTCGAAGACATGCTTTCCAGATGCGAACCTTTGGATGTCAAACAAAGAGCCGGATGTTTATCCTACTTAGAAGACCCTCGAGTAATTAATCATTCATTACTATTTTCGTTATTTTCAACATTTTTACATTAAATACAAAATGTTTAAATTAATTTTTGTAATTAAAAAAATGTATTTTTTTCAGGGATTTCGAAGTCTCATGGCAAGGACTTTGACGACCGAAAATGTTATCGCCTGGGCAGCTCAATCGGAGCACATCACCTCATTCTCGAACGATAAAACAATTCTAAATATAGTGAAATATTTTCTTGACGGCACTACAAGACAAAAGTTTCAAGAAGAAATTCTACACGACATTTGTCCATCAAAAAATCAAATTAAAACGCCTAGGAAAATTAATGACTCGATGGATAGAACGGATTCAATAAGAGAACAATCAAGTTTCGTTAATGATAGAATGGAAATTGGTGAGACGTCATTTTCGGAGAAAATTCAAGAGAGCTTCAATGATATTGAATTGAAGCAAATTTTAGAGGAAATGTCCGAGTCTGAAAGGCATTTTTTGCAAATATTTCCCATTATCACTTACGAATGTGTTATCAAAGATAAAGTGAGTTTTCTACCACTTTGGGTTAATTTGTACAAAACGATAGAGGAAATAAAAAGGAGGCCTAGTTCTTATTTAGTTTGGCAAATTAAACTAGTCGGATCACGAATTCTTTGTGAGAATTATTCAGAAACTTCTAATCGACTTTTAACTCTGGAAAGTATTTTAGCGATTAAGCAAAAAACGGCAATGATCATGGACTTGTGGGAAGATGGTAAATATTTAAATTTCAATTTATATAAATATAAATAATTTATTTTCGTACACTCCCTTTTTAAATAAACCAGGGCTCGAACCAGTGAAAGTATCTCTAAAATTCTTCAAATTATATCGTACAATTTACGAATTTTTCATCTTTTATCAATTAAATTACGGACTTTACGGACCTTTTTTTAAAAAAAACGGATTTTTACGGACTTGAAGCAAATTTACGGACCTAGTTCGAGCCCTGAATAACTTACAAATTTAGGCAGAAATTACTTTTTGTTCTTTAGAATTAGTACCACTGATTCGTCAATATTTAATAAACGGAACCGTGCAAGCTGAACCGGAAAAACTTGCAAAACTCACCACGTATTTAGTATTCTACGATATTTTACATCAAATCGATCTCAAAGCCATTTGTAAGTACTTATCAATGCCAACTTAATTTAAATTAACAATATTCCCTGTTTTATAATGAATTATTTCATTTTCAGCTGATCCACTAGCGGCAAATAAATTATCATCGAATACATCGATTATTAGTCTTTTCAAATTACACCAACTATTGCAATTATAGGTGTACAAACAATTGCGTATTTTTCCTTTTGTAAACATTTACAAGGAAATAAAGATTTTTATTTAGATAGTAACTTTTTGATTTTTTTAATATTGATATAAAAATTGATAATTCTTGATGTGTGCAAAACGTATTTTTTATAATTTAAAATACACCGAGAATGTAAATTAAAATCTTTACTTTTGTATAAATTAATGTACAATATTTAATAAATAAATTTTTTTCATATTGTATTTTAAATTATATGTTTTTTTCTGAAATTGTATATGTAAATTACTGAAAAAATTTATATATCAAAAGTTATCACAGCGAGATTTCTATTCACAAAATATTCTATTTTTATAAATAAATTTTTTTCACGCACGTTTGGAAATTTTATCTAAATGAAAAAAAATTACCTCGTCTTCGATAAAATTGTTCTTCGTGTATAATTGGTTTACCGGTTAAAGAAGAAAGTTTACCGTCTACAAATTCGCCGATAAAAGTGTAACAATATAAGCATCCAACGAGAATTCCACCGAGATGTCCAATAAATGATGCATTTGGTACGAGTAGATGAATTAAAATTAATTCGGCCCACACGGCAAATTTACTTGGAATTCTAAAGCCTCCGACGTTGTGCATTCTATCGTGTTCCTCGCAAACGACAATCACTTTTAAGGCAAATAGAACAGCGGAAAATCCAATAGCACAAGCAGTAAAGTACGAGTAATCTGCTGTTATTTGAGTGAGGACGTATCCAATGCCGACGTACATCGCACTGCATCCCATTGATAAAAGTCCCAAGAGTAGTGCAAAATTTGCCGATCCATACATTGGCTCCAAATAATGTCCTTTCAGAATGAAAGAAACCATATTATAATAAAGATGCATGTCCGAACCGTGCTCAAAATTTGAAACGATAAATGATCGCCAATCACGATATTTCAGTACTTTTAATGTTGATATACAAACATCTTCTGCATTCCATCCAACTTCAATTACGCCCATATAAAGAAGAGCCTAGAAAGAAATTAAAAATTAATTAATTAATTAATTCGAAAATGAAATTCATTTGAATAACAGATTAATAAATTAATAGAGATAATATTATACCTGAGCAGCAATTCCAATTAAAGTGACTGGAGGAATTTTGTCAACACCAAAATTTAAAGCTTGCAAACCCAATAAATAAATTCCATATTGTAAGCCTGGTTGTCTTCTTTGACCCGGTCTCATGGTGACTTTATGGTTTTTTAAACCTTTCTATTCGAACAGTTATTGTCAACTAAGCATGAATGTTTCAATTAATTGGTACACGTAAGTAATAATATTCTTCCGTTATAAGTACTGCAATTTTGTTTTTCTAAACGAAAATGACATACACGAAAAGTCTGAAAGAAATTAAAACAGAGAAATTGATTATTAATATCTTACAAATTAAACAATTATATATCCTTTTCCTTTTGTTATTTTATAAATAATATTATCCTTACCGAATTTCATCATTATTTACTCTATTTACTCGTCCATTGATCACTATACACAAAGGACACAAAGATTCACCACGAGTTTAAACATGTACATATGCATTTACCGTATATTTACATTTACATTTACATTTACCAAAAAGTGCGTGCTAAAAACAGCGCGAATTTTGAAATTAAAACTTTAGAATTAGTGAATTATTTTGTTATTTTTAACAAACTTTAGAATATTAGTAGAGTACTTAATTATATTTTAACGAACTTTCAAATCAGTGCAGAGTGCAGACTTTATTTTTATTTTAACGAACTTCCAAATTACAGTAAAATTCGTAAAATTTCATCAGAACAAAATCACAAAAGTGTAAATATTTTACATATTTCCCATTGGTAGAGCTATTGAAGATGACGTTCAATCAGCCAATGAGCTTAAACTCGCAAAAGAATAAATTTTGTTCCATGATGGGGGTATGTTTTACTCGCCATTTGGTCACTGAGTCTGTGTGGCGCACTATGAGCAAATACGATGCTAAAAATTGCGAATTTTCACTCTGTAAACGTATTTTTTTCTACAATCAAACAGCAAAGTAGCAAAAAAACAAAGAATCTTTTAACACCCAATTTTTCTTCGTTTACACTCTGTAAAAAACAATAAATACAATGGTTTCAACTTTCTGTTATGTTTTACTACCAGTTGTCTTTATAATCGGTCTTCTTCGAAAATGTCGAGAATACTCCTGGGGAAGATACAAAGACAAGGAGGTGGATTTGAGTGATCGAGTTTTTATTGTAACCGGTGCAAATTCCGGCATTGGCAAAGAAACAACAAGGGAATTAGTAAAACGAAAGGCAAAAGTTATTATGGCATGCAGAAATATGGAAAATGCCAGAAAAGCAATTGATGATATACGCACACAAGTAACTTCTGGAGAATTGGTAAATTTACATCAATGATTTACATTTATGTATTTTATTCAACGATCATAAGATTTTAAATTTTTCAGACTGGTATTTATAGATTTCAGTTTCAAAAGTCGAATATTCTTCGAGAATACAATCTTTAGTCTTTAAGAATTTAATTTAATCTGCAATATTACAGATTCCAATGGAACTGGATCTTAGTTCTCTGAAATCGGTCCGTAATTTCGCTACTCAAGTTTTGAACGACTTTCCCAAAATTAATGTTTTAATTAACAACGCCGGAGTCTATGTGCCTTTGAAAGAACATGCTTTTACGGAAAATGGTTTTGAGATTCATTTTGGAATTAATCACTTGGGTCACTTTTTACTCACCTATTTATTGTTGGACAAATTAAAAGAAAGTGCTCCCAGTAGGCAAGTATATTTACATATATAGATATTTATATTAATGGTTTTTTACATTTTAACGCAAATCTTTGAAAGAATTCAACTATCTTAATAAATATTAAAATACTACTATTCTAATACCGAATATTGTTCATAGAATTGTAATAGTTACTTCAAAACTTCTCGAATCTGGAACAATCGATTTTGACAATTTAAACGGAGAAAAAGGATTGACGACCGAGGGACGCATGAATCCAAGTTATTGCAATTCAAAATTAGCAAATGTCTATTTTGCTATTGATTTGGCGAGAAGAATGAAAGACACCGGAGTTTCTGTTCATAGTGTTTGTCCCGGTTTCACTTACACAGGATTATTCAGACACGTTAAACGAAGTTGGCTACACTACATTATATTTTCGCCAATTGCACTGTTGTATCTTCGAACTTCAAATCAGGCGAGTTTATAAAAATCATTTGATTTTTCCTTGAATTTTAATAATTTTTATTTTTTATTGTTTTTAAGATACTTATAGTAATTTATTTTAATTTAAAAAACAGAAACGAATAATTATAACAAACTGTGTACTAATAAACTTTTTTTTAGGGAGCACAAACTATTGTATACTGTGCATTAAGTCCTACTTTGGAAAACGAGAGTGGAAATATTTACAGAGACTGTAATTTATACGAACCGAAGAAAATTTTAGATCCTGAGATTGCAACAAAACTTTGGGACGTGAGTGCAAAACTCACGAAAATCACTAATTAGAATTTGGAAAAAGTGAAAGCACAAAGTGCACAGAGAATACAAAGACTTAGAGACTTTAGTGCACTAAAATACGTACAAACTTAATTTTTTCTTTACTTAAACTGACATTTACAAAAAAAAAAAAAAATCATTCTTGCGTGATAATGGAGTACCTTAAATTTTCTAAGGACTTTTTTTCTAAATGCGAATAATATCAAATAACTTACAAACTTCGCGATATATTACAGAATTTATTTACGATATTGAATTCTCATTCAATTGGTCCAAGTGTAAATACACAATTCAAATATGTTTAGCTATGTTTTACATTATTTACAATCATTCATACAAGTTTTGATTTAAGTACAAGGTATTTTCTCCTTTAAAAAAGAATTAACTTTTCTAAATAATTACTTTTCAAGTAAATTTATTCTTTTTAAAAATATTTGTAAATATTACTTTTTTTGAACTATTAAAAGTCTTTAAACGAAGAGATAACAAATTAATTATTAAAATATCAACAATACTTAATTCGTGAAATAAGTTAATATTCTATTTACTAATTTGTTCTGTACATCATTTTTTTTATAAATTAATGATGAAACGATACATTTAATATCACGATATAATTACGAGTCTTGATATAATTTGAATAAAAACGAAAAGATATTTTACAATTTTTTTTCCACCTTTTAAATGTGAGTTGAGCATAATGCGCACATTTTTCGAGTGAACAATTAATTTTACAATTTATATTAAAATTAAGCGAAAATTTCTTTAAGGAAGTATCCGACAGAGAAAAAAAGTAAGTAAAATTTCATTATTTCGTACTTTTATTAAAATTATGTCTTTTTTTTTAAAATACGAAATTATGACATTGACTAACTTTTGTTTTTGACTGTATATTAGATTCCTTCTTAAAAACGTAGTTTAAGTATATAAATTATTGTAAACGTGATCTCATAACTTTAAAACTGGCTTTTTTATTAGCTAATGCCTCGGTTCGAGCAAAAACATTTTCTGAACTCTTTCTGATTGAATTTATGTACTCGGTAGAAGTTTGAAAATCTTTGGCTATGTTATCTTCCTGTTTACTTTGAAAGAGACACAGCTGGCTTTCCTTTAATAGTTCCTTTACCTAATAATTATAAAGAGACGTAAATGGAAAAGTATGTAAAATTGAGGAAAATTTAAAGTTGAAAAATAGAATTTAAAAACTTACGGAAACGCCCGTCTCGGTCTCTCCAGAAGCAACAGGAATTGTACTCTTCTTCCAATTTTCAAGAAGCACTTGAGTTTCCTCCTGATCCTGCCTGAAAAGGTTCTCCTGTTAGACTGGAATTTAGAAAGTAAAATCTAATGTATGGAAAAAATAAGTTTAAAATAAAATGCGATGACTGGAGAAAACATAAGACAATATAAATATTTGCAAAAATAAACACAAATAATAATTAATTAAATAATTAATAATAAATAAAAGAATATAAAATATACAGGGCTTTTTTGAAAATTATTAAAAATAATCGAATTAAAGAAGAATTTTAGTTAAAAATTCTTGAAAATAATAATTGAATTGATAATGATTTTATCACTCGGTCGTCTTTAATTCTTATAAAACATGAAGAAATCGATCTCTCCTAGTCGAAGACTCGGAGTTATCGATATCTTCATGTTTTATAGTTATGAAAAATTTATTTTATAGTTTTAAGTAAAATGTTCTCTTATTTGACTCGGACTTATATTTTTGTCAGTAATTGGTCAGTAAATGGTCCGTAATTTTTCATTTTTGGTCCGTAAAGTCCGTATTTTTAAATACTTTCACAGGTTCGAGCCCTGAATATAATTTAAATATAACGAGTACCTTGATTCTGAATCATATCTCTTTCGAGTCAAGCTTTTAGCTGACAAGAATACTTCATCAGGTTCACTGCAAAGAGAAACAGCTCTTTGTTTTGGCTCCGATTTATCAGAATATCCAATTTCATCTAACGATAAACAGCAGTCTGCACCATCTTTGGAATGTCCGTGACTTTTTGCTTCACTTTCCAAAAGTGGAAATGTCTCATCACAATCAACATCATCGTCAATTTTCCTATTGTCCTCTTGTTCGTATTTTACTTGTGAAAAATTGTCACAATGAGAACTTTTGATAAAAAATGGACTATCCTTTTCACTAGTTGGAAACGATTGACTCATCATCTCAGTTTCCTTAAGTGTTGAATTAAATTGATCATATTGATCGCAATGTTTCGCCGACGTGCCATTCGAACTTTCTTCACCATCATTTTGACTACAACTCAAGGCCATTTCACAGCTACTTATTGAATTTGAACTTCTCTGTCGGGCAGTGGAACTCTCATCATTATCAGAATTAGTCTTTGGCTTCGATATTGACGTTGGTATACTAATTTCAATACTATTCTCCATAAAATTGTCATTGGGAAATTTCAGGAAAAAATTTTGACAACCATTACTTCTGTCTGTTGATGAGACATTTTGAAAAATAGTTTCGTTTAATGTTTCATTACTACTAACACTAGACGTATCTCTAGGCAATGTTAATGTTGTACTATCAATGGCACTTTCTTCTGATTTACAAATACGTTTTGACTGAATATTAAGATTTAGTGACTGAATGGGCCTGTCTAAGCCTTGATCAAGAGAAGCGCCCAATAACACTTTTGATGTTTTCAATTGGCTCATTGATCGAGTTGTTCGGTGACATTTCTCAAATAAGATTTTCTGAATTGGAGGTGTTAGTGGTTTAATCGTCGTTACTTCCGCATCTAACGATGAACCAGAAAATGTCCTCTTCGAACTGTCTAATCTAAAAACGAAAAGGTTATTTGAAAAAGTACTTTTCGAAATCTCAAAAATCCACATTTTCTTATTTCGAAAAATTGAAACAATTAACAGGATTTCTACTGATAATAATTTTTTCTTAAATAACTTAATTCTTGAATAACTATCATAAAATTAAAACTTATACATTATTTAACGAATTATTTATCTTAAATATTTCAAAATTAAAAGAATTTTAAAAGAGTTATGTCTACAATTTTCATAAAAAGATAAACTTCCAATAGGTTTTAATTTGAAATTTTAGAAAATTTCAATTTTTAATGAATTTCATTACAAAAATTTTAAAGAATTTAAATTCTTCTGAAAAATTTTAATAATTATTTAAAAATACTTTCACAATAATTCAATTATTTACAAATTTTTTCGCAATAATTCAAATTATTTTTATAATAAACATTCTTTTAGAAATTCAATTATTTACATAAATAATAAAATTCATTGCAGAATTTTAATAATTTCTAATACAATTTTAATCGAATTTTTCGAAAAATTAAATTATTCTTAAAAACTTTATTAAAATTACCAAAAAAAAAATTTAATTTAATTTAAAATTTTTTAAATCTTTGTTCATAAAATTAAAAAATTATTCAAAATAATTGATTTAAAGAAGAATTTTAGTTAAAAATAATTCTTATTGTTGAATTTCAAAAGGCTTTGGATTTGAATGTTTTGAAAATTTTGATTCCTTTGGAAATTGAATAAAATGTTTTATAATACAATTATAATAGAATATTTTAGATTAGATTCTTAAAATATGAAATTTAATATCAAGTTTTTGAAAATTTGATCCTCAATTGTGATTGCACATTTAGAATGTAAAAATATTAAATTCTTATTGTAATTATATATTATATCAATTATTTCTTACGTTTGATTTGGTCTTGAATTAATTAAACTTGCAAGGTTTGGTAAAGTAGCTCGTAGATCAGAAGTAGAAAGTCCACAGTACCATCGAAGTTGGGCAATATTTTTATTTAGAAGATAAACTGCGTAATGAAACTGCAACTTATCTTTACTTCTTGCAAACAGTGGAAACCTAAGAATTTAGTTTTTTTTTTAATATAATAATTAATTCATTAATATATATTATTATATTCTGTTAAACAAAAGTAAAAAAAATATCAACGAACTACTTACTGTCTGTCAGTGTCGGGAAGACTTTCTGTTATATGATCAATAATTTTACTTCGTGAACCATAGTGAACAATGGGGTATCTAAGAGGAACATTGAGAAAATTTGCAATCATTTGCGTCGTGTGAGCAACAAATCCCAGAGCTACCGCGATGTCAGTGTCATTTGTCGATTCCAAATTTTCACTATCCGGTAGAAATACATTGTTTATCCTGAATGTTCCATTTGTTTCCTGGAAAATGAATTTTTAACTTAAAATTAAAAATATTTAAGTATAAATTTGTTGATTTCTGGTTAATTAATATTAATCTTCACTTAATTAAGTTGAATTCAGAATAAATTATTATTATATACCTGATTTATAGGATAAATTAAATTCAGTTCGGAAATTATCTGCCTTCGACGATGGGTAAGTCGAGCAGTAGTTTGAAGAAAAGTTTCCCTCACGTCTATGTGATTTTGACGCCACTCTTGAAGTCTCTCCATATCTTTTTTAAGTTCACGATAACGTTCCATTAAATCAGAACCTGTATTGTGTTAATAAAAAAATCATAATTAAAATTCATTAATTAAAATTCATTTTAGTTTTCTATTGTTTTTATATTTTTCCTTATAGTTTTAAATATTTATATTATTTATAATACAAACCATGATCTTGATTTTCTTCAGTAATATCCAAATGTGACTGATTCAAAGCTCGCACTTGTCCCATTTTTCTCATTCTCTCCTGCTCAAGTAGCCTGGCTCTAAATTTCGCCATTTCCAATTCCTTACGTATATTCATAATCTCGAGTTTTTTTTCTTTATTTATTCTTTTTGGTTGTAATAATCTATTTAATGTGGTTTGAGGATATTTTGGCGTTTGTACACTTTCACCAGAAGCAATTTTCTCCCTAAGCGCTTGAACTGAATCAGACTGTTGTTTCAATGCCTGCATTTTACTTCGAAGGCTACGAAGTTTATTCACACTGTAACTGTCTCTTATTTCATTAGAATTTACATTGATATGAATGTATCTTTTTAGTTGTGGTTGATTTATAAAACAAAAAGCAGGAGCAAAATAACCGCCTTGAATTTTAAAAAGAAGAGAATTATCACGGAGGACGGTCTCCAATTTGTTCGGAAGTTTCGTTCCAATATATTCTAAACCAGTGAATGATATTCCCCAGGTAAATTGGGTTATATCTGAATAACCATTTCCCGTTTTTGTACGTCTCCATAGTCGCAGAATTATTTCTGGAAAAAAAGAAAGAAAAAAGACTGGTTTTAGTTTTTATGGGGATGGTTAATCAGGGTTGCTACAAAAATTTAATTTTGTAGACTTTTCTTTGTTTGTTTCTTTTCTTTTTCTTTCTTTTCCCTGTCTTTTCCCCAATTTTCAGACAATATTGTCAATATTGAACATAATTGAATTTTTGCAATCATTTGTAACTTCTTCAAAATGTAACATTTTTGTCTTATTAACTAACATTTTTCTAAAAATTCATTATTTTTAATAATTAATGAGATATATATGCAAAACTTAACTAATTTCAGAAAAATTTGAAATATTACAATTTTTAAAAAATCTAAGTTCTTTAAAATTTCTAATTAAATTCATTCAAAATTAAAGTTTTATAAAATTTCAAATTAATACCTTTTGAAGTTCATCTATTTATGAATGAAGTTATTCAATTAGAAATTATTGTCAGAAATAGAAAGAATTGAAGGTTTCGTGGTAATTTCATAGTTTATGAGACAAACCAGAAAAACACAAAAATTCAGAATTTTCTTATGAATTCTAAAAATTTAATTTTTTCCAGTACTTCTAGTAAAAATCCCTGTCTTCCCTGACCTGTGACAACCCTGTTAATATAGTTTTTGTAAAAATAATCACCACTGGATGTAGAATGTCCTGTAGCATGAAGAATAGGCACTTCTAGGCTTTCCCATCGTGGACTTGAGTTATCTATCGGCTCACTTGTATACAAGGGAGATGACATGCACGATCTATGGATTGTGTAATAAAACCAACACACCTTGCACTTGTCATTTTTGTTTAAATTATATCCGATTATTTGAATCAAGTTCCTGAAGCGTAGCTATTAGAAAACAACAAAAAGGATATCAAAAATGTAAGAAAACCGAATAATATTTAGTTACATTACAAGTAAAGTGTTTCTTAAAATAATTTCATATTTATTGTAATAAGCATGACATTATTTTAAGGTTAATTTTATTTATAATTCATCACCTGTTGGGTAGCAAGTGGCAGCCAAACTTTATAACGTGGAGCTGTCCGTGGTTGAAGGGTCAAGTCCAAATCTCTAACAAGATTTCGAATATCTGTCACCTCCATTATTTACACACATATTACATACTAAATAAAATACTATAACTCTGATTAAATAGATAATATATATTAGAAAACAGTCGAACTATTTGAAAAATTTGTTTATTTAATGTAATATAGGTTATGTGCGATGAAAATGCATTTTATCGAGTTCTTCACTACGAATTTATTCTCGAATTATCAACTTGATTTATTTCATAATCCAGCATTATCGTATTTTCTGCTCAACATCATTTCAATTTATATACTTGAAATACTTCCACTTTGTTTGAAAAAAAGATTACATATCTGACAGCAGAATATGTGACATTTCACTCACATTACATTCTTTCTCACTTGCTCATCTCATTGGCAGGTGGTCAGGTCACAAGTGAAATTATGATTCATCCACAGCCATTGCAATTTGCAAGTAGAACCAATCGTAGGTCTTATTTCAAAAACTATTATTTATATTCAATTTATTATTATTTTCATAAATAACAATGTTTCTCACAAGAATTCAATTATTTTCTAAATTAATAAAATTCTTCGCAGAAATTCAATTATTTTCATAAATATTAACGCAATTCTTCCAAGGAATTAAATTATTCTCTTCAAATTTTTTGATAAAATTCTTTGCAAGAATTTCAATGATTTTCAATAAATTAATTTTAAAATTGAAAATATTTAAAAAGAAAAATTTTTAAAAAAGTTAGGAAACAAAAAATCAATAATAGGTAGTTAATTTATTGTTGTCCAAATTATTGAAAATTATTCCTTTTCAAAATCTTGATGTTATCGATATGACACGTGAATTTCTCGTTTTATGGTTGCCATAGAAACTGTCAAATTTACTTACCTTTCTTTTACACAATTTTACCAAAAATTGAACAGTTTTAATTGTAGAAGTTGTAGTGTTCATTGTTAATCTAAAAAAAACTTTCATATTGTTTATTCCTTTTTTTAGGTTACTGTAATTATTTTAATATTTATACGATTTAGACGATTTTTCCAATAGCAGCTTTTCAATTAGAAATAAATATGGAATCACCAATAAACATAAATAAATTTAAATCAATGATGATTGAAAGAACCTCAGCTGAGCCTTTGGAAGAAAATTATTTGAAAGTCAGTAAACAGGCATGGATGGGCGAAAATAAAAATCAATTAAAAATATTGGATCCGAATGATCCAATAATGAATAGATTTCAAGAAGCTCTTCGAACTCATCTCACCAAAATCGATAATAAACTATCAGAAGAAATTAATGAACTTGTATGTTTTTAATATTAATATTTGACTAAAATTAATATTTATTTTTATTTATTTTATTTTTTAATTTTATTTATTTATGTTATTTCTTTGTTTTTTTTTATTTTATTTATTTACTGTTATAATAATAAATTCACATTTATTTTCAGGAATCAGGAATAAAAAATGTCAAGAAAGAATGTGAAATAGAAAACCAAAAATTATACGGTGCTCAAGTAGAAATTTCTCGACAACAAAAAGTTCTGGAAAAATATGAATCCATGTTAGATAGAATAAAATCTCTCTATGAAACTAATGATCAACAAATAAAAGATCTAAAAGAATTACAAAAGCAAATTTCGAAAGAATTACAAACAGAAAAATCGAAAGAAAAAGAACTTGTTCGTAAATTGGAAAACTTGTCAAACCTCGAAACTTCCTTCATTGAATGGGAAAATGAAATAAACAAGGAATTGGCAATTTCACAAAGAGTCTCCGAAAAGGATGCAATAATGAAAAAAGAATTGATCCAACAAAAAAAGCGCAATGATTACATTCTTTTTAAAGTAATGAACGAAGTGAACAAAATAGAAGATGAAATTCGTTATCTGGACGATCAATTGCAATTGAAGGAAAAGGAAATAATTTATGCTGCTCAAATGTTGGCCGACGCAAGTACAGATTTAGAAGTTGTGCAAAAGGACCAAAAAATTTTACTAAGCACATGGAACAGTGTTTTGGTTTGCATTAGTCAGCGAGACAATATAAACGATCAACTTGGCACTGAAAAAAGGTAACAAATTAATATTTTCTAAAAAAAACAAATAATAAAAATATAAACAAATGATAAATTTTCCAAACAAACAAACATCACAATAAATAATAAAAATGTAATGTTAAAATAAAATGTAAATAAAAAAAAATAATCGAAACTTTTATTTCAGAAAAATACGCGATTCATTTCATAATTTACAAATTCAAACGGAGAAAATGAAAAAGGACACAAATAAAGAAATGGAGAACAACGAACAACTTACGGCCATTCATATGCAATTGGAAGGCGAAATGAGAAACACAACGAAAATAATTTCTTTAGCAAAAGACAAAGTTGAAAATTTGGAATCTCAATATGCGAAAACAACCAGACTTCTCGAACAAAGTCAAAAAGACTATCACACTTCCTCTTTGGTAATTAAATAAAATTTTTAATCTATTTATTTTTTTATCTATCTATCTATTTATTCATTTATTTAATATTGAAATTTAATTTCTTTAAAATTTTAATTTTTCCAGGAATATCAACAATGTGAAGCCGAGGAGATAATAATCGATAAAGATACCAGTAGGATTTTGGGTCAAAAATTGAAACTCGAAGAGGAAATTGTGTCTAATTTAGATGACAAAATAACGCACAATAAAGTAATACGTCATTTAAATAAATTACTGTCAGACATTAGAAATTCAAATCAGGAGCAGGAATTATCGATGATACAAACTGAAAATACTTACGGGAAAAATATTCACGAAATCGAAAAACTTAATTCACAACTCGATAACGAAAAGTCAGATCTGCAAGAAATTGATAACGAAAACATGAAAAGGGATCAAGAAATACAGCGAATGCAGGCGGAAATTGAAAAGTGCGACAATCTTTTGGAGCAGAAGCAAAGAAAAATTGTTACATTGAACAAAAAAATAGAGGAGGTAATTAAAATTTTGAATATTAAAAATTTGTTTCGAACCTTGACTTTAAAAATTACTAAAATCCCTCTTTAATATTTTTTTCTATTTTAGATTCTGTCAACCGTTGGCGAGGACACGAATCCGCTGGACTTGAAAATAGGATCTCTCGAGAGAAGCATAGACGAGATAGAATTAAAGACGAAAAAGTTAAAGCAATTTTGGTTGCGTCAAGAGGGAAATATTGTGACAGTCAGTCAGCAAAGAAATAATCAAATACAAGAAATTAGTCTCACGAGTAAACAAATTACCGTCATGGAACAAAAAAATCTAAAACTGGAAATCGAAATAGATAAGCAAAATAAGGAGAAGGCAAATATGGAGAAAATAATTAATTTATGTCAACAAAAGATAGCACAAATAAACAGTCGACTTGCAACTCAAAGAGACTTGAAAGAAGACCTAGAAAGTAAAAATTACACAATGAAAAACGAATATATCAAAGCTCTTCAAGATTCAGAAACAGAACTTATAAAATTACAAAATGAAATTAAATGTCTAATAAATGAAAAGGCAGTTCTTAAAGATCAATTACTTCTCTTGCAACGTGAGAGTCTTTCTTGGGAAAAGAAGGTAAATCCAAAAAAAGAAAATTGAAGAGTAAACTAAACTTGTAAACTTAACTTGTTGACTTTTAAACTTAAGATTTCTAAATTATTTATTTTGTTAATTTTCAGGTTCAATTAGCAATTGAAACGAGTAAATCGTTCAAAGAAGAGCGCAACACTGGTGGAGATGTGGCATTAATGAAAAGCGAAATACACAAAATGGAAATACGATTGTCACATTTGAAAAAAATTCAAGAAAAATTAATAATGGACATGGAATTTTGTATCACGAGAAGAGATATTATTTTAAATGGAGCAATAGCCAAGGAAAAGAGAAATCCAAGGGGAATGCATAATCAACGATTTATACTTCGTAAACGATTGGACGATCAAAAGACCAAAATTAAACAAATTGCCAAAGTAAAATCAACGCCCCCAGGACGATAAAATATTCATTCAAATGTCAAGGGAATAAAATATTAACTCAGAAAATCGGTTTCAGTTTCTGTCGTTTGTTATCGACAGTCTCCATTTTTGTGCCTGTTAGGTAACAATATTTGTCAAAAATAAATAACAAGACTTTTTGAGTCAATATTTTGTGCCCTGACATCTGAATAAACATTTTATCGTCGAAAGCGTCGAAATAATTAATATTCTTGATTGCAAATTACTATTTTGATACTGAACTGTACGAAATGATTTTAGGAAACAAAACACATTGAACACAATACAGTTTCTTTGGAGATGGAACAAAGAAAAATATTAGAGAAACTAGACGGTGGCCAAAGAATTTTGCGAGAAAATGAAGATGCAATTCCAGATATTGAAAAGCAAATAATGGAAGCTGAACTTATAAAATACCACGTGAGTAAAAAAAATATTAAATTATTACTTATATAATTAGAACTATATCGAATATAACAAATTTTCAGAATCTGGAAATTCTTGTGAGAAAACAAAGAAAATCGTCAATGCTCCAAGATGTGAAAAATGGAAAATATAAAATGATTTTTAAATCAGAATTCGCATTATGTGAAGAAATTAAAAATCAACAAATTTTAAATACTAAACTAAAAGATATTATGATTCAGACAAATCACGATTTTCCACTTTTGCAACAATATATTCGTAAAATACTCTTGACTTTAGAAGCAGCTTAATGAAAGTACTTTCTTGGTAAAGAAACTTTTTTGATAATATAATAAATGTTTTATTAATTAAAAATTAATAATTAAAAATTAATATTGTCAATATAATTTATAACCACTTAACTATATGATAAGTTTTCTTACCCACCCTAATCAATGATAAATTGTTCGGCAATATATGAATTCCAGGTACTATCATCTCATTAACATTAGTTATTTTTTGATGATTTATGTGAAATCCACCAGCTGGGATAATTCTCATTGCATCGTTTTCTTTTTTGAAGCATTTAACTTTCAAAGCTAATTCCGAAACTGTTAATCCTGGTTCATTTATAATTTCCACTAAAGTTGCACCTTCGAATGCAGACACCAAATCATTGGCTTCCATTTTTGATAGTGTATCGACTGTACTTTCGTAAAGAATTGCCGAAGTGTGTTTCGCAGATTTTAAACCTTCCTCTGAAAGAATTTTTCCATTAAAAATAACTTTCTGATGAAATTAAGTAAAAATACGAACCTCCATGTACGAGTGTTGTGACAGCTTCAGCCAATATTTTCTGCGCTTCACGTTTCTCCGGATCTTTCCGATGGGCCAACATAATCTCTTCAATTTGCGGTATCGTCAAGAATGTGAATAAATTAAGAAAATTCCCCACATCAGCGTCCGTAGTTCTAAAGAAGAACTGATAAAGTTGAAAACTAGAACTCCTTTCCGAAGATAGCCAAACAGCATTGCCCACAGATTTTCCAAATTTTTTACCACCCTCCGACGTTATAAGCGGCGATGTAATTCCATAAACATTCTCATTTCTAACTCGACTAATCAAATCATGACCAGCGACAATATTTCCCATCTGATCACTTCCACCAATTTGAAATCGACAATTATATTTATTCAGCAAATGTAACCAATCATAGGCTTGAAAAATCTGATAAGTAAATTCTGTAAAACTCATTCCGCTCTCTTGTTTCAAGCGCGATTGAACGGAAGTTCTTCCCAACATTGTACCCAGACGAAAATGTTTTCCGACTCTTTTCACAAAATCAATGACATTCACTCCTGTGTACCAATCACTATTATTTACAATTGTTATTGGTTTTAATTTATAATGGGGATTCTTCCAAAAATATTGTTCATGATTTGCAAAAATTGTTTCTATATTTCTTCTTATTGACTCGACATTCTCCTTTACTAGGACTTCTTCAATTTGTTCACGTTCTGTTTTCCGTCCGCTTGGATCGCCTATTAATCCGGTAGCTCCACCGATTAATGCCAAAACATCGTGACCCGATCGTTGCCAATGAAGAAGATTCATTAGAATTAATAAGTTTCCTACGTGGAGACTGTCTGCTGTGGGATCGAAACCAGCGTAGACACATTGTGGCGAATTGCTATTAAGAAGCTTTATTATCTTATCCCTAAAAAATATTTTTGAAATTTTAATAATGAAAATAAAAATAATATGAAAACTAAAAAGTTAAAGTTAAAATAATTAATACATATACCTTTATTATTCAGGGTTGCCACAGGTCAGGGAAGTCTGGGAAAAGTTCACAGAAATTCAATTATTTCTAAATTTCTTCACAATAATTCAATTATTTTTATAAATAATAAACAATTTTACAGAGAGTCAATTATTTTTATAAATAATAAAATTCTTTTTAGGAATTCAATTATTTTCATAAATACTCATCGCAGAATTTCAATTTTAATCGAATTCCTCGAAAAAATTCCTTTATGGGATATCAATTTTAGGAAACATTCAATTATTCAATAAATTATTTATTTTTGTATTTAATTGATTGTAAAATATAGAAAGAAATAAATAAATATTTGAATTTTCGTAGAATTTTCTAATAAATCTTGATTTAAAAATGTATTTCAGTTTAAATTTTAAATAATCATTGAAGATTAAAAGCATTACAGAGTAAATTTTTAGAAATAATTTAATTTTGAAAAGGTTTTAAATTAAATTCTTTGAAAATACTGAATTTTTCATACTTTTAACTATCAATTCTGGAAAAATTAATTTTTTTGAAAAAGTTTAACTGAATTTTTTTAAAAACTATTTCATGTTTTTATTTCCTAACATATAATTAATTGAAGAATTTGCGAATAAACGGAATTCCGTGTAAAATTGAATTGTAAACAAATGAATTTGAAAATTATTAAAAAACTTTTTAATTGTTGTTATTGTTGTTTTCGAATAATTTTACAATTAGAGAAATTCGCAATTTTTTTTTGAGTATCTAATCATTTTTAGAGTGAATCAGAATATTCTTTAGGGTCAGGGAAAAAGTCAAAATCAGTCAGGAAAAAGTCTGGAAATCAGGGAAAAACAAAATTAAATTTCTGTAGCAACCCTGTTATTATTTTTTATATTATGTCAATTTGAAATACTTACGCACTTTGTTCTGGAAATAAGTTATCGAGCATTCCTCTTTCATGTAATTTTAAAATATTTCTATTTGTATAATATCTGGATGAATTGTAAAACGTTTTACCGGCACGACATAACCTCAAAAATTGTTTGGGATTCATTTTGCTCATTCTTCAAAGTCCTCACGCAGTACAATATCTCACAAATAAATGCTTATCAAATTGAATTAATTGCAGTTACGAGAATTCCATATTTTATCATTGAAACCATTTATACTGTATCAAATTTACCTAATTTGTTTATAAAGTTTATAAACGTTTTTCATTACACTGAACCTAAAGGCACAATCACAGTTCTGTAGCAGTTCTGTAGTTTGCAGGTCAAGGGGCATAGACTATATAAAAAACATGAGATAGAAAAGGACAGCGCGCAATATGATGACATCAGCTGATGAATATCATCATATGGTGATCATATGTTTACCTTTTAATACATAGAAGTAATCAGTATTCTCTATAAAAATAGAAAATTTAGATATAAAGCAATATAATATTTCCACTAATTTATATTAATAAAAAATCAGTGCAAAAATGACCAATTGTGACGGTTTGTTTATAATTATAATAATTTTGAGGTTATGTTTATATATTTTTCATTTTATTCATTTTACAATTATTATGTTTATTTTTTCTTTTTGTTCTTTCTTTCTTTCTCTCTTGTTCATTAAATATCAAAAAACTAATTATTCAAAAGAATTTTTTTTTATTTTCTTCTCTGAACAAATATTTATAATTCGTTTTGTTTTAATTTTAAAAATAGAAAAATCGCTTTACTTTCCTTTCTTTGCACAGCTGTCAAAATTTTATTAGGATAATATTGATTTTAATCGTTTTCTTTCTTTTATCTTAATTTCGTTTTAGATAAACGAGTTTTAACATGTATGAGACGAACCCAGGGTGATGGAATGGAGTTTATCGACGTCGATAAATTGGAAACAAATAAGGGAAATAAAATTCGACTGGGTGATTCTTTGATTTATCACCCGACAAATTTTAAGCAGCTTAATTCAAAACCACCAATAACTCCCAGTGGTACAGTGGTGAATTTAATACCAAAAAGTACAACTCATATTAAAAAGGAAAAGTATGTTTTGAGTTCATTAAAATCGAAGGAACCAAAATTTGTACCCTATGAACCTTACAAGGCAGCTGTAAATCCGATTATTCCTTATGAGAAGAAAGGCAAAAAACAATCGAAACACAATGCTGATATAAATACGATGATATCGCAATTAGCCATTAAGACTAATGATAAGAAAATTGACGAGAAATCCAAGAGTGAAATAGTCATTGATAACAGTGATAGAAAGGAATATGAATCTGAAATTAAGAAATTGAAAGAAGAGAATAGTCAGTTGGAAAATCAACTTAAATTTCAAACACAGGTGAGTAACATTCAAATTTTGTTAGGGTTTGATTTATTTTTCACTTAATAATAATTGAATTTTTTTTCATCAAAAAGGTTAATGCAGAATTAAAGAATTTATTAGTTGCTGCAGTTGGAGAGGACTTAGAAAGTAGAGTTCATTTATTGACGGAAGATAAACTTCAATTGGCTCGTGCTTTATTAAATTCGGCGAAAAATCTCACGACTCATCAGGAGCAAACAGAATGGCTAGCGGGACAATGCGAAGTTTGGAGGAGTAAATTTTTAGCAAGCAGGTAATAATTTTGTCTCTAATTTCACGCGAGACTTGTAAAATGTAAAATTTAAAAATATCATTACAGTCTGATGGTTGAAGAATTAGCAAAATGGAAAGCAGCCTTATGTCAGAGAGCGACTGATCTTCAAGAGTCGATAAAAAGATTATTCGAAGAACACAACAAAGTTAGGGACACATCTTTACGAACATACAGGTAGAAAATTTGTTTATTTTTCAATTCAATTATATTCAAAAAAAATTTTTTAAATTCTCGTTAAAATTCCTATTATCTTTATATAAATAATAAAATTCTTTCTCAAAATTCAATTATTTTCAAAAATTTTAATAAAATTCTTGGCAAAATTTCAATTATTTTCAAAAATTATCATTAAATTCTTCGCAAAAATTCAATTATTTTCAAAACTTTCAAATAAAGTTCTTGTAATGAATTCAATTATATTTTCAGAAATGACAGAATTCTTCCCAAAAATTCAATTCTTTTAAAAAATAACATTTTTGCAGAAATTCAATTATTTTTCTTAATTTTCATAAAATTCTTCACAGAAATTCAAAAATTTTAATATACTTCTTTGAATTCTCGTAGAATTTTCTAATAAAAATTGATTTAAAAATAAATTTCAGTTAAAATTTGAAATAATTGAATAATATTAAAAGTATTATAGGGTGAATTTTTAGTAATAATTGAATTTTGAAAAGTTTGCAAATTAAAATTTTAGAAAAATTTTAATTTTTCATTCTTTTAACCAACAATTCTGTAGAATTAATTTTTTTTGAAAAAGTTTAATGGAATTTTTTTAAAAATTATTTGAATTTTTTATTTTCTACAATATATTTAATTGAAGAATTTCCGAATATTCGAAATTTCACGTAAAATTATGTATTGTAAAGAAATGGATTTGAAAATTCTCCAAAAGAACTTTTTCGAAAGTTATTCAATACAAGTTTAGAGAAGAATTTTAGGTAAAAAATTGTAGAAAATAATAATTGAATTTAAATGATGAAAATAATTTTGAAGAATTTGCAGTAACAGTATTCTTATAATGTAAAGTAATGATTTTATCACCCGGTCAACTTTAATTACTTTAAAACATTATTTTAAAACATAAAACATCGAAGACTCGGAGTAATCGATTTTTTCATGTTTTATAATTATGAAAAAATTTTATAGTTTTATAAATTTATATTTTATAAATTTTATAAATTAATTATTAATTTTATAAATTTTATAGTTTTAAGTAGAATTTTCTCTTATTTGACTCGGACTGGTTATATTTTTATCTGTAATTTTTCATTTTTGGTCCGTAAGGTCCGTATTTTTAAATACTTTCACTGGTTCGAGCCCTGATCTTGTAGTTTTTGAAAATAAATTATTTTATTTATTTCAGAACTCTAAGTATTCTTAGAGAGAATTTCGCTCCATCTGGAGCATCGACATCTAAACGACACGAATTAGCGAGTACAAATATTATTGACTTGGCCGAAGGTTGTTCTCAACTTTCCGAATTATTGAAAGTTCAATTATTGAGTGGAATGGACCAAATAAGCCTTCGTAAGGAAATTAATGTTACTGGATTAGAAATGAAAACAGTTGCGGAAAAAACTGCGGAACAGGTAAAAAGAAAAAAATATTTCGAAACTGATTTCAATTTATGCAAATTTTGAAAAAATTTTCAGTTACTGATGAGTCCTAATTTGATAATGTCCGGAAGGCAAGATATTGCCTGCAGTGCCGTGATGGGTGCAGCGGTTGCACTAGGAGGACAAATATTTCTCCCCAAGAGTTCAAATATGCCTAATATTGCCTGCTGCTCACATTGCAGTGGGGAAATTAAACAAGTGTAAAATATTCCGAACTAATCAATTTAAATTGTATTATATAAAAAAGAGAAATTAGATTATAAATTAATATATTGACCATTGTTTGGTTTAAAATAAGCGCATAAAAATTTAGGTATAAATCATTAACTTCCACTAGGTACCACTAGGTACCACTAGGAACCACTAGATACCACTAGATACCACTAGGAAAATGAATTTCCTTTTTTTTAAAATGGTGATAAGAGAAAACTATTTTGTATACATACATTTTTTCAATAAAAGACTAAAATGAATGAAAGAATAAAATGAAAAATTGCTTTTAAAAAAATTCACTGGAAACAAATTATTTATTTACACATTACAGATGCGCCAGTTTCTTACAAAGAAATTATGCAGTTTAGAAAATACATATTAGATAATTAAATAAATAAGTGTTTGGTTTTTGTTTGTAACTCGTAAGAAAATAGAATACGAAATAACTTGTTACAAACAAACGAAAAAAAAACAAAAAAAAAAGAACGCTTGTCCCTTACCATTTCATTAACAATAAAATATTCGTATTTACAAAAAAGTACTTCTTGCGCTGCAGAAGCGTTTCATTTATTTTTCGTCAGTATCTTCCTCTTGTTCAGGGGATTTATATTAATTGCTATTTTTGTTGAGTCTAACAATAAAAAAGAGAATAACATTTTTCACAGCCGACATAGTATTTTTTTTTTCTTCATTTTCAACTTACAATTAAACTGTATGCTTTTTTTTAAAAAACAGTTTATAATACGAAACACTTTTTTCTTTCATCTATTATTGGAAGTATTTTAAAAAATTACTATTTTTATTATTATTATTAAAAAAGAAACAATGATGATGATGTCGAGTACAATAAAAAATGATAAACTGTAAAGGCGAAATGGCTTTTTAAAAACAATTTTTTAAAATGAATTTTGCTCGATATTAGGTAGTTCCAATACAAACTAGAGAACTATTTTTTTTATAATATCGAAGGGACAATATACTTGAGCAATTTGTTTTGAATACTTGCGGAACTTTTGCTGACATATTAGCCAGACCACTGAAAAGAAAAGATTATATTTTCAAATTATTATTAACATAACTTATTAACTAATTCACATAACTTATTAATATAATTATTATTTATTTTTTAACTTACCTATTATTAACATTAATATGTTCCTGAGTGGACCATAAACAGACTACTCCATCAATACTAGAACTGGCAATAAATTGACCATCAGGACTCCAATCTAAATTTATTACTGAATCCTGATGGGCCTTTAATTCGGTCATTAGCGAATTTGTCGACAAATCCCATATGGAAATACTTTTGTCATCACCTATAATACAGAATACATAAACCTATAATTTATATTTATTATTTTTGAAGTAAAAATTATAGAAAGAGAATCAATTAGCCCGTATGGTATTAAAATTGTCTTTGAATTTAAAGTAAATTAAGTAAATTGAAATCTTGATTTCTGGCATAAATTAAAATGAGGGAGTTGATAGAAGGTATTTTTGAAATAATTACCAGCTGCAGCCAAGTATTTTCCATCGGGACTGAAAGCTAAACTATAGATTGTTGATTGAGCGCCTACATAAACTCGTAACATATTGCCATCGTCCTTATTCCACAACCTAACAGTCTTATCCGCCGAACCAGTCGCTAAATATCGAGCGTTTGGATGAAATCGTATGCACTGAAAATTAATAAATCAGCCCATGAAAATACCTACTTAATAATTTACAAATAATGTCAAAATGAACTGCTTCTTATTTTTCTTTTCTTTCTCTATTTTTCAAAAATACAATTTAAAACATGAAAAATAAAAACTTACATTAACATCCAAAAAATGTCCTGCAAATATTCGAAGAGGGAATGTTCTATCTAACGACCACAATTTGGCTGTTCTATCATGAGAACCGGTTGCTATGTACAAATTAAACGCACTAGTGTCCATACACCATATTGGATAATTATGACCTCTGCAAATGAAAAATTACTTTCTTCTGAATATAAATTAAAGAACCATAAATTGAAAATAAGCTTTAGATTTTTAGATTAAAATAATTAAAAATCAGCTTTATAGAAATATATTTCAAAAACTTGAGGAAAAATCCGACAAACAATCGGAACAAAAATTAATTAAAAGAATAAAAATAACTGAATTATATTTACTTACTGGTAAACTGAAGCACAGGAAAAATCATTCAATCTCCACGCTCTCATGTCTTTGTCACTCGACACGGAAAGAAGAACTTCCGCCTCAGGTACAAATCTAAGATCATGAATAACATCTGTATGACCTCTTAAAATTACAGCTCCATTTGCGGATCTACAAAAAAGATTTCCATTTATTTTATCATTATTAAATATATACAAGGGGCTGTTTAACCAGAAGGGAAAAAAATTAATATAATGAAGGAATAAATAATGAAATAAATAAAGAAATATAACAGGATTCCTACAGAAATCCGCATTTAAAATTCCATACATTTTCCATGATTTCCAGGTCAAATTTTTACGAAATTCCAGTGGAAATTTAAATCTAATTTCATTATTTTTGGGCTCTTTAAAAACACTTTACTTATTTAACAGTCTCTAAAATTATCAAAATTTATCAAAAATTCGAAAAACCGATTTTTTTAAAATTCAACAGTTTTTCTTCTTTTTGATAGTATTTAGCTTCATTATTTTTAGGCTCTTCAAAAACACTTTACTTAATTAATAGTTACCACCCTTTGGTAAAAAATCTAAAATTATCAAAAATTATCAAAAATTCAGAAATCCGAATTTCTTAAAATTCAACATTTTTTCTTGCCTTTCATGCCATTTAGCTTCATTATTTTTGTGCTCTTGGAAAATACTTGACTTATTTAATAGTCTCGACTCTTTGGTAAAAATCTAAAATTATCAAAAATTCAAAAATCCGAATTTCTTAAAATTCAACATTTTTTCATCTGATTTATAGGATTTAGCTTCATTATTTTTGGGCTCTTGGAAAATACTTTACTTATTTAATAGTCTCGATTCTTTGGTAAAAAATCTAAAATTATCGAAAATTATCAAAAATTCAAATATTCGAATTTCTTAAAATTCAACATTTTTCCTTCTTTTTTATGTGATTTAGCTTTACTATTTTTGTGCTCTTTAAAAACACTTTACTTATTTAATAGTCTCCACCCTTTGGTAAAAAATCTAAAATTATCAAAAATTCGAATTTCTTAAAATTCAACATTTTTTCCTCTCGTTTATGTAATTTAGCTTCACTATTTTTGTGCTCTTCAAAAACACTTTACTTATTTAATAGTCTCGATTCTTTGGTAAAAAATCTAAAATTATCGAAAATTATCAAAAATCCGAATTTCTTAAAATTCAACATTTTTTCCTCTCGTTTATGTAATTTAGCTTCACTATTTTTGTGCTCTTCAAAAACACTTTACTTATTTAATAGTCTCGATTCTTTGGTAAAAAATCTAAAATTATCGAAAATTATCAAAAATCCGAATTTCTTAAAATTCAACATTTTTTCTTGTCTTTCATGCCATTTAGCTTTATTATTATTTGACTTTCTATTCAAGAGAAAAAATGGAAAACAGAAAAAATTTAGAAACTTTTAAAAATTCCAGGCCTTTTCCATGATTTTCCTGATTTCCAGAAGCCTTTTAAAAATTCCATACCATTTCCATGATTTCCAGATTCTGTAGGAACCCTGTATAAATACCTAATAAAGGTATTAGATAATAAAAACTTCAAATAATTTAAAAAAAAATTCAATTAAACTTTTTAAAAATATTAATTCTACAGAAATTGTAGTTAAAAGTAGGAAAAATTTTAATTTTCAAAGATTTGAATTTGAAACCTTTTTAAAATTCAATTATTTATAGAAATTCACACTATAACACTTTTAATATTCAATTATTATCTAAAATTTTAACTAAAATTAATTTTTAAATCAATTTTTATTAGAAAATTCTACAAGAATTCAATTATTTAATTGCAATAATGAATAATAATTTATTGAATAATTGAATGTTTCTTTAAATTGTATTCTTGTAAAGAATTTTATCAACAAATTTTTAAATAATTTAATTCTTCCGACAAATTTTAATCAAATTATTAAGAATAATTACATTATTCGAGGAATTCTTTTAAATTGTATTAAAAATAATTTAAATTCTGCGATAAGTTTTATAATTTATAAAAATAATTTAATTCTTGTGAAGAATTTTATTAAAATTTATAAAAATAATTGAATTTTTTTAAGAATATTATTCAAATTTTTTAAATAATTGAATTCTTGGGAAAAATTTTTTTATGTGTGAAAATAATTGAAATCTTGCGAAGAATTTTTTTAAAATTTTCAAAATTAATTGAATTCCGGAAATAATTTTATTTTTTATGAAAATGGTTGAATACTTTTGAAGAATTTTAGTAAAACTTTTAAGAATAATTGCATTTTTCTACGAATTCATTTCAAATTGTAATAAATATAATTGAATTCTTTCGACGAATTTTAATAAAATTTTGAAGAATAATTACATTTTTCGAGAAAATTCGATTGAATATAATTGAAATTCTGAGATGAATTTTATTATTTATGAAAATAATTGAATTATTGCAAAGAAATTTATAAAATATTTGTAAATAATTGAAATTTTGTTGAGAATTTTATTAAAATTTTTGAAAATAATTGAATTTCGGAGAAGAATTTTATTATTTATAAAGATAATTTTAATTTTGACGAGAATTTTTAAAAAATTTTTGAACATAATTGAATTTCTACGAAGAATTTTGTTACTTTTGAAAATAATAATTGAATTTCTACAATAATTTCTAACTTCTCCAAAATTCAGTTTTTCTTAGTGATTTTAACTATAAAATTCTTCTACAAATCCATTATTTTTAATAATTAATTAAATATGTTTATTAAAAAATTTAACTAATTCGTGGTAATTTCATAGTTTACGAGACAAACAAAAAAGACACAAAAATTCAGAATTTTCCTATGAATTCTAAAAACTTAAATTTTTCCAGTACTTTTAACAAAAATCACTGATTTTCCATGAATTCCCTGACAAGAGGTTATTTAACCAAAAAAGAGAAAAAATAAATAACGAAATAAATAAAGAAGAAAATGTAGATGTAATGAAATGTAACGAAGAATAACGAAAAATAGAAATAAAGTATAAATATCGAATTTTCTTACCGATTACTACCGTCGTCAATATAATTGCTTGTTGAGGGTAAATCACAAGCAAGCTTAACGGAAGGTTCAGAAAACGTTGGCCTCATAAGTACAGCATCGCTGATGCCCCACACTCTAATTTCTGAAGTGTTAAAGCCTGCAGCTAATTTATCCATATTCGGCGTAATAATACCGCAACTTGCACTATTTTAATAAAAATAAATTGTTAATTACAGTTATAAATTATAAAATATATTCCTACTACTAAATATAATTCTAAATCAATACAGTTGTACTGGATAAAATTGTACAGTTGTTAAATTGAAATGAGTTAAAGGTCATTTTTATTCCTTCAAATGAGTTAAAATGAGAATTAAAAGAATGTATCAAATGAAATTACTTTTCAATAGCATTGCTGACAGTGAAAACCCGAAGTGGTTGATGAGCAGTATTGCGAATCAGTCGAATTGCTTCCTGAAGTTCACGCATTTCCCTATCGACTCCCGTACCACATGGTTGCTCCATATGACCATTAATACCAATATCATTATTTTGTCCCCGTTCACCATAACTCTCCTCATTTTCCATATAACCATCTGACATCTCTTTTATCACCGTTATGTGAGTATTTATAACCTATCAATTAAAAAAAGTCCATAATTTAATTAAATTCCTTCCAAATTTTAATTTTAATTTATCACTCACAACGTCGTTAATCCAATTTTTTAATCTGGAAATAAAAACAAAATTCCCCCCAAAAAAAGAATAGTTTTCTCCACATCTACCTGCATAAGAATAATATGTCCATATTTTGCTAGAAATCTTTGTAGACAAATGTGAGCTTCATCGGATAAATCAACTTTATATTTCCTCGTTCTAAATGCATGTACTAATGGTCGTATTTCTATATCTTGTATTGATGAGACATTTGATAATTCGTCGAGAAAATCCTTTTCAGTTCTTGTCGTGAAATCAGTTTGATGTGTTTTTAAAAATTGTATTGCCAATTGACTATTTCCCGCGTGCAGCATTTCGAGATAAAAATGACAAAACACTGGATAAAGAAGTTCACGTAATTCATTTCTTAATTTATCACTCACAACGCCGTTAATCCAATTTTTTAATCTGGAAATAAAAACAAATTAAATTCTACACAATCATAACTTGCGGATAAATAAAATTCTGTTATAAAAATAACAAATTCGTCGCTGAAAAATCATGTTTATAAGATATTTTTTGAAGATTATTTAAGTTTAAAAAACACGTCAATAAATTGTTCAAAAATAGAAAAAATGATATTTGGTTTTTAATAATAAAAAGGAATTTTTCTTTTTGAAAATTGGAATTAAGGGACTTAGAGGGCATGCTTACTTTTGATAGGCCTGATCAGCGGCTACAGGGTCATTAATAATTGCACTGAAAATGATGGAATTATCGCGGGATGTCCCACATTCGGCAGAGACATTTAATGTCATTTCCTCACTACTTCGGGAACCAGTTCTCTCAGGTTTTCGAAAAACGTCACTATCCTGTGAGATTATTAGTAAACATTTTTGTAGGTTAGGTCACTCTGTGATTTTATATACTTTCAATGTGGACATCAATGTAAGATTTATTATTTCTATTAGACAAACATACCTGATATCTTCTTCGCTTCAAATACGATTCAACAGTCGCATTGATTATTTCAATTTTCGATCGTTTCATCTTCATTTGATCAGAAATTCATAAATCTTCGGCAATTTCATTTAAAAACACAACATTCATTTGTCCTGTGCGCGTCGGACGCCATCACACACTCTCTCGGAATTATCCAAGAGTTTTCTATTTTCACTTTTAGGTTATGTACTACTGTAAAACCTGTAAAATTAGGAAAAAATCGAAAAAATACAAAATACAAATTGGTAATTTTTTTTCAGAAGAGAGGCGGAATTGTAAATTAATATACTTTTAAAATTATGTTCATATTCTCGAAAAAATCTATAATTAAAATTATTATTTCAATTATAGATTTTTTCCAGATAATCCCGATAATTCGTACAATTTGTAATTTTTACATTTCGATTTCTTTTTTGGAAAAGTTTCCAGTACCGGATATCGACTATTGAAAGTGCAAATTTCTGTATTATTGACAGTAGTTGAAAGTAACACTAGCGCCATCTACAATACTGAAAACTGTAAAATTTTTACCATTTTCCAAGAGATCTGTTCCGAACAAGTCTTTGCATAACCTCACTGCCTGCCTGCATAGTATAAAAGCAGTAAAAAGTATTTTCACCACTTCTCATTTAAAAGTAATAAATATTTCTTCTTTTTCACAAAGTGTCAGTGTTATATTTAATGAATACGTTCGATATTCTCTTTATAAACTGAGTGGCACAACGGATTTATTACAGCTTTTCACATATTCTCAAGGAGTTGAAGAGAATTTTTCTATTTACAAGAAGTGTTAATTTTACCGGTCATTATGAATTGCAATAGATTTTGCATCTGCCGTTTGTTTACAAGGAGGATTTGATCTCGCTGAAGTAAACACTGCCTTTCGTAACATTGTAAGTATAGAGACATTTTACTGTGTGTAACACTTTTTTTAAAATTTTTTAGGTCAACAAGAATAGACAATTCTTTGTTTATGGCTATTATGATTTTCTTTTTGCATTAATCTTTCCGAATTTTTCTCACATAAAACTGTGTTTTACTAGTTAGAGTATGTTTTATTAGTTTTAAAACTAATGTTTTTAATTTAAATTAATATTCTGTTTTGTTTATTTGAACAGTGAAAATGTATTTAAATTTTTTACTATTCGATAGAAAATAGAAATAGTAACGATTTTCTAACAATGTTATTTTGAACTTCGCGAATTCTTTTTTTGGGAAGAATTTAATCAAAATACAACATAAAAAAGTAAAATTTCTGTTATAATTAGTTTTCTTTTCAATAGCTGCAAATTTTTATCCGGACATACAAATTTTTATGATTCATCCGAAGTTTTATTTATTTTATTTAAAAAAAAACACTGGAACGTTTTCAGCTTCTTAAAAAAATCTTTTCGATAAAAGTACCAATTTTTTTATTTCTTTTAAATTCCAAAAATATAATTTACATTAAATATTAAAATTAATTTCTATTAAGAAACTAGCAAATTTTACTAGAAATACTTATTTCAATTAACCGATAATTTATTTTTTCTCCACATAATAATTCGAAGTGGAAAAAAAACGAGGTTGCTTAAAATTTTCTTTTTGAAAAGATAGGTACAATATGTTAAAAAAATATTTTCTTATAAAGTTTGCATACGTGGGAGATTCTTTTATACAAATCGAATGTTCTAATTAACATTTACAAAATTATGCTTGTTATCAATGAATTTAAATTAAAATATATCTGCTTGATTAATTTCAGTGTGACTCATGAAAAATCGACAACAAAAAAAAGTTGTGTATTTATGGAGATTATAATAATCGTTTAGTTGGCCTAGAAAGGTGAAAATCGCACTTGTTCCTGATTACACAATAATTGATCGTAAAACCTTTGAAGGTTTTTTTTGTTACCGGTACATTTGTAAAATTAATTAAAAATTTGTCATTGCAATTTTGGCCCTGAGTAAATGAGGAAAAATGAAAAATTTAGTCCTTATCTATATTTTAATTTATGAATATAGGATGTTTGTTTTTTTTCTCGATTCAAACTTTTTTCAAACACCAACAAAAATTCTAATTTGTCGAGAAAATTTTGCAATATGAATAATTAATTCTTATCTTCTTGATTTTCAATTACAATGAAAATAAATACTTGTTTAACAAGTTTGAATTTCAATTGTTTCTTAGAGAACTGCGTCTTATTTTTTGTAATTAATTTTTTTTTGCTTTTCTTTTCTCTGTTTACGTAAATTTTTTCGGTTGAGATAGAAATTATCTTTTTTTTTTAATTAATTGGAAATTAAAAATTTGGCAATAGTTTTCGTATATCAATATCGATATTGACAAATTTAAGATTTTTTTTCCTTTTTGAGAAAATTTGAAAAATGACATGATTTAAGTGACCTTTAATGAAAAGGATCACGAAGATGGTTTAGGAATGAGACTAATGAAAAGTAGATGGATTTTTTTTTATTCGTTCATTCTCTATTGGAGTAGGTCAGCTCATCAATTTAGTCTCTGCAATAGTTGGAAAAATAGTTTTGAAGTCAGGGCAGCATTTTTATAAATAAACTAAAAGAAATGTAAAATTAATTTCTTCTGTAAAAAAATTCCTTCTGTTTTGATTTTCGTTTCTATTTTCTTCTATTTTAATTTTTTTTCTTTTATTCTAAATTTTTCGGATATGTTTCTAATTTACTTTTTTTTAATTCTAGATTTGTTGCAAGTTTTCTTTTTTTTTGAAGAGAGAATTGCGGAGCACATTTTGTCGCCGGAAAACGGAGTTCTCCGTTTTGAAGAAGCAAATTAGTGTGATGTTGACGTTTCGAGAATTGAGTTTTTTTTCACCTGGACAAGGCAGATAAAAAAAATGAAGGCTACACTGACTTATCCATAACAGTGGACGATAATATACATACTCATTGAAGTATATAAAAGAACATGTATAACCATAATCGCTTTCAGTCGTAAGCGTGACTTGTTAGAAGCAAACCACAAGCAAAGTGATAGTTTCGTTAATATTTCGAATTTCCCCCCCCCCTTATTTATTAATTGATCTGAGTAAAATAATTATTTACATTTTCTAATATCAAGTGTAAAAATTGTATCCTCCCGAAATATTCGTGCCAGTGACTCAGATCGAATCATTGACCTTCTACAAAACTCGATTTCTTCTTGTTGCATTCCCAAGACGTTCGGCGACAACTTTTTACATCTCTCTCGGCTTGTTCTCAAAGTATGGTGTATTTATAAAATTATTTCTAATTATTCAAATTATTAAATCTATTTCAAAACGTATATTATTTTTTATTAAAAATAAATACGATTTTAATTTTCAAAAAAAATATTTTTTCTAGCTAAAATATAGGCATAATATTTTTTTTAATAGTAAAAAAAAGATTGACAGTCAATTTTTGAAATATTTTGAGTTCGATAAACTTTTAATAAAACAATTTTTTTGCTTGTCATGAAGAGAAAAAAAGATGCGAATGAGATTATTAGCCTGTTGAGTTTCATTAACCGCATTGTTGATATGTTTTGGTTTTGCTTTTTTTCCTCCCCCCGTAAATCGAAAGTGTTGACGTTATAAATAGTCAATAAGTGTCCCACTTAAATTAAAGATAAAGAAACTATTTTTTTTATTTGCCGATAGTTTGTTTAATAAAAAAGAAACAAAATTTGCAAAACAAAATTTTATGTTAATAAAAGTAAATAATACAATGTAATAGTAACAAAATTTATTAATAAAGAAAGATAAATTGTAAATAAATAAATTATAAAATCTATAAATTCTAGATAAAATAAATATAAATTATAGATAAATTACTAAATTGTAAATATTTCAAATAATAATTGCCAACAACAACAACAACAACAACAAATTTCTAATAATAATAAATTAGACTATCTTATTTTCTTGTGTTCTGTGGTAAAATTTATTGTTTCATTATTTAAAGTATTTAAATTGATTATTATTATAAATGTGTACAAATTGTCTAATTTATTAAGTAGTGGAAAAAAAAGTTCGTCATTCTATAATTTATGCATATATTTTTTTTGTGAAGTAAAATGCAGAGAAATGATAATTCAGACATAAAGAGAATTGAGTATCTGATTGATTCCAATATTCTTTTACTTATTGCGGGTTAAGTGGACAATTAGCACTTGACACTTTTCTTATCACGTGTATACATTTTTTGATATCAGAAGGCGCTTTATTAAAATGTATCTTATTAATATTAATTAACTTTTATCTATTCTCTTATCAATAATTTTAGTAGTGTTATTAAATATTAATAATTAATAACTATTGTATTTTAATAATCATTGACTGTTTATTCAATATTATTCAAAATTCAATATTATTCAACATTTGATTATTTATATAATACGACATTTTTTCGTAAACTTATTGTTTGCGAATTTTTGCGATTTTGTTTAAAAAAATGCAAAAATACACGTCTTACATACATGATTAGATTAATGTTGTCGAAAATATTTTGCAAATAGAATTATATCAGATATAAATTTTACGAGGCAAATACAAAGTTCTTAACTTCAACTACATTTACATTTTTATTATCATTATTTTACTATTTTTCTTTTAAAGTTTTCGTGGAATTTATATTTTTTTGCCGTTTTGTTTTAGAAATTTTCCGATTCCTTATTATTTAAAAACATGTAATATTTATTTATATCATTTTCTTTTATTTTTAACAAAAGAAAATTTACTTTCAATGAAGTAAAATTTGTTTTTAAAAAAATATTTTAATTACTATTTTATTAAATTTATTATTTTTTTTATTAAATAATTATTTTTTTTATTAAATAATTAGATATTTTATTAAATATGAAATATTTTAATTTTTTTTAATGAAATATTTAATATTAAACATTTTATTAAATATTTAATTACTTTTATTAAAAATAAAATTTAATTTGTTTATTTTTTTACTACAAAATTCGTGAATTATCTATTATTACCAGAATCATAAATTGTGTTCTTTTAATTATAATTTCTAATTTAATATCATTTTAAGATGAATGGGCTGTGAAAGATTATTTATTTAACAACTTTCCATTAGGATTTTAATTTTACGATTGAATGTAAATGAAGCAACGGTCTATAAAATTATAATTAATCACCAATCGTATTCAACTGACTTGTAGAGGCAATTGAATGGAAATTATGTATAAATCTCAATGAAAGTTTAATAATTTATTTACAAATTTTATGCAAAATGAAATAAAGGAAATCGATAAATGTAATCTATTAGATTTTATTTGAATTATTATATTTTACCGGAAATTATATATATTTATAATAATTTAAAAATTAATATTATAATTTATAACAATTTAAAAATTAATATTATTAATTTATTAATATTTAATTAAAAATTAATTTGCCGATTTGAATTATTAATTCAAGTTTAAAAAAATTATTCACATATTTATAGGAATATTTGTGCACAATGTATATTTTATCTAGTGAAGTAAAAATGAAAATTACTTTTAGTCGCAAAATTATTTTACAATTAAATAATGTCAGTATTATCTATAACGTAATGGTTGAGGAAAATTTTCCTGTTAAACACGTAAACATATATTTATTGTATAATACAATAATCATTTTCTGATTAAATTTGGATTTTCTTTTTCTTTATTTTATTTTTTTTTTGCAGATTATTCAGAAATGTCGATGGGAAAACCAAATCGTTGGAGAACGCGAAGGGATGGCAATTGGATCAGTAAATTTGTGAAGAAGAGAATACCAATTACATCTTGGTTGCCAAAGTATGATTCGGAAAAATTGTTCAATGATGCGATTGCCGGTGTTACTGTTGGACTCACTGTAATGCCTCAGGGACTTGCTTATGCAACTCTTGCTGGTTTAGAACCACAGGTGAATTATTTTTATTATTATTATTTTTTTTGTCGAATAAAAATGATGGAAATCTCGATTTTTCCGAATCTTTTTTTTTTAGATATTCAAGGAGTTTCCTGTTTGAGTCTCTCAAGTTGATTCTTTAGACGAATTTTTCTTTTATTTAATTTTTCACTTCAGAGGATTTTCATTTAACAATTTAACGAAAAATTTAGAAAATTAGAATATTAAAATTAGAAATAGAAATTTTACTGTTTAATTCAATTTGCGTTTGATTAAATAATTAAGTTTGCAAAAAAGTTTTACTATTTTTTTCCATTTTAAATTAGTATTAAATTAACAATTTTATTTTTAAATTTTATAATATTGATTTACTGAATTTGAATTTTTAATGTAATTTAAAATACTTTTCTAGATTTCTCGATTTTAAATTGTACAATTATTAGAAATTTTATTTTTTAATATTTAAATTGTGATTAAATATTAATAATAATTAATTTTTAGTGTAATTTTGTATATTTTTTCATTTTTCAAATTTCTTGTAAAAATTTATAAATTCAGATTTGGCAGTGAATTAGTCACAAATACAATTCAGATTATTTTCATATGAAATTTCATAGTTTCTGATAAAAAGAAATTGTAAAAAATATTTGATAAAGTTAACAATTTTTTTATTTGAAATTAGAAAGAGACTTTTTTGAAATTTTTTATTTCTTCAAATGTTAAAATTTTTAAATTTAGTTAAAGATTATTCAACTAATTTTTTAATTAATTAAAACTAGAAAAGAAAAATGAGAAATTATGATGAGAAACATAACTTTTATGGAAAATTCTATTTTTTGGAAATTGTATTTTGTATTTTGTATATTCAGAAAATGAATAAAAAATAATTATTATTTTTAATTACAGTATGGTCTCTATTCGGCATTTATAGGCGCCATAGTCTACGTATTCTTTGGATCCTGCAAAGATATAACAATTGGTCCTACAGCTTTAATGTCATTGATGACTCATGAATATGTTCAAGGTCGCAGTGTCGATTTTGCGATCCTTCTCGCATTTCTGACAGGTTGCATGCAATTACTTATGGGATTCTTACGATTAGGTACGTTTTCTCAATTTTTTAAAATTATTTTTAATTTCAATTTTAATTTTTACGCTTTTGAATTTGATAATAATAATAAAAAAGAATTAATAAATAATAATACTATTTCTAAAGTTTCGTACGTTCAAATAAACGACAATTATTTTTTTGTATTTTTATTATTTATTCCTAATTTGTATTTAATTCAAAAAATTATTTTTTCTATATTTAAAAAATTAATTCTTAACTAAGTAAAATAATATGAAGCAAGTTTTGAACGTTTAAATGAACGAAAATTTTTTCCTGCTTAAATATTTTCAAAAATTATTATATTGAAATGGAAAATAATATTAATTGTGAAATATTATGAATTCGTTCATTTGAACATTCAAAATTTGATTGATATTATTTTCCACTTCAATATAATAATAATTTTTGAAAATATTTAAACAAAAAAATTTTTCGTTCATTTAAACGTTCAAAATTTGATTCATATTATTTTGCACTTCAATGTAATAATTTTTGAAAATATTTAAACAGAAAAAAACTTTTCGTTCATTTGAACGTTCAAAATTTGAGTGAAATCGCTAATAAATATTATTTAAAGCAATTCAAAGTAATTAGAATAATTTAAAAAAATTAAATAAAACTTGATATAAAAAATTGTTTATTTTATATCAATTATTAATTATTTATTTATTATTTATTGATTATTATTTATTACTAATTTGTAATTATGTAGTGTATGAAAATATAATATTATAATTTATACTTTAATATATTGTACACTACATATTTGTTTATTAAAATTTTCAACAACAGATATGAATATCTACGCACGAAAAAGACTTTTTAATTTTGTTTATGTTCTAAGTAAAATGTAAATAAATTCTATTTTTAAAATAGAAAAAAATAGGGACATTGCACCAGTGAATGAACTAATAGTGTGTTCTTTGACTAATTTTTATTTTAAACAGGTAGATAAATTATTTTTTTAAAAATAGTATATTATTCTTGAATACTTTAATTTTTATAATACAATTTTTTTATATATTAGTAAAATAATACTAAAAGTAAAAAATTAATAAAAATATAAAATAAATATAAAAAGACCAGTGAATGGACGTATCGTTTGTTTCATATTTGTTTACAAAAAAAGGAACTTTTAAACAATATTAATATATTAATTTACCATTTTTTGTAAAGAATAATTTTTATATTTAATTTAAATTTAATTTTAATTTTTAAATAGGTTTTTAAATAAAGTGTTCTTTTACTGGCGCCTGTTCATTCACTGGTGCAATGTCCTAATTATAAGAAAATATTAGTTTAACAATTTACTAAAGTGAAATTTGTTTTCTCATTTATTTACATGTAAACGGTTATAAATTTGTTTAAATATAATAAAACCGTTTTTATAGACTTGTTTATTCAGTTTAGTTTCTTTTACCTTGAAATAAAAAAACTATGGTTCGTTCACATAATGATTACTGCTCGTTTTCTTTGTTTATTTAAAAGAGTGCCAAGAACTTTTGTATTTTTTTTTCTCATAAAATCTATTTTAAGTTATTCACTACATGCATTTATTTTATCACTTAAAAAAATACGACAATAAAATTATTATTGATAGCTATTTCATTTAGTCATTGTTATTTTCTTATAGTTTATTAGCTATAATTAATATATTACATTAGCTATAGTTTATTAATTTAAAAATAAATTTTCCTTTTTTTCGCAGGAGTTCTGGTGGATTTTATCTCGGTTCCAGTCACTGTCGGATTCACGTCAGCAACTTCGGTTATAATTGTAGTTTCACAATTAAAAGGTCTTTTGGGTTTGAAGATTTCCTCCTCGGGCTTTATGGACACTTTGAAAGCGGTTTTTCAAAATATCGGCAATACGAGTGTTTGGGACACGCTCATGAGTTTCTCGTGCATCATTATTCTCCTACTATTTAGAGTAATTTTCTCCAATTACGTATTTTTGGCAAATTTTTGAATATGAATAACATTAGTTTTTTTTTCTAGAAAATGAAGGATATAAGTCTCTGTGCAGGAAGTGAGAAACCAACGAAACGTCAACATGTGATGATGAAAATAATATGGTTGATATCAACTGCGAGAAATGCAATTGTCGTTGTTATTTGTTCAGTAATTGCTTTTAAAATGGATTCGTCGACAAATGGTTCGCCATTTATTTTAACTGGTACAGTACGTTCGGGTCTTCCACATTTTAGTTTACCGCCATTTTCGACAAATGTAAATAATCGTACATTAAATTTCGTTGAAATGTGCTCTGAACTTGGTCCGGCAATATTTCTTGTTCCAATTATTGGCGTATTGGGCAATGTTGCCATTGCAAAAGCATTCGCGAGTGGAAATAATGTTGATGCGACACAAGAATTATTGACACTTGGTATTTGTAATGTTCTTGGATCTTGCGCTAGTTCAATGCCAGTCACCGGATCGTTTAGTAGATCAGCGGTTAATCACGCAAGTGGAGTTAAGACACCAATGGGAGGACTTTACACTGGGGTCTTGATACTTTTAGCATTGACACTGCTCACTCCGTATTTCTATTTCATTCCCAAAGGTATTTTAATATTTCTATTTATTTTTAAATTATATATTTTTTCTCTTTTCTAGTTCTTTATTATTGAAATTTCTTATTCTTCTAATCGAATTCTATTCAATTAGAAGAATAAGAAATTTCAATGTGATGTTTAATTGGATGTGAAACATTACATAAGTGACAATTTTGGAAAATAGTTGAAAAGAATTAAATTCATTAATTTTTTAGTTTCTTTTCGAAATTAACATTTGATTGCAAGATCCCTTTTGCGACGCGTGACTTGAATTTGAATTACAAGTTTTGTAATTAATGATACTTTTTATTTTCAGCGTCGCTTGCTGCCGTTATTATTTGCGCTGTAATTTACATGATTGAATACGAAGTCGTAAAATTGATGTGGAGATCGAGCAAGAAGGATCTCATTCCTACATTTGCTACTTTTCTATTTTGTTTAATTATTGGCGTAGAGTATGGAATTTTGATTGGAGTCGCTATTAATATTATGTTCCTGCTTTATCCTTCCGCCAGACCAAAGATACACGTTGAAAAATGTATTGTGAGTATTTATTCAATTTTTTTTACACTATTTTTATTTTTAGCATAAATGAAATAGATTTTTGTATTTATTATTTTAGAAAATTTAAATATAAAAATTTTTAATTTTAAATTCTGAATAATTTTTATTCAAATTTTTTTTAAATTAGTTAAATTCTTGAATGACATATTTTTTATATATTTAATTGATAAATTTTTAAATGATTCAATTGTAAACAAGTGGATTTCAGAATTCTTTCGCAGGAGAACTTTCTTTTTTCGTTTAAATAATTGAATTTCTAAAAAATTTTCACAAAAATGGTTTAAAATGATTGATTTAGAAAAGAATTTTAGTTAAAAATTCCAAAAATAATTAAATTTTGGAAGAATTTCGTTTACAACTTTTGTAAATAATTAAATTTCAAAAGATTTCAAATAAAAATTAAAAATAATTTTAATTTTAAATTCTGAAGAAGTTAGTTTTTATTTTTAATTTTTATTCAAATTGTTTTGTTGTTGTCTTTTTGTTATCAAATTGTTTTTAAATTGTTTGAAATTTCGTAAAGTTTAGTTCTAAACAAGTGGATTTTATACTTATTATTATAGGTGAACTTTTTTTCTTTAAATAATTGAATTTTCAAAAAATTTTCTTAAAAATTATTAAAAATATTTGATTTAGAGAAGAATTTTGGTTTGAATGAAAAAATAATTCGAATTTTATGCAAGTTGGGTTCACAATTTATATTAATAATTAAATTTAAAAAAATTTCAAATTGAAATTATAGAAAATTTGAATTTTAAATAATTTTAATTTCAATTTTTAAAGAATTCAATTTTTTCTTTAAATTTCTATTCAAATTGTCTTGAAATTGTTTGAAATTTTGTAACATTAAATTTTAAACAAGTAGATTTTGAGTTTGACAAATCTTTTTTTGGTTAAATAATTGAATTTTCAAAGTATTTTTTGAAAAATTATTAAAAATAATTGATTTAAAGAAGAATTTCAGTTACAAATTTTAGAAAATAATTAAATTCTGTCTGGAAATCAGGGAAAAACAAAATCAAATTTTTGAAGCAACCCTGTTATAATAATTAATTGAAATAATTTTTTCTTCCATTATAATATGTACAAAGAACTTTTTTCGATTTTTAAAGGATGATGAAAAATTTACATAAATTTGTTTTTACTTATTAAAAAAGTTACTGTTTCTTGTTTAATTTTTTTATCATCTTCCAAAAATCGAAAACAGATTCAATGTATTTTATTATAAATTTAATTAGTAAATATTTAATTTAAAAATTTAATTAGTATTATAATAAATGTCGTAAGTTATGATTTATCTAGTCCAAGAAAAATAATGAAATGATTTCTTTATAGACTGAATCGGGTTCAGAGTACCTTTTAGTAACACCAGGTAATAGTCTTTATTTTCCGGCTATTGACTTTATAAAACAGTCGGTTGGTCACGCTGGAGTGAAACAAGGATCTAGTCAAATACCAGTTGTTGTTGATTGCCGCTATGTCTTAGGTGCAGATTTTACTGCCGCAAAAGTAAGCAACACACTTTATAAATTGATAATAATAATAATAAAATTAAATTGAAATTAGAAATTTTATTCAAAATTTTTCTTTTTTTTCAGGGAATTGCTGCATTGATTAGCGAATTTAATAGCCGAAAACAGGGGCTTTATTTTTATAATCCTCGCAGCGATGTCGTTGCTGTATTGAGAGGAGCATGCGGAGAAGAGTTTCAACATGTGTCCACTGACGATGAATTATCGTATTTATTAAACACAAGTCGAGGTAAATTAATAGCTTTTTTAAACTATTTTAATTCAATTAAATTTAAATCCTATTTTTTAATTTCATTTTTCAGTCTAATTATCAATAAATTTGCTAATATTTTTTAGTCTGGTTCTAAATTATTCTGATTTGTTTCTATTTATATTTTTGTACAATAATTTTAAAAAAATCAGAGTAATATTAATTGATATTCTTTTTCTCAATAATTTTCCTGAAATTTTCTTTCAGATAAAAATTCACAAGAGCTTTTGGAATTGAATCGCGATAAATATGAACCATTTGTAGCAAATAATCCTGAACTAACACATCGAAGTTCATACGTATCGGGACATGAATTGAGAGAAGTGAAGACGACCCTTCTACATGCAACGGGAAGTTGAAATTTTGTAATTTAAAGATTTTTCTGATTTTGTGTACAAATGGTTTTAGATTCTCTGGATCATTTATTTATTTTTTTTTCTTGTCAAACTTTATTATGATAATATTATTTTTCATCGCAATAGTCGAATTAACTCCAGACGTGTTATGCTTTATTACAAGTCTATTTAGATAACAATATTGCATCTAGAAAGTTTGATACGCATATGAAGCATTCAAATAGTTAAATATTATAAATAGTATTTCAAATGCGTACAAAAAGAAAAGATCTTTTTAACGTCTGCAAAGGAGAGAGGATAGAAAGACGAATATTTTTTTTTCTTTCATAAAAAGACGGACATTTCTTATTATTAGAATTTAATTAATAGAATCTCAAGTTTATTAAAAAAAATTAATGATATTTTAGCAGCTTTACATGACAAAAAAAAAATGAGTCTCATGCACATAGATTTGACATTTAAAAAGTATTATTTTTTTGAATTATGAATCTTAAATAAAAGGATAAGCAGTTTTTTATACTTATTTGTGAAACTTATTAGTAAAAGGCTGTGAAAAAAAATAATAATTGACCAATATTTGGACATTTTAGTGGAAAAAAAAATTTCTCATCTCACTGAAACGATCAAACTTGATGAAATAATTTGACTTGTGAATGATTAAAGAATTGCTGGTACCAATGAAAAAGTCAAATTTGTTTTTTATATCTGTTGTCAAGCGCGAGATTACACCGATACATTGTTAAAAAAAATTGAAATGATCGACGTCTTCATTATTCATTTAGATAGTAAGTTTGTTTTTTATGTAAAAAGCAAGATTTTTTTTCTCTTAAATTTTCCCATTAGCCAGTGACGCATATAGTAGGATTTAAAAAATTTTCTCCAGGCAGAAATATTTTCTAGCCATAGAATTCCTGAGAAATGAAAACACAATATTCAAATGGATTGTTTAAAGTTAAACTTTTCTAATTAATTCAATTAATTAATTTACATATATTGCATTCAATTTTTCTTTGGATTGAAAATCCATTCTTTCCTTTTTTTTTTGTTTAAAGAATAGGATTTTTTTTGTTAAACACAATAAAGTAGAGTAGAAAACTTTCTCAGTAAATTAATTTTGTCAATTAAATTGAATTAAATTCAATAAATAGTTAAATAAATAATTGAAAGTACGGAATTTATCAACAGTATTTTTTAGTAATGCAGCAGTGAAATGACTTTTTTTAATTCTTTTTTAATATAATGTATAGACTTGTTTTGACATTTTTAAGTATTGATATTATGTAATTAATATTACGAATGTTTTTAATTGCTCATTAATAATTCTGTCTCAATTTTCTATTAGGAATGCATGTAAACAAATTTTCTGAGTGTTTTAAAAGTGATTTATCCCAGATTTAGTATAAATACATAATATAATTATGTGAAAGAATGTCACACGTATGATATGAGAAAAGTCAATTTGCATTCATTTTAGATCTGATTGGCACATTAATCACTTATTATCGAATTAATTTTTAAATGTCTGCAAATAATGACACTGCCGTACTTAAGAAAGTTGACGAAAAATTTAGAAAAAAAACCCGGAAAAAATGATTTTTGTATTTTAATAATTGTAAACCAATTTGAGATATTAAAATTAATTTTGTTATTAGTACGATTACTATTAGATAATATTAATGTAATATTGATATTATTATTGATAGATATTACTATTATTATTATATTATTATTATATTATATTATATTATATTATTATATTATATTATATTATTATATTATTATTATATTATATTATTACTATTATTATTTTATTATTATATCTATTATTTATAGTATTATACAAAAACAGTAGCTGAATGATAAAAGAATAAAATTGTACAGATCATATTTCTATTTTATTAAATTTCCCTTCCTGAATAAAAGTTTTTGTAAAAAATTGCACACATTGCAAGTAAAGAAATAATTAAATTATTTCAATTTTTCCTTTAATTTCTTGCTGATATTTTTTTTTTTTTGCAGAAAAAGCGAATAATTGTTTGAAAAGAAAAGTAGATGATGAATCTTATTAAAGAAATATTAATTTATTCAATACAACATACATTACATGTACAATTCATCACCAGAGCAATAAACAATTTATTAACGCAGGCGTTTTACGATATAGTTATATTTGTGTAATTGCAATAAATTATAAGCGAGAAACATTTATTGCTGTGGTGTGGCCGTTAGTCGCTGTTAAACCGTTATTAGTAGCTCTCTTTTGCGTAGAGCCACCAAAACTGTTTTCCATATCAATTCCTTAATTCATTAAAAATATTCTTTACCTTCTTAAAGTACAAGTATACACATTAAACTATACAGATTGAATTTCTAATTAAAAGGAATTCTTAGAAATCTTGGAATATTTTAAATGTTCGCATTGAAAATAAAAAAGGGAAAAAATTTTATTACACCGTTAAATATTCCATTATCATTATAGAGATACAGATTTTTTTTCAGAGAAATCTTAATATTGTGGTTTATTAAAATGAAATATTTATCATTCGACACGATACACAGTCTTTTTATATTTTCACATTTTGTTAACTTAGAGAATAATAATTATACTAAAATGGTATTCAAAAATTGTTCTCCTCTTTTCAAAATTGTCTACGAAAATTTTAAATGTTAAAAAATTAGTAGAAATTAGACGCAAAATATTTATTTCCAACGAAATAATTTTGTAGTTGAATCAAATTTTATTCGAATCAATTTCTATATTTGAAAAAAATGCCATTGAATCAAATAATAATTTGTTGGAAAAAACATTTGCTAATTATTCAAGTTAAAAATTATTTGATTTGCTAATTAATAAAGTAACAAATAATTAATTTGCTATTTAATCAAGTGACAAATCATTTATTTGCTGATTAATCAAGTAACAAATCATTTATTTATTGTTCAAGTAATAAATTACTTGAATAAAAATTCTTCTTCAGTGTAATAATACAACAATTGCAAAGTTTATACGCAAATACAAAATAACGACGAGGTAGATTAACTTGAAAAAACGCAATTTAACAATTTTGAATTTTCTTCTGCGACTCGATAATAAATCGAATACTTAGAAAATAGTTCTTAACTATTATCATTTATTTTGAGTAGTTTTATTTGTATAAACTTATAAAAATATTGCACACATTGTGTTAATTTCTCACCAAGCCAATTCAAAGCAGGAAGTTCTCGATTTTATTGCTCTATTTCTTTTTTATTGTAATATTTTATTTCTATTTTATTGAATATTTCTCGAATCACGTTATTATAAATATTTTTGTGAATTGTTATTGTTTATTAATCGTTTCATTAATTATTTATTTTTCTCTTTTATTTATTTATTCAAAAAATTTAATGTAATTCTTATCGCAAGAATTCAATTATTTTCATAAATAATAACATTCTACGGAAGAATTAAATTGTTTATGATAAATAGTAAAATTTTTTGCAAAAATTCAACTATTTTCTATAAAATTTTAATCAAATTTCACGAGAGAATTGCATTTTTTTTCTTAATTCGTTATAATATTTTTCAAAATAATTTAATTATTTCTATAGTAAAATTCATCTCAAGAATTCAACTATTTTCAATTTTTTTTTAAAAATTCCTTGAATGAATTAAATTAATTTAGAAAATTGTAATCAAATTCTGAGAAGAATTTAATTATTTGCGAAAAATTTTAATAAAGATCAATAATTTAATGTTTAATTTCAATGATTAACAAAAACGATTATTTTAAAAACTTGAAAGAAATTGTTCATAAAATTTAATTTTTTTTCAAAATATTTAATTAAAATTATTAAAGAAACTCCATTATTTTAAAAAAATTCAAAGAAACTCTTCAATAGAATTTAATTTAGGATTTTCAAAAATTTTAATAAAATTCTTCTGAAGAATTCAATTATTTTCATAAATAATAAAATTCTTCGCTGGAATTAAATTATTTCTAAATTTTTTCATAAAATTCTTTGCGTGAATTCGATTTTCAATACATTAATTTTAAAATTGAAATTATTTTTAAAAAAAAGTTAGGAAACAAAAAAGCAAACAACAACTAACTTCAAACTGCGAACAGATTACCGGAATACAACGATTATAAGAAGATATATTTATTTTTTTATTTACTTTTATTTATTTTTTATAGACAGTTTATGCCTTTCGGCTTTAAACGTCTTCTGGATATTAATATTTTTACGTATGAATATTCATTAATTTTTTTATATTATTCATAAATATAATATTTTTGTACATGAATATTCATAAGAAAAGAAAAAAATTATTCTTTTAAAAACTGAATTTATTAAAATTAAAAAGGTATTAAAAAAATATTCTAAGAGCAAATATCAAAAAATGTTTAGTTGCTTTTTAATTAACTTTTTAAAACTTTTTGTGAAATATTCATAAAAAAAATATATTAAAAGAAAAAAAAATTATTTTTCTAGAAACTGAATTAATTAAAATCGAAAAGATTATTTAAAAAATATTCTAAGGAAAAATAGAAAATTTTCTTTTTTTAATTACAGGCTTTAAAGGAAACTCTTTGTGAAATTTAAAATTTTCGAAATTTTAGTTCTAAAATATCGAAAATGAAGAAAGAAATCTTCCTGCTAGAAACTCGATTTTATAATACTATTTGGATTTTCAAAAACTACCTTGAATACGCATGGTTTGGAAATTCGTTCGACCCTTTTGGAATCATTCACCATAAATTTGAATTTCAAATTCGCATCTCTTTTGGAAAATATTCTCGGAAAAATTCTCTAAAATGTGTTATAATAATTTCTTGCTCAAAAAATGTTATTAAATTTAGAATGGATTACTTTTTGACTTGTTCGGTTTCTTCAAATTGGATTTAAAAAAGAAATTCTTAATTTTTAGAAATTAATATATTAATATTATCACGTAAAACAATTTCTACATTAATTTCAAGAATTTACTAAAAAAAAAAAAAATTTCAAATGTGTATTAAATCAAATACTGGAAAATACTCTATTTAAACAAATCTTTTTCTGGAAAGATTCAAAGAGAAAATTAAAAAAACTAAATTAAAATTTAGATATGTACCTTTAGAGTGAGAGAATCTTTCCAAAAAAATTATTTTTTAAATATTGGATTTTTTCACACTTGAAATTTTCTGGAAAGATTAAAAGAGAAAAATAAAAACTTAAATTAAAATTTAGAAATTTTTAGAGCAAGAGAATCTTTCCAGAAAAATTCTTTTTTAAACGTTGGATTTTTTCACATTTGAAATTTTTTTCAACTGGTGATGAAAAAAATGATTTTTTTCAACATCAGTTGAAAAAATTTCAAATGTGAAAAATTAAGAGAAGAAAAAATTTTCTGTAAAGATTCAAAGTAAAAGAAGAAAAAAATAAAATAAAATTGAGGTACCTTTTTCTATCGAGAATGGTGATGAAAATAAGAATCGAACCGAACCTTTTACGTATGGGAAATAATTTTAATATAAACCCGAAAGGATGTCAGTGACTTTTCCATGCTTGGTGACAAGTGAGGAAGTTGAATTTCTCACCCCACCGACACTCTCCTTGGGCAAATGATTCCCGGAGTATTTCCCGGCATTGAACCGGTTTTTCCCGAGACCAAAAGCGTCATATGGCCTTCCGGCAAAAATGCCTGACTCGTTGGGCCTGCCAGTGAACTTGCTGCCTGTTTTCTCATAACTGAAGGAATCATGCCTCGAACCTGTTCTTGATTGTGGTATCGTTGACTTGTCATCGGATGGTGATTCCAAACGATGCTGCAACTTCCTCGATCCATTCACCTCGTCGTGATGATGCCACTGTCTTTGATCCTCGTAAAGTTCATCGTTTCGTAATTGTTTATTGCCACCGAAATAGCCACTGTAATTTAGCTCATCGCTCTTCAATTCTCTTGGATTTAATCTTTGCCTTTGCTTCTCTTTTATTTCAATATTATTGTGATGATGGGTGGATTTTTCTTTTTTCGATGATTTATCCTTGAAGAAACGTTGACCTAATATGTTCCAATGTTGTTTCTGTTCGGTTATGACAATGTCGACCATTGAATCGAGACCCTCGTCTATCCTGTCGAGGGATTTTGTGAGAAGATTCGGTGATTTTGATTCGACTTCGGTGATTTTTTTTGGAGTATAAGGTTCTAAATCGTAATCGGTGATGTAGAAGAGTCCACTGTCACTGCCACCTTGTGAGGAGCAATGATCCTTTCGTGGATGTGACACGTGATGAAATGATTCTGAACGACGCATTTTGAGATTATTCAAATTTCCGTGCGATGCGTGTCGATTGTTCGATGAACTGAAACATAGCGAGAGTATTAATTAATAAAAAGAAAGAGTAAAGTTGTTTCCACTCCTTTTGAAACTTAAAATTTAGAATTCTACAGAATTTTATTCCTTTTTCATTTTAATTTTCTAAATTTTCATTAAATTTTTTTCGAACTTTTATTTCAAATTTAAATTGAGAATTTAAAACGTATTGTTTCTATTTCTGAAGTGGCGGTTATAAAAATTCCCTGTCAATCTGATTTTTTGCGAATTCTTCTAAAGAATTAAATTTTAAATCGCTTTCTGCAGATAAATATTCAAATTGATTAAAAGTAATGAATCAAAATTAGTTACGCCAAAATGAAATTTTGAAAAAATTCTAAATATTCTAATGAAGGAAAAATATTTTCCGAAACAATTCACTAGATTAAAAATCAAAAACAAAATCTAAACACTTTGGAAATTTTGAACGTATTCTTTAATAACTATTCAGAGTAAATAGAAAAATTTTATTTTGATTTCCCTGGATTAATTTTAAAAATTTTAATAAAATTATTCAAAAATTCAATTATTATTATTAATTTTTAAACTTGTAAATAAATTACAAATTTTTAATAGAATTTCAGAAAATTTCAATTATTTAAAAAAATTTCAATTACATGTTCATAAAACTTCAATTAACTTTAATTAACTTCAATTAATTAATTCTAAAAATCCATTCTTTCAGATTTTTAAAGAAAAATTTTTCGAAACTTCAATGTGAAAAAAAATTTAATTTCAATCTTTTCAAAATTACTTAATTTAATTAAAACAATTTAATTTTAACTCTTCCGTAATTAAATTATTTTAAATACAATTTAGATCCTTCGAAGTTGTTTTTTATACTAAAAAACATGAATAAATTTAATTGTGATTCTCTATAAAAATTCAATTCGATTCTTTGAAAATTCGATTTTTTTAAAATCTCGAATGAAATTCTTTAAGAAATTTAATAATTTTCAATTCAATTAAGTTCAAAATTCTTTTATATACAAAATTTTCAAAAATTAACTATTAAAATTCTTCGCAAAGATTTAATTTTATTCATAAATAATAAAATTCTTCACAGGAATTTAATTATTTTTAATACAATTTTTTACTAAAATTTTGATAAAATTCTTTCTAAGAATTTAATTATTTTAAATACAGTTTTATATAAATTCCAAGAAAGAAATAAATTAATTTCAAAAATTTTTATAATATTTTATGAAAAATTAAATTATTTTCTAAAATTTTAATATAATGTCTAAAAATTTATTTTCTAAATGAAAAACGATTATTAAATTCAATTTCACAAAAATTAAATTAATTTCAAAATTCTTTATAATAAAAATTTTTGAAAAATTAACTATAAAAATTCTTTTATGAAAATTCAATTACTTTTAGAAATAATAAAATTCTTTACAGGAATTCAATTACTTTGAATTCAATTTTATTGAAATTCCTAGTAAGAATTTAATAATTTTAAATACATTTTTAATTAAATTCCTAGGAACAATTATTTAATAAATTTCAAAAATTTTAATAATATTCTATGGAAAATTAAATAATTTTCTAAAATTTTAATATTATTTGCAAAAATTTCTTGTAAAAATAGTATCACAAAATTTATTTTTTAAATCGAAAACGATTATTGAATTCAATTTCACAAAAATTCAATTAATTTCAAAATTCTTTAATGGAAATTTTGAAAAATCAACTATAAAAATTCTTTACGATAATTTAATTCATTTCATAAATAATGAAATTCTTTACAGAAATTCAATTATTTTCAATACAATTTTATTGAAATTCCTAGAAAGAATTTAATTACTTTAAATATCATTTTAATAAAATTCTTAGAAAGAATTTAATTATTTTCAAAAATTTTAATAAAATTCTTCAAGATAATTTAATTATTTTCTAAAATTGCAAAATTGCAAAATTTTTTCTCTAAATCGAAAACGATTATTAATATAGACAACTAAATTGAATTTTTTTCAAAGAAGTTTTTATTTTTAAAAATTTATCTTTAAAACCGCTTTTCAAATTCAATTTCTTTTGAAAATTTCAAATTGGTTTCAATTTAACTTTTTGTAAGTTGATTAAAATTAAGAACTTTAAGAAAATTATTCCAGAATTTAATTATTTAAAGTAAATCTTCTTATTTACAGAAAATAAAAAAAAATTAAGGTATTGTTTTAAAATTTATTCTGATTAAGAAAACTCTTTAAGATGAAAAAAGGCTCAAAGAGAATTTAAGTTTTTCGGCTGATTCAAAAATTTGTTTCGACACCAAAATAAAAATTTTTGTAGTAATTATAGAAATTTGATATTTTTTCAGTAATTTTTGATAAAGTTTTTTTTAGAAACATTGATTATAAAAATTTTTAAGAAAAAAAATTCTACTTTTTGAGTAGAAAAATATTTCTCTTCTTAATCGTTTATCATAAACTTCATCAATATTCAAAAAGAAATTCTGTTGTTTAATATTTTTTCTCATTTTAAGTTTCAAAAAAAAGTTTACAAAATCAGGAAAAAAAATAATAAACAAGCAAATAAATATAATATTTAAACATAATAAAAATAGAAATACCTTAAATTACCATCCGTGAACCTACTAAAATTCTGCAAACTCTGCCTCTCGTCGAATGAATTAAGACTCTCAAATTTTCGAATTTTCCCCTCAATTCTACTTCCCGATCTTCTCGAATGTGGACTCGAATTATTCGATTCCAAAAAATCGTGACTCGTCGCTCGTCTCAAAAATTTCTTCTTCTCCACTTCGCTTCGATGTCGATGATTTTGCTGTTGACTATTATTACTATTATTCTGCTTTGAAATTGATTTCGATTCTAAATGATTATTGCCAATAATTATCGATTTATCCGAAGCACTCTTTGTTCTCGTTTCACGTAAAATTTCAAAATTCTCATTCACCTTTATCTGATCGACAATTGCCGTATTCCCAGGGACTCTCGCATCGAAATTATTATTCGAATTAATTTTTCCATCATTATACTTGAGTCTAGACGCACTTAACAATGAATCACTACCATCGCCAAGTGTTTCTTCTTCAATTTCTTCATCGTGAGAATTATAGACCTCGTGATCATCGACTAAATCGCAATTTCTCACTGCCAACATAACTGATAGACACGAAGTGGTTCTTCTCGGTGGTTGTGGATGTAATATCGCCGGGACAATTGCTTCCTCAACATCGGGTCCTCTGACGACAATTTTCACACCTCTTTCTGTTGATGATTTTGAAATATGTCCCGAATCTTGAGAACTCGTTTTTCTTGATATTCTCTCCGATTTATCGGAACCAAAATAAGTGACTTGATTTTTTTGGGGGGAATTTTTTATTTCGATCGAAGTTGATTTTTTCTCGTCATTTTTCAGTGAATTGTGAGCATTGACTTTTTTTAAGTTGGTTTGATTTTGGTCTTCGAATTCTTCCTCGGCGTCTTTGACGATTATTCTCAATTCCTCGATAACGTCGTCTATTGTCGTCTCTTGATCGTTGTCGGGTACAATTTCGTTTTGACGATGTTTTAGTTCTTCGGGACTGCTGGATCTTTCCGAGGAACTTATACCCTCGTCTTCGGCGTTCGACGAGTGCTTTTGATTATTTGTCTTGTCGATAATTTTCGATCTCTCTTGACTATTATTATAATTGTTCATTTTTTCGAGTTGTAATTTTTGCAATTGTCCCTGGAGTATTGTGATTTTTTTACTGAGAATTCGACAAGTCTCCTCGGAGCGTGTAACGCGTCTCTGCAATGCCTCAACGTCCACGCAATTTTGGCTCCACTTTTGAATTTCTTTGTGTAAAATATCAGCCAACGCATCTTCCTCGTGACCATCAATTTCCTTTAGCCATTCTTGTAGTACTTGAGGCTCCAAACCTGCTTCGCATGCTTCTGTCTGGAATTCGAATATAAATTACAGTTCATTATTAATTTTTTTCTTTTTTTTTCTTTCTGGAGGGAGGGATATTTTAGTCATCAAGATTTGTTGATGGATTCTGAGAATGTTTGGAAGTTTCGGAGAAAATTGATGAGGCGTCAAAACGACTCTCTCGACATTTCAGAGAAAAGAAGAAGAAAAAAATTGAATTTTTTATTCACGACGAGATTGATTTGAAACTTTGATTTAAGGAGATTAAGACTTTTCAGGGTGGATCATAAATTATATACCTACCTGAATATATAGCCTGGTTTGTGTTCGCGGAGCAGATTTGAGAAAGGCATTCAAGAATGAAATTCCAGCGACTCTTAAAGCCATCGCAGCTCTCGGTGCCAATAAAGCTCCAGCGAGGAACCTAAATCTTCCTCCTTCAGCATATCTCAACCTCAGAGTGGAAACTGCCTCGGAAACTGCTGCATGCCCTCCGGGAGACTGACAGACTTTCGTTAACAGCTGAAAAAAATTTCTCATTTTATTTATTTATATACAAAACACTTTTCCTTTTTTATTTTGCCTTTCTCTATTTTTCCCTTCTTTATTTTCCTCTTCTTCTTCTATTTTTTTTCCTTTTCGAGTAGATTTAGATTTTTTTTTAAATAAACAATAATAATAAATTTAATTTTAATATTTTAATAAACAGATTTAGATTGAACGATTCGTATTGAATTTTTTTATTTGAATCGAAAGTATTGTAATATTGAATAAAAAAAAAAAGAATTGAAAAAATTTGACCAAATCGAATAGTTTTTTTTTTTTTGAACAAAGGTAATGGAAAAAATGTTCAGAACCTCGTTTAAATACTAAATGTATATTGAGATTACTCTATTCCAAACTACTTCCTCGTTTGTAATCATAAACATAGAAACTGGTTCTACAACTCTCCGAAATAACAGATTGAAAGCTATATATGAATTCTTTGTGGGAGTTTTGTAATATAATTTCCATCAGAAATGTCACGACTTAATTACTGTTTTGGACATAAACTAAATTTATAATTTACTTTTATTTTTTTTTCCAAATGAAGAAATCTTTTACTATAGGCAAATTAAAAATCGAAAAGTCATTGATCACAATCTCCTAGGAAGAAACCTCATTAAAATTAATTATTTCTAAACAAGTAAATTAGAAAAATTAATTATTCGTAAAAAAAATTAGAAAAATTAATTATTCGTAAATAAAAAAATACAAAAATTAATTATTCGTAAATGAAAAAATTACAAAAATTAATTATTCATAAAGGAAAATTACAAAAATATTGCAATAAAAAAAATTTTAATAAAAATAAGAGCGAAATAAAAATAATATTGTGACAAAAATAATATTGTAATAAAAATAAGATCCAAATAAAAATACATAATATTGTAACAAAAAAAAAAAATGGTAATAAAAATAATATTCTAACAAAAAAAATTGCAATAAAAATAATATTGTACCGAAAATAATATTGCAATAAAAATAATTTTTTAATAAATACAATATTTCAATAAATAAATCATTTCGATAATAAAATCCAAAATAAAAATATTTTTAAAAGTAAAAAACAAAAAAAAAAAAAGAAAATTAAATTGGCAAAAAAATTGGACAAAAAAAAATTGTTGGACCGACAAAATGATGAAAAATTTGTTTTGTTATTAAAATTTCGAGACGGAGAGTTATTATATTGTAATATTGTTTTCTTTTTTATTCTCTCGCTTCACCTGCAGTGCCAAAACTCGGGACCGGTTTAGACTGCTGGTTAGACAGACGGCCAGAGCCAATAAACCCGGTTGTGCTTGAGCTAAGAGTCGGGGAGCATCGGCGCATCTCTCGCCACAGGCTGCCAAACACTCGACACATCCCAACTCATCTAAAGCGGCTCTTCTTGTGCCGACTCGTGGTCCAGATTGGCCCGAAGGTGGTGATGCTTGCGCCAACTGAACACCTCTCAGGGTCTCGAGCAGTAAAGTGATTCCTTCGGCTGGAGGTGATGCGAATTCCTGCACAAAACTGAAACATAATAATTGTTTTTTTCGTGAAATCATTAATTTACTGTAATTTGCTGGAAAAAAAATCATTATTATTATTATTCTTATTTTTATTATTATTCGACATTCAATATTCTATTTTTTTTATTAATTTATTTAGTGTTTTATCATTTATTTTTCATTTCTTCTATTTTTTTTATTTACTTCTTTATTATTATTTATTATTATTCAATTTATTATTATTATGCAAATTATAAAATTTGTTATTCTTAAATATAAATTTTTGAATAATTTCATAATCAAAATTAAAAAAAAACCACTTATTAAGTACATAATTAATTATTATTGTTTGTATTTTCAAAAATTGAAATATAATTCAATGATTTTCATAAACATTCTTTGAAAGAATTAAATTATTTTTATAAATAGTAGTAAAATTTATTGCAAAAATTCAATATTTAAAAAATTTTTTTAAATCTTTCGTAATAATTCAATTATTTTTATAAATAGTAAAATTCTTTTCAAAAATTAAATTTTTTTAAACTTTTAATAAAATTTCACGAAAGAATTCAATTATTTTCTAAAAGTTTTAAAAATCCTTCTTGATAATTCAATTATTTTTATAAATAGTAAATTTTTTTGCAAAAATTCAATTTTTTAAAATCTTTTAATAAAACTTCGCGAAAGAATTCAATTTATTTTTTAATTCCTTATAAAATTTTTCAAAAGAATTCAATTTATTTTCTAAAATTTTTAAAAACAACTTCGTAATAATTCAATTATTCTTATAAATAGTAAAATTCTTTGCAAAATTTCAAATATTTTTAATACAATTTTAAAAATATTTCATGAAACAATTTAATTTATTTTTAATTTTTAACAAAATTTTTCGAAAGAATTCAATTATTTTCTATATTTTAAGGAAATTCCTAAAATAAATGAAATTTGAAAGAAATTGTTCATAAAATTTAATTATTGTCAAAATTTTTAATTAAAATTATTAAAGAAACTCCTTTAATAAAAAAAAAAATTGAAAAAATTCTTCAAAAGAATTTAATTAGGATTTGCAAAAATTTTAATAAAATTCTTGTCAAAAATTCAATTATTTTCATAAATAATAAAATTCATCAGAGAAATTCAATTATTCTCAAATTTTTTGATAAAATTCTTGTCACGAATTCAATTATTTTTATAAATAATAACATTCTTCAGAGAAATTCAATTATTCTCAAATATTTTTTGATAAAATTCTTGTCATGAATTTAATTATTTTCATAAATAATTTTCTATTTCTGGTTTTTATTCTTATTAATTTTTTTCCTATTTCTATTTTTTTCGCACTCTTTCGATTTTTTTTTATTATTTTTTTATATTTTTTAATTTTTATATTTTCCTATTTCTATTTTTCATTCTTTCTTTTTTTATTTTTGTTCTTCATTCTTTTTAATTTTTTTGATATTTCTATTTTTCCTTTTTTCCATTTTTATTTTTCATTCTTTTTAATAATTTTCCTATTTCTATTTTTCATTTTTTCGATTTTTTTTACTATTTATTTGTCATTTTTCACTCTTTCTATTTTTTTTATTACTCATTTTTAATTTTCTCTTTTTTTAATTAGAATTTATTTTTAATTTTTCATTTCTTCAAAATTTTTCTTTCTATTTCTGTTTTCGTCAAATAATTACGTGATTCATAATGTTCTGAAGTAGGAACGAAATTTTTTGACGAGATAAAAAATTTCAAAAATTATCGAGTTCAATAAAAACCAAAAATTTAAATTAATTTCGAGTTTTTATAATTTGTTTTTTGATACGTTTTCCAATATTATAAAAATAAAATTTAAATTTGAAGATGAAATAAATAAAATTTGTTCATTTGAATGCTTATCAGAACTGTAAGAACTTAAATAATTTTATTAAATTCCATTTTTAAAAAAATTCTCCATTTTTCTTCCAATTGAAAATTAATCCGTTAATTTTCATTTTTTTTTCTTTTTCTCTTTTTTAATTTCATTTTCCTGAAATTGAAAGAAATTGACGTCAATTTCTTTATCAAACCAAAAAATAGTCAATCAAGTTGTAAACTTCTATTGCTTTAATAATTTAAATTTTTTATACGATTCAATAAATAAAAATTCAATAAAAAAAATATTTATCTACCTAATAAAATATAGTTTTTAAGGTTTGAAATATAAATTTAAAATTAAAAAGTTTTGAACAATGAAAATAATATAAATCAAATATAATGAAATTGTCAATTTCTAATTTTCGAATCGAAATAAATTTAAATGAAGCATTTTCCCTCGTTTCCTAGAAAAGGAAATTTTATAATTTCGTATTTAATCTTTTAACACTAAAAAATTAAAATTCAATAATTACATAAATTATTAATGTAATAAACAATTAGATAAGATAAAAAAATATTAAATACCATCGAAAGAATTTGATTTCTAATTATAAAAAATAAAATTAAAATATGTTAATTCAAAGATTTTAATTTTAAATAAGAGTTCGAGAGACTAAATTTAATGATAAAAATCACATACATGAAATCTAATCATTCAATATGAAAGCATTTGAATCTTGTTTAAAAAAGATGAATGACAAAGACAGTGTTTTCTGTTGCGAGACAATATTATTTCGCAACGGCATTTCACTCTCTCGTATATTATGACTTATGCTTTTCGATCAAGTTTATTAAATATGAAATGTTTCTATACCTTAACAAGCGGGTATTTTTAGTTTTTTCTTTTTTTTTTTTTTGCGCAACTTGAGTACCTTTTGTTTTACAAAGAAGGTCAGTTGTCAGTAGGAATTACACTTGCAGGTAAAAAAATATCAATTCTCATTAATAAAAAATAAAAAAACTAGACATATATTAAAGTCCGGTAATTACAAACTATAAATTACATTCTCAAAAAAAAAAAAAAAAAAAATGAATAACTTTACATCTTGTATTTTAATGTTCCTTGTATGATAAGAAAAAGAAAAATCAAATTTTTAATGATGTTTTTATTTTTCTTGAAATATTTTTATACTTTTCTTTTTGGTTTATTTATTTATTTCAATATAAACGGACAAGAATTTTTCATTAATTTTTCATTTTGCAAATTATTAGAGAATTTTCATCGTAAAAAAAAATTGAAAACGTAAAGATTTGATTTTAAATAAAGAATATTTTTTTACTTCTTTTTTTATAAAACGAAAATTATTTTCCCTCGTGAAATTTTATAATTTTGTATAAAGTTTTAACACTGAAAAATTAGAAATTGAAAAATTGCATAAAAAGAAGAATTCTACGATAAAAAATACTGTGACAATAATTTTACTATTTGGAAAAAATACGTTATGGAAAAAATACGCATTGGCAAAAAATACGCCATGGAAAAATTATGCCATGGAAAAAATAAGCTATAGAAAAAATACGTATTGGTAAAAATACGCTATGGAAAAAATACGTTTTGCAAAAAAAATGTTATGGTAAAAATATGTTATGGAAAAAATACGCTATGAAAAAAATACGCCATGGAAAAATATCTTCGACAGGAAAAATTTTATTATGGAATAATTTACTGTGGAAAAATTTCTTATGAAAAAATTTATTACGAAAAAATTGATTAAGAAAAAATTAACTAGGAAAAAAATGCGCTATGAAAAAAAAAATTTCCAATAATTAAACACGAGAAATGTGAATTATAATATTTCAAGCGTGTAAAGCGAGAATTTGTGGTATAATTGACATTCTAGTTTAAAAAAAAGAAGAAAAAAAAAGAAAAAGGAAAAGAAAAAAATTTGAAGAAAACTTGTACGATTAATAAAGAGCGTTACGAGGTATTTAATGTCACCATTAAGAGATGACTTGTGACACAGATATTCACCTGCAAGGATAATCAAAGTTTCTTAACGATCCTCTTTACGTTTGGTATCTACCCTTGTTTGAAATAATTCTTACACACTCTTTATTTTTGTATATATTGCACTATCTTTAATCTACACCGCCTTGTAAATATCTAACCACCCTCTTTCACTATAAATTAAAAATTATTTCTCCTGTTACATTGCCTCTTTGTAAATAAATAGTAGTCTCTCATATATATAAAGGGAGAATGAGCTTTATTTATGAATCTTATTTGCGACCATCTTAAGCCACAAACATTTTTCAGGAGATTCACCATATTTTATCATTCTGTTTTTCTTCATTTTTTTCTTCATTTTTTATTCAATTTAAAAAATTTTTTTCTTGTCTTTCTTCTTTTTTTTAATTAATTATCGAAAAAGCAATCATCTAGAATTTTATTTCTTTTTTTTGTTATTATTTTAATAATTTCAATTTGGTAATAAATTGTCAAAGGATTATTTATTATTAATTTTTATTATTATTACATAAAAATAAAAAACATTAAATTATTTATTTGTATTGTTTTCTTTTGTCCTTTTGATAATAAATTTTGAAATTATTGATATTTTAAAAACCAAAAATTGAGCAAAATAATATTTTCTCAACTTTTTTGTTTAAAAATGTTTGTTTAACTATTAAACTATTATAACTATCTTGTAGGGTATTTAAAAATACATTGATTTACCCAAGATTCAATCACTTTTACCATATTTATAAAAAGTTATTCATATATTCATATAAACCCTTTTAAATATTTGTAACCGCAGTGGGAAACCAGCAGAAGATGAAAATTGTCTTAAAAAGAAGTTTAAATTAATTTGCTTTTAATTTTAATTACTTTTATAGACTGTGAACAATCTATATTGATGCTAGGATGTTGCTGAACAACATTTTGAAGGATAAAAAATTTTCTTGCAACTTTTAAACACTTTTGAATATTTGTAACCACAGCCGGAAATCATCAGAAGACCAAAATTGTCATAAAAAGAAGTTTAAATTAATTCCTTTCAATTTTAATGATTTTTATAAACTATAAACAATCTAGATTGATGCTAAAATGTTACTGAACAACATCCTAAAGGATAACAAATTTTATTGAAACTTTTAAATAAAAAAGTTTTTTAAAAAATTGAACTCTTGCAACGAATTTTTTTTAAATTTTCAAAAATTGAATTATTTCATACGAAGAACTATTATTAATTTTTTTTAAATAATTGAATTTTACCAAAGAATTCTATTATTTATAAAAATAATTGAGTTTGGGAGAATTTTATGAAAATTTCTCATAATTTTAATTAAATTGTTTTGAAGAATTGCTTTCGAGTTTCTTTAAAATAATGCAGAGTTTTTCAAAATAATTTTAATTGTTAGTTTTCAAAGTAATTGAATTTTATGTGAACAATTTCTTTCAAGTTTTTACAATAATCGTCTTTCTTTATAATTGAAATTAAACATTTAATTCTTGAATTTTATTAAAATTTTTTGAAAATAATTGAATTCTTGAGAAGAATTTTATCATTTATGGAAAATAATTTAATTCTTGAGAATAATTTTATTATTTATGGAAAATAATTTAATTCTTTGCGATGAATTTTACTATTTATAAAAGCAATTGAAGTGTTTCGAAGAATTTAATAAAATTTTAGATACTAAATGGATTCTTTAAAAAAATGTTATTAATAACTTTTTTTTAATTGAATTTTTCATGAAATGTTATTATAAAGTTGTATTAAAAATAATTGAATTTTTGCAAATTTTACTATTTATAGAAGTAATTGAATACCTTTGAAGTATTTTGTTATTTTTCTAAATAATTAAATTTTTTCAAGAATTTTTGAGAATAAATGAATTTTGGAGATGGATATTAATAATAATATATCCAATAACAAATGATTAATTATCAACAATTAATTATAATGTCTAACAATCAATAGTGTACTGAAAAGAATTATTAACGAATAGAAGAAAAACCGACAAATGGTTAATTCAATTAAGGAATCCGCCTACTTGAGATGTAATTTGAAATTGTAAAATATGATTATTAAATTATGAGAGATTGAAACTCGCCACTCGCCTCCAATGAGGCATGAATATGTTTCAAAATTAGCTGCAGACATTACATATAGGCATATATAATATCGACTTGTTGAATTTGGCATATCGACACGCCCACATTAATTGACATATATTGTGAATTCATATGACAGGGGTTACATGTCATATTTATTTATTATGTAATATCACTCTGCTCGAAATAAAAAAAAAGTTTAACCATATAAACAATATTCGACTAACAAGGGAACACAGGGGAATTTCTCAATTATTCAACGCATGTTGGAGTCTTAATAATATTATTAATTACATTATTATAATAATTTATTTGAAGGTACAAGAACTTCTGTTCGAATTTATAATATATTGAAGAATATTCTGATTTTTTTTCGAGGTAATGTTTTATTCATATAACTATATTCGTGAAATATAAAAGCGAAAGCCATAATAATGAAGAGTGTGCGCCGCGAGGGTTTATTCGCCAAAATTTGCCAATCTGCATTTTATTACATCGACAATATGTAGTTTATTGAACCAGGTTAACAGGATTGAATATATTTTCAGGCCTTGGAAATTCACTTTTTTTTTCTACTTTTTTTAATTATTTTCAAAAATCTGCGACTTTTTTCGACTTATTTGCAAAATTTGCGACTTTTTCGCCTTTTTTCAAATATTGCGAAAGAAAGTACTACATTTTTAGTATAAACTGCAAATTATTTCGATTTCTATCTACAGAAATTGAAAAAAAAATTTTATTTGATTCAAATAACCGATTAATTGACTATTATCAATTAATTATTCATTTGAATCAAACAATATTTATTAGAACCAATAATTTCAGTATTTAAAGCAAATACCATTTAATTGACCCCAATAAATATTATTTGATTCAATTAAATATATCATAATATTAAATTAATCGGTTATTTGTATCAAATAAATTTTTTTTTCACTGTATTTATTTAACGATAGTTGTTTAACAATCGCCTTCCCAAAAATTATTTTTGAATAATTTTTCCAATTAAATTTTCGAAATATAAAATTAAAAAGATTTTGAATAATTGAAATTTTGTAAAATTTAATCAAAAGGAATTGATTTTTTTTTTGCAAATATTTCAATTACAATTATTGACAATCAGAAGAATTTTAATAGAAAATTTTGTAAATAATTGCATTCTCAACAATTTTAATAAAAAATACAATACAATACAATTTTTTACAATAATTATTTTTAACATTTTGGAGAAAACAATCATTTTGAAAAATTTTAATTGAAATTCTTCATAAAATTAATTATTTTTTCTCTAAATTATAGAAAAAATCTTTTAAGAAATTTAATTATTCTCGAAAAATTGCCATTAAAATATTAAAAAAAAACTAATTCGTAATTTTATCGTAATTTTTTAAGATTCAATTATCTTGGACCTTTTTAAATTAAAATTCTTTAAAAATTTCATTTCTTTGACATTTTTTTAAAAATTTAATTATTTTCAAAAGATTTGAGTAAATTTCTATTAATTTTAGAAGATTTTACACAAATTTCAATTATTTTTAAGAGATTTAATTAAATTTAAACGATTTTACCAAATTTTAATTATTTCTAAGAGATTTTATCAAATTTCAATTGTTTGGATATTTTTCCAGTTTTTCATTGAAAAACTATTAATTTTCGAAAACTATTTAAAAAAATGTTTAAAAAATTAATTTTAAGAATTTCTTTATCATGATTTTTTGAAATTAGTTTATTTTATTAACTTTTAAAAAAAGAACAGTTACAGTTAGAATTATTATAAAAAATTGAATTTTTCTATTTAGATAATTGAATTCTCGAAAAACTTTCGGAAAATTATTAAACAATAATAATTGATTCAGAGATGAATAAATTTAGTTGAAAATTAGAAAAAATAATTGAATTTTAGAAGTTGTAATTTTAGTTGTAATTTTTAGAAATTATTACATTTTAGAAGGTTTTAAATTGAAATTTTTTAAATTTTATTTCCCGTGAAGAAAAGGAACAAGTATTTAAATATTTATATATCAAAATTAGTGAAGTTTTGAATAATTGAATTTAGAAATCAGCGAAAGGTCAGGGAAATAAAAAATAAAATTTTTGTGATAATATTGAATTAAATAAAAAATCGCTTTAGTAAAAAAAATACAAAAAAAAGTCGAAAAAGTAGTTACTTTATCTAGAATTTTTGTTAAATATTTTTTTTGACTAAAACGATTTTTTTTGCCCCTTAAAGTCCCCTCAACAAAAGTTGGGGAAGGAATCGAATTTTTGATGGGGAAAAAATAATTTTTTATTCAGAGGAAAAGTACCTATATATTTTTACTTTCTAATTTAAAGAAAAAAAAATTTAATTTAATGGAATATTTTTTGTTCGAAGAAATATTCTTTTATTCTTTATTATTTAAAATTCTTTTCTTATTCAAAAAGATCTCCTCGGAAAATTTTTTTTATTTGTTTGAAATATTTATTTATTCAAAGGAATATTTTTTGAAACAGTGAAATATTTTGAATATTTTGAATATTCTTTGAATAAAAAAATATTTTTTATCTACAAGAACATTCTTCAATTCAAATAAATATTTTTCGTCACTGTATAAAATATGGTGAGGTAATATTTTCAAAAAAAAAAAAAAAATCCGATGAACATCCTCTTTCATGACCATTTTGAAAAATAAAAAAATGATTAATAACATTATAATAATACTCGGGCAATAATAATTGTTGATCGGCTTTTGTCCTTGTCCTCTCGTTAGCCAAAATAAAAAAATTCTGACAGCCCATTGATTTATGAATTTCCTCTTGCAGTTACGGTGTTTCATTTGCAACACAAGGCGCGCATTATTGTGCAATTCTCTCTCATATGCGAGAGAGATCTTATATATCCCCAAACACGGCGACATTTACGGTTACAGCTTATGTTGTGTGCCTCTAATTTTTTTCCCCTCTTTTAACTTCGCTGCATTTGTTTAATGGGGGTCGCGAAAAAAAAAATAATGCAACCGGGCAAAACAGTCTGGCACTGACTGCTATACATTTACTCCATTTACTCCTTTAAGTCTTTTGTGAATCCCGATATTTAATATTCGTGAGTGTGTGTGTGTGCGTGCTCCTTTTTATTATATATACGCACACGTTCTGCTTTCTTTATGACAACCAACATTTTTAATACTACCAGCAATATAAATCCCGTAACTTGGAGAATTACATGCTTTCAAGTTTCACGGAATATACGCTGGGTTGAAATGCAAATTTTCTTCACAACCCTTTAGGAATGTGAAACCTTTTGCGATTTTTTGGTTCTTTTTTCCCCTTTTTTCTTTTTTTTTTTTGTTTAATATTTTTCTCTCGTGACTATACTCGAACAAAGGAGAGCCGCTAAGATTTTTTTATTACCTAAACCGTGTATATAGAATAAGTATTACGAAACCTTTTGTGTAATGAGATAATTGCGTATACAAATTTTACAAAGTACGTTTATAATGTATTATTATTTGCGGGCTTTTTTTTAAATTAAAAAAAAAATTAAAGGAAGTGAATTTATTGTTAACTTCTTTCTCCTTTAATTAAAAAAAAAAAAATTATTCTGAATTAAAAAACGTGTTAAGAAGTACTTCTGATATTTAATTTGTTTTCCTAAAAATATTAAAATTATTAAAATATAATTATTCATTATTTACTGTTTACCAATGTTTATAGTGAGAATAATTCATTAGTAATACAGGGTTGCAAAAAAAATTAATTTTGTTTTTCCCTCATTTCCATCGACAAAATTATAACTTTTTTCCTGAATCTAAAATATATTTTGATCCACTATAAAAATTATTAGATAATCAAAAAAAATGTTCAGACAAAATTTTAAAACTTTATTTCTGAATCTAAAAAATATTCTGAATCAATTATTTAAAAAAATATTATTATAAAACATGAAGATATCGATCAATATCTTCATGTTTTATAATAATTTAAATTTCCATAAAATTTTTCAAAAAAAAAAAAAAAATTACATTATTTACAAAAATTTAAATAAAATCCTTCTCCAGAATTCAATATCATTTTTACAAGTACTAGCTCCTCCGACGGCCGCAAGCGGCCGTCTACGGTGCTAGTTTTTATATGTTCATTGTCCAAGTCCATTATTTCATTAATAATAATATTCAAATTTTTTCAGTTAATAATTTGCTTATTTATATTTGAAATGTTGACGTTTTTTTTGACAATGCAAAATAAGATTTATTATGAGTACTTTCTCTTAACAAAAATAAAATTTATATATTCGCGCTCTTTTTAAATAACATACGACTGCAGCGCCACCTTCACATGTACAAACAATTTTAAAAACACCCTTCTATTAAGATTTTACATTCTCATTGCCCATTCTTTACTTCGATACTTTTCGATACATTCGACCTTTCCACTCCATGTCTTTTTTAAGAAAGGAATAACATTTTTCATATAAATTCAATTATTTAAAAGTGGAATAAAATTCGTTGTAAAAATTCAATTATTTTCATAAATAATATAAAATTTTCCATAGGATTTCAATTATTTTAAATAAAATTTTAAATAAATTCCTCGGAAAATAATTTTCAAAAATTTTTTGCCAGAATTCAATTAATAATTGAATTCTTGCAAAAAAATCTACTATTTTAATAAAATTTCTCAAAAGAATTCAATTATTTAATAAAAAATGAAATAAAATTCGTTGTAAGATTTTAATTATATTTTGAAAAATAATAAAATTTTCCATAGGATTTCAATTATTTTTAATATAATTTTAAATAAATTCCTCGGAAAATGGAATTATTTTCAAAAATTTTTTGCAAGAATTCAATTACATTTTACAAATAATGAAATTTTTCGATGAAATTCAAATATTTTCAAAATCTACTATTTTAATAAAATTTCTCAAAAGAATTCAAATATTTTTTTTTTTTAAAATGTATTCAAATTCGTTGTAAGAATTCAATATTATTTTTATAAATAATAAAATTTTTCATAGAATTTCAATTATTTAAAAGAAATTTAATAAAATTCTTTGAAATTCTTCACTGGATTTCAATTATTTTTTAAACAATAAAATTTATTCTTCTCAGGAATTCAATTATTTTTAAAAATTTCAATAAAATCCATTGCATGAATTCTATTATTCTCCAAAATAATAAAATTCTTCTAAGGATTTCAATTATTTTGAATACAATTTTAAGTAAATTTTTCGAAAAATGTGATTATTTTCAAAAATTTTATTAAAAATCTTCGAAAGAATTCAATTATCAATTATTTTTAAAATAATTTTTGCAAAAGTTCCTTGAGAATTTTCAAATCCATTTGTTTACAATTAAATATTACGAAATTTCGATTATTCACAAATTCTTTAATTAACTATTTAGAAAATAAAATAACTTGAAATAATTTTTTATAAAAATTCAATTAAACTTTTCCAAAAAAAATTAATTCTACAAAATTGTCAGTTAAAAGTAGAAAAAAATTTAAATTTTTAAAGATTTTAATTTAAAATCTTCTCAAAATTCAATTCTTTCAAAAAATTTACGTTATAATACTTTTAATATTCAATTATTATCTAAATTTTTATTATTTTCTTTTATCTAAATTCATTTTTAACTAATTTTTATTAGATCTATGAGAATTCAATTATTTAAATACAAAAATAAATAATTCATTGAATAAACGAATGTTTCTCAAAATTCAATTCTCATAAAGAATTTTATCAATAAATTTTTAAATAATTGAATTTTTTCGACGAATTTCCATAAAATTTTCAAGAATAATGACATTTTTCGAGAAATTCAATTAAAATTGTATTAAAAATAATTGAAATTCTGCAATGAATTTTATTTTTCATGAAAATAATTGAATCTCTGTAAAAAATGTTATTATTTATGAAAACAATTGAATTATTGCGAACGTATTTATAAAAAATTTTTGTAAATTGAATTCTTTTGAAAAATTTTATTAAAATAATAGATATTGAAATCATTGAATCGAGGAAAATTTTCGAAAATAATTAAAATTTTTCCGCATGAATTTTATTAAAATTTTTGAAAATAATTGAATTTTGGAGAAGATTTTTATTATTTTTAAAGATAATTTTGAAATTTTGTCGAGAATTTTTGTTTTAATTTTTGAACATAATTGAATTTTTGCATAGAATTTTATTACTTTTGAAAATAATTGTATTTCTGCAATTATTTGTAATTTCTCCAAAATTCAATCTTTTCCTTTTACTTTAATAAAAATCCCTGACTTTTCCCTGATTAAGTAGCTAATCTTCATAATTTATAATTGAGTAAAAAATATTTCTATTAAAAATATTCTTATTTTAAATAAAAAATGTTAAAAAAATTATTAGAATTAGAAAAAAAATTTAAACTTCCTTTTTCCCAAATTTTGAGTGTTATAATACTTCTAAAACATGTTTATTACTTTAAAACAATAAGTTGCCTGACAATTAGAATTTATATATTTTCTTTTAGTAAATTATTAATAAAGAGTTATTAATAAGAAAATATTAATAAAGAGTTATTAATAAGAAATAATAATAAAGTGTTATTAATAAAGATAATACTATTTATAAAAAAATTTTTCAACCAAAACTATATACAAACTCGCATTTAATTGAGATTCAATCGTTATTCCCTCTTTTGTTTTCTTTTTATAATGATTATCATAAGAATTTTTTTCTCCCTGATAAATATATTAAAATAAGTGTAAATCGCACGGACTGGTTAAGAAATTACTTAATCTTATCAGTAGTTGGACGATAGCAGGAAATGTTTTGTTTTATATCCTTTTAAAGTTGAGGTTGAATAATCGTTCGTCAACCTGTTTTCTTCACTTATAAACATTTTACCTCTTTGATAGGAAGTGCTCACTGATTGCCATCGAATGTTATTAGTCATTAACTATTATCAGAATTATACATAATTGGATTCAAGCGGCTCAGCAGTAAATTGCGGAAACATCTTTGTTTTCTAAAACTTTCAGAGAAAAAAAAAGAAAAAAATAGCGTAAAACTTTATACCAGTCTTGTGTGTATCGTATTTTTTTTTATTCCGATATAAAACGTGTCAGATTATCGTTTCTATCTAAATCTATGAATTAATCGAAAGATGCTAATAAAATACTGTCATGTCATTTACTGATTGCTTCACTAAGCTTTTCTACACTAAGCTCTCATTTTTATTATTATCATTATATTTTAATTATCGTTTTGAATCTTGTTTTACATTTTATTTATCGTCGTCGTTTCTTTTTCACTGTTTTTATTATTATTTTCTTAATTAATTTATTATTTCATAATATTTAATTATGAATAAATATTAACTCAAAAATTATTAGTTAATAATTACTTTGTAAAAAAAGATATAAATTTTATTTTGTTTTATTTTTTTAAATAACTGTGAAATCGACTGATAATAAATTGATAATGATAAAAATTAATTTTATAATAAACTAATTTAAAAATAAATTTAAAAATAAATTTTAAATCTAATTTAAAAATAAATAATTCTTAATTTTATTTTTATTAATTTATTCTTTATTAGTTTAAAATATTTATTTATTTGTAAAAATATTATTTCTAATAACTGTAGACTTAATGAAGAATAATTTTTACTTATTTTATTTTATTTATTTTTATAATAAAAATATTATATTTATTATTATTTATTATTATATTTTTATATTAAATTTATTATATGGGACAAAACATCAATAAACCTTTAAATAATTTTTATTATTTAAAATTCATTATTATTTAACTTTACAGTATTAAAAAAAAAGATAAAAAGAAAAAAAAGAAAATTAATAAAGAATATTTCAAATCTTCCAAATTAATAAAAAAATATTTTCGAAAATAATTTTTTAAAAATGTTTTCACTTCTTTCAAGTAGAAAATCGAGTTAAAAAGTTCCAAACTTTTATTTTTGAACAATTTTTATGGCCCATAATAACACCTGCTTGTTACTACAGGTGAAGAAAATATATGTATAACTTCTTTGTGAGTCAAGATGATTCTTCATTCTCAAATTAGTTTCTAGAATGACGTGTAACGTTTCAATATGTAAATTTGCTGTTTTCCATTTCGTTTGTCATAAATGAAAGAGTAAATTCAAAAAAAAAGAATACTCTTAAACTCACGTTGCAAAATTTTTGTTTCCTTTTTCTTTTATTGCTGATAAATTTTGTGAACAAAGAAACGAATTTTTTTTTTGTCTACAAAAAATATTTTTTAACTCTGACACATTTTATATTTGAGAATGTATAAGAAAAATCAAGCTGCTAAAAATCATTTTTATAATCTATCACATAAAAGGAGAAGAGATTTATTTCCACGAATAAAAATGATTCTTAAACGGAGAATAAATAAAGAAAAAATAAAAAGTTCATAAATAAAAGGAAGGTTATTTGACAAAAAAAAAAATGCTGTAACAATATAAAATTAAAAAAAAAACTTTTTTAATTTTTTACACTTCATTTAAAATCAGTAATGAAAAAAAGAAATATTAGAAAAGAAATACTTCTCTTCAAGTATAGTTTGATTTGTAATGATTAAGATGAATGTGCGCATTTTCTTATGAACTTTTGAATGACTATTAATTTCCTTTGTGAGTTTGACAAAAACTTTCGACGAATTTGTCAAGAGAAAAAAAAGAACTTCTCTATGATTTATTCTCAACTTTAATCGTAAATATTTATTTATTAATTTATGAATACTAAATAAATAATGGTAATAATAATAATAAAATAAGAAAATAAATAATGAAATAAATATATTTTTTTGTAATTATTTTGTTACCCATTTACGATCCAATGATTGGACTGCGGGGATTGTAAAATAAATAAATAATTAATTATTAATTATTATTAATATTTATTATATTCTAAATAATATAAATAATAAGAAATATAAGCAATAAGAAATATAAATAGTAAGAAATATAAATAGTAAGAAATATTAATAATAAGAAATATTAATAATAATTAATAATTATAGTTAATTATTAATTATTATTAATATTTATTATTTATGTTCCGCAGAACTTACTGATAATTTCACCTATAGAAAACCAATCAAGGAAAAAAATAGAAAGAGAAATATTTCGAGGCGAAATAATTAATCATATCACTTGCATTAATATAAGTGTGCTCATAAAATTCAAATTATGTTCATATCTCAAAGGATGATTTAAATTATACCATTTACAGAGATTCTTTTTTATCACAATGATTGATCTTTATTCTACGAAACTAAAGAGTAATTTTTCAAGGAAGAATATATTATAGCACTTCCAAACGATATTGTATAATAATCTGTAATATAACTTTCTTTTTCTTTCTTCGACTCTCATGACTACTAATGCAACTAATCATCCTGTGACCTTTGATAGGAAACTAATTAATTCCAAAAGTAATTACGTTATGAAATAGTTTAAAAAAGTAGGAGGGGAAATATTTATTATTTCTATTCTCAATTAATGAGTGCAAATCAATAATTTGTGAATAAAAAAGAGAAAATATTGTGTTAAAAAATATTTACATTCAGATAAAATTTATTACAATTTGTAATGTTGACAAAAGGTCAGTGGAAAAAGTCATTTATAGTCAAGCGTTTGATAATTTCGTGATTTTATAAATTTTATTTATTTATTTATTTTTTATAAAGTTTTTATTTCTATATTCGACAAGTATAGTAAAATTCAATTTTTGTCTGACGTTTGAATTTTTTGTAAATTTATAAGTATTATAACAAGTGTTTAGTCAGTCATTTCAATATTTAAAGTTGTTTATCAGTAGTAAAAATAATTTATCGTCAGGCGCCGTTTAATAATTTTGTAATTTTCCTACAAGTAGTAAAAATCCATTTTCGTCAGACATTTGACATTTTTTGTAAAGTTATAAGCAGTAAATTAAGTGTTTAGTCAGTCATTTCAATATTTAAAGTTGTTTATCAGTAGTAAAAGTAATTTACAGTCAGGCGCCTTAAATAATTTTATAATTTTCCTACAAGTAGTAAAAGTCAATTTTTGTCAGACATTAGATTTTTTTTAGTAAATTTATAAGTAGTCAATTTAATGTTTAATCAGAGATTACAATTTGCAAAAATTTATATCAGTAGTAAAAATAATTTATAGTCAGACGCCGTTTAGTAATTATATAATTTTTAACTAGTAGTAAAAATCCATTTTCGTCAGACATTTTTTGTTTTTGTAAATTTACAAGTAGTTAAATAATTGTTTAGTCAGACATTAAAATTTCTAAAGTTTTTTATCAGTAGTAAACAGTATTTATAGTCAGGCGACGTTTAATAATTATGAAAATTTTTCTACAAGTAGTAAAAGTCAGTTTTTGTCAGACATTAGAATTTTTGTTAAATTTACAAGTAGTCAATTTAATGTTTAATCAGACATTAAAAATTTGTAAAAATTTATATCAGTAGTAAAAATAATTTATAGTCAGGCGACGTTTAATAATTTTCAAAATTTTTCTACAAGTAGTAAAAGTCAGTTTTTGTCAGACATTAGAATTTTTGTGAATTTACAAGTAGTCAATTTAATGTTTAATCAGACATTAAAATTTGTAAAAATTTATATCAGTAGTAAAAATAATTTATCGTCAGGCGCCGTTTTTAATTTTGTAATTTTCCTACAAGTAGTAAAAATCCATTTTCGTCAGACATTTGACATTTTTTGTAAAGTTATAAGCAGTAAATTAAGTGTTTAGTCAGTCATTTCAATATTTAAAGTTGTTTATCAGTAGTAAAAGTAATTTACAGTCAGGCGCCTTAAATAATTTTATAATTTTCCTACAAGTAGTAAAAGTCAATTTTTGTCAGACAATAGATTTTTTTTTGGTAAATTTATAAGTAGTCAATTTAATGTTTAATCAGAGATTACAATTTGCAAAAATTTATATCAGTAGTAAAAATAATTTATAGTCAGACGCCGTTTAGTAATTATATAATTTTTAACTAGTAGTAAAAATCCATTTTCGTCAGACATTTTTTGTTTTTGTAAATTTACAAGTAGTTAAATAATTGTTTAGTCAGACATTAAAATTTCTAAAGTTTTTTATCAGTAGTAAACAGTATTTATAGTCAGGCGACGTTTAATAATTGTGTAATTTTTCTTTAAGTAGTAAAAGTCAATTTTGGTCAGACATTTCACTTTTTTGGAAATTTGCAAGTAGTCTATTAAATGTTTAGTCAGACATTGCAATTTGTAAAAATTTTGTATGAGTGGAAAGCATAATTTTTAGTCAGACGCTGTTTAAAATTCTTTTTGTTTTCATACAAGTAGTAAAGGTACGTTTTCGTCAGACAAATTATTTTTAATAATAAATCAGTGCCACTTTTCTTAATGTGAAAAAATTTTGCATTAGTAGCAAGATTTATATCTAGTCAGTCGCTCCATTCATATAATGCTTATGCTTCAATGCTAAGTCCGTCATAGTAAATCACTTTTTAAAATCTTACGATTTAAATTACAAGTAGTAAAAGTTACTTACAGTCAGACGTAATTTTACAACTAACATGAAAATCATCAATTGCTTTTAGTAGTAGTAATTAATTTTAGTCAGACTGTAAAAAAAGTAGTAACAGTTCGTTTTAGTCAGACACAATATTTTGAATTGTAAATTTTTTAATTAGTAGTAAAAGTTAAGCAGTTCTAAATTTCTAATTTAAAATTTGTAATTTCAAATTTGTAATTTCAAATTTGTAATTTCAAATTTTTAATTTTAAATTTGTATTTTTAAATTTGTATTTTGAAATTTGTATTTTTAAATTTGTAATTTTAAATTTGCAATTATAAATTTATAATTTGCTAGTAAAAAAATTTGGTTGTGGTAGCAAAAGTCATTACTGTTGCTGCCACAACTAAATTTTTTTACGAGCAAATTATAAATGTAAAATTACAATTTTAAAACTACTTGTGAGACAAATAAAAAATTTAATTACTAATTGAAAAAAATTGTTTCACAATAAAAGTGTTTTTACTTCTAAAAAAAAATGTTTAACAAACCAATAAAAAAATCCACACACCCGAAATTAAAATACACAGCACGTAAGAAACAAAAAATTCTCCATGAATCACATCTCTCCTCTTGTGTTTAATGTTTTGACAACAATGAGCGCGGAATATAACATGAATAGAATAAATATACATAGAAAATTACGAACACGTTAGTTATGTGGGAAGTTCAGAGACTTTATGGTATATATTCACGTTCAAAAAATAAAAAAACGAGGATGAGAATTCACAGTAAGAATATTAAATAGATTCTTCTTTTTTTTTTTTTTTTAATTTAGAATGCAGGTGGACACGCGTTAATATTCAAAGCTTACGAGAGGCGTGCCATTGAAAATGAAAGCCTCAAAGTATATGCACATAAAGAGAGAAAGAGAGAAAGAGAGAGAAGGTTAAAAGCGAAATAGAAAGAGAATGAAAGAAAGGAAGAGGGATATAAGAAGAACGAGATTTATGATTAACGAAGTTCGGCGCCAAGATTGGAAAATTCATCGATGAAGGGCCGCTTGATTTATGCATCCTTTTCCGAGCGAGAATTTATCAAGCTTGAAATTTTAAAGTGATCCTTCCGCATTGCATGTATTATTCAGTCGAAACAAATTGGGACACGTACGAGATTATTTTTTATCGATTAATATATTTAATCTTTTGTCTGCTTTGTAACAACACTACGAAATATTGTTATTATTATTATCATCATCATTATTATTATTATTATTATTATCATTATCATTATTATTAATATTATTATCATTATTATTGTTATTGTTGTTATTATCTATTACTATTTTCATTCTTATTCTTACTATTATCATAAATAGCTAACGTTACTTCAATTTTTGAATAATTTCTGATTAAAAATTTACAAAATTCACTTATTAAGTACATAATTAATTATTATTGTTCACTATTTTCGAAATTTTTAATAAAATTCTTCGGAAGAATTCAATTATTTTTAAAAATTTTAGTTAACTTTTCTAAACAATTCAATTATTTCTATAAATAGTAAAACTCTTCGCAAGAATTCAATTATTTTCATAAATTATAAAATTCTTCGGAAGAATTCAATTATTTTTAACAATTCAATTATTTTTTTATATAGTAAAATTCTTCGCAAGAATTTAATTATTATCATAAATCATAAAATTCTAAGTGAGAATTCAATTATTTTTTTTAGTTAATTTTTCTAAACAATTCAATTATTTTCATAAATCATAAAAATCTGTGGAAGAATTTCATTATTATTTTTTTAATTAGTAAAATTCTTTGTCAGAATTCAATTATTTTAAAAAAAATTTTAATAAATTTTGTCGAAAAAATTCAATTATTTTTGAAAATTTTTCAATTAATCCTTCGAAACAATTAAATTATTTTTATAAATAGTAAAATTCTTTATAAGAATTAAATTATTTTTATAAATCATAAAATTCTTTTCAGGAATTTAATTATTTTCTTCAACACATTTTCATAAAATTCATGAATTAAATTTTTAATCATAATTATTAAGATACACGATTATTTAAAAAAATTAAACAAAATTTTGTATTTAATTCAATTATTTTTTTCCAAGTTTTTTTATGAAAATTATTAAAAAAAACTATATTATTTAAAAAAATTAAACAAAATTTTTTATTTAAATCAAATATTTTCCAAGTTTTCTATTAAAATTATAAAAAAAGTAGGTACATTATTTTCAAAAAAGTTCAAGAAATTCTTCAAAAGGAATTTAATTATTTTCACGAAAAAACTTTAATAAAATTGTTTAGAAGAATTTAATTTTCTATTAATAAATTTAATGAAACTTGATAGTAAAATTATTAATTAGATACAATTATTAATAAATCACGATTATTTAAAAAACTTTAAAGAAATTATTCATAAAATTTAATCACTTTAAAAATTTTCAATTAAAATTAGTAAAAAAAGTAAAGGCTCCATTATTTTCAAAAATTGTAAAGAAATTTTTCAAAAGAATGTATTTAGGAATTTCAAAAATTTTGATAAAATTCTTCGCAAGAATTCAATTATTATTATTTTTTCATAAATTTTAAAATTCTTTGAAGAAATTCAATTGTACACGGAGAGAAATTTATAGTAGTGGGTAACATAATTGTGGTTAGGGTGACCATCTTTAATGCTACGTATACAGACAGCTATCTAGATAGTCACCGTTACCATCAATATCATCAGGAGTAACATCTTGGTAGTACGGGATAGCATAACTATATTTTTTTTAGCATCTGTGATGGTTGGCAGTAGCATAATGATAGTATCGTGTAACATCATCTTTTTAACATCAAAATCTGACTATCCATTTCTCTCAGTGTATTGCAATTTTTTGGATAAAATACTTTGCAAGAATTTAATAATTTTCAATGTATTAATTTTAAAACTGAAAACATTAAAAAAGAAAAATTATTTTAAATGTTAGGAAATAAAAAAGCAATTAATAACTAACTTCAAACTGTGAACAGATTTCCGGAATACAACGATTATTAATATAGATGAAGATAGAAGACGAAGATTTTTATTATTATTATCAATATTATTATTCTTATTATTATTATTATTATTATTTTTTTTTTTTTGTTACAATCATTTCTTATAAAGCACAAAGGAACATCTTTATCGTTATATGTCAATACTGTCATGCGGAGTGTTCACGATATTTCAACTTTCTTTTCTCTCTCTCTCTTTATATGTAAGGATCATTTTTTATGAGCTGAACAAGATAAATATCTGAGCGGAAATAAATACACTAAAATATACCCACATAAAAAAATAAATAAAAAATTTTAAAATATAAATTAAAAAACTAAAATATGAAATGTAATTTATTCCTTTTGTTTTTTACCTGCGTTGTTGTATTTAAAATTTTATTTTGTTCTGCTGGTTAAAATGAATGAAATTTATTTATTTTTCTTCTAATTAAGATTTTATTATAATAATATTGTGTCACAATACACATAGAAAAATGATTTATTTGAACCAAATATATGTTCGTAATAATTAAAAGTATATTTGTTTCACAAACTACTAACTTTTTCATTTGGTTCAAAGAAAAATTTTATTTGATAAAAATAATTTTTTTTTCTAAGCGAAAATAAACTTTTTATTTGAAACAAATTAAATTTATTTGAACCAAATATATTTTATTTAGTTACAATCAATTTTATTTAGTTTTTTGAACCAATGATAACATTTTAAAAAAAATTGTTTTCCAACAAGAATCAACTTTTTATTTCAACAAAATAAAATTGATTTCAACCAAAATATTATTTAGTTCAAAATTCAAAATTTCAAATAAATGTTATTTAGTTTTCTGAATCAATAATAATATTTTGTTAGCACTTTTTTTTTAATCAAACAATTTTTTTTACACTGGAATCAATTTTTTATTTGAATCGAATAAGATTGATTTGAACTAAATAAAATATATTTAGTTGAAACAATTTTTTTTTTTGAACGAAATTTAAACTTTTCAGTTGTTAATTAACAATTCTTTTTTGGAATACAATCTAGGAATGTTTATTTATGTCTCCCTCAAAAATAAAAATCTTTTTAAGAAAAATTAATAGCCAGCATAATTGTGATTTTCATTATTCCAATATTTAGTCTTGAAATCTTACTAAAAAATTTTTGAATTAAAAAAGGGAAAAATACCAGAGGCACTTAGTTTGGTTGATAAGGATTGAAATACTATAAAAATTTTGAAAAGCCAACTTACCATTTTGCAAAAAATTGATCGAAATTGTGATAATTGACTGCTTGGTAATTAAACCGACATTTTGACACAAAACCTAATTTTCAAAATACATTACAAAGTCTGGAAGAAATAAATAGAATATTTAGTTTTGATACTAAGTAAATAAATTTAAAAAAAATGATAATTTTGCAAATTAGATAAAAAAAAATTAGTAGTTCAATGCCGGTAATGCAGAAATCTACCCCAAATTTTGAGTCAAATTTGCAAAAAAATACAAGAGGCACTCAGATTAGAGACTAAATAACGTGACTATAGAAAGACGACAAAAATATTCCCCCCCAATTTTTTACAATTTAACCGGAAATGGGTAAAGTTTCCTTCTCGGACACCGACTCCCCAAGCTTCAAACCGAGACAAAAAGGAAGCAAATTTTTTCCACTCATTGTGAAATAAGGGAAAAAGGACAAAAACGACAAAAACGAAAAAAAAAATGAAGCGAGAGGGGGAAAAGTTGAAAAAAAGGGAATATAATGTAATTCAGGATTGAAATATTAACAAGAAGTATGTAAATGTGGGTTCGTGCATCGCCATTCATGCGGATAAGCGAGGCATTGAAATACCAACTTCCATATTGCTTATCGCAACATTCTGGTAACGCGAACGGTGTAAAAAGTGTAGACAACAATAAAAGCAAACTTGATGTACGATACGAAGCGGTTGCGTAGTATTACATGAACCGGAAGTGTTCGCTATCTTGGGTTCGCTGCCCTTTCCCGCGTGTTGATAAAAAACCGATTCGCATTGCCAGTGCATCTTTTCCCTTCCTCGTTCTTCTAAACCCTCTTTTCCTATATAAATATATATGCTTCATGATGGGGGTGAACCTTTCACACATACACACACACATTTGTTCACTTCATCTTGCATTTTATTTTTCTCCTTCCGTCTCATCTATAAAATTGACTGTGATTTTTAATTAAACTCCAAGTGGCAGCTCATTAATTCCTAATTAGCGGCAGTCTCACTTTAACAAGTCGCGCTTCGCTCACTTACTCTGTCTCTCTCACTCTTCATGTCTTATTCTTTCTCTCTCACTCTTTCTCTCTTGTATATTCGAAAGGAAAAACGAACTTTCGACAAAACACTTTTCTAATTAATATTTCAATTAAAAAATAAATAAAAAAATTAATAATCAAAGGAAAAACGAACTTTTGACAAAAAAACATTTCCAATTAATATTTCAACAAAAAATAAATAAATAATCGAAGAAAAAACGAACTTTTGACAAAACATTTTTGCAATTAATATTTCAACAAAAAATAAATAAATAGAAACAAAAGGAAAAATACAATTCCTATAAAAAAACTTTTTGAATTGATATTTCAATAAAAAAGTAAATAAACAAATAAATAAAATCAAAGGAAAAACGTACTTCAGACAAAACACTTTTCCAATTAATATAATTTCTATAAAAAAATATAGACCAATTAAAAGAAAAAACGCACTTCCGACAAAACAATTTACCAATTAATATTTCAATAAAAAATAAATAAAAAAACAAAAAAAATTAATTAAAAAAAAAAAATTAAAAATAAATAAATAAAAATGAATACAGGCTTCGCACTCGATAATTAATTTAAAAAAACTAGCAAAAAATACTAAGATTAGAGAATTTGGTAAAAAGTAAATATCCGAAAATTAAATTAGACACCCTTAAAAAATTTATTTTTGTCGATTCAGAAAAATTTGATTCTGTACTTCCCTGATTTCCATAAAAAATATTCATTTCTTTTCTTATCTTACTTCAATTCTAAATTTTTCTAAAATTCAATTTTTTTAAAAAATATTTCTTAAAATATAAAATGTATTGCAATTATTTTATTGCAAAATTTAATTTAATATAGGTAGCTTAAAATCAATTATTCTGGTCAGAAAGTTCTAAGAGAATTCAATTATTTCAGTTTTAAATACAAAAATAAATAATTGAATGAATAATTGATTATTTTTATCAAAAATTTTATAAATAATTGAATTCTTTCGATGAATTTTAATAAAATTTTTAAGAATAATTAAAATTTTTTGAAGCAATTTATTTAAAATTGTATTATTAAAAATAATTGATGTCCTGCGAAGAATTCTGTTATTTATATTTTATAGGAATATTTAAATTTCTGGAATAAACTTTATTATTTGTAAAATAATTGAATTTTATGGAAAAAATAAGAAATTTTTTTTTTTTGCATAATTGAAATTTTTTGTGAATTAAAAATTAAAATTTTTAGAATATAATTGACTGTCTCAGAAAAATTTTAGAATTAACTTTTTTTTAAATAATTGAATTCTCTCGAAAATTTGCAATTTTTTAAAAATAATTTTATAAAAATCTTTGAAAATAATTGAATATCTACGAAAATTTTATTAAATATTTTTAAAAATAATTGAATTTTGCAAAAAAAAAAATTTAATTTAAAATTCTAATGAAAATAATTGAATTCTTGAGAGAAAAGTTATAAAAATTTTGTAAAATAATTGAATTTTGTCGAAGAATTTTATTAAAATCTTTGAAAATAATGACATTCTTTCGAGAAAGTCAAGTAAAAATTAAAATTGTATTAAAAATAATTGAATTCTTTTAATGAATTTTATAAGAAATATTTGAAAATAATTGAATTTTTGCGGCAAATATTATTATTTATAAAAAGAATTTAAATTTTTCAAAATAATGACACTCTTGGGAAGAATTTTATCAAAATTCTCTAAAATAATTAAATTTCTGCTAAGAATTTTATTAAAATTCACTAAAATATTTAAGTTCCGGAAAATATTTTATAAATTAAGAAAATAATTCAATTTTTGGGAAGAATTTTACTAAAGTTTCTAAAAATAATAAATAATTAATTAGTAAATTAGTGAAAAATAAAATTTAAAAAAATTTTTAATCTAAAATTATTCCAAAATTAAAATTAATAATTAAAAATAAAAATTTTTTATTTCCATAAATAATTAATAAATAAAAACTGATTAAAACTAAGAAATAGAATAGATTTAATACAATTTCAATTATACGCGACAATAGAATAACTCCTGACATGATAATGAATGAATGAAGAACTTGAAAATTTTAATTAAATAAAACTAAATTGAATTTTGATATTAGCAAAAACAATATAATGTTAGGTATTTCTTTTGTTTTTTGTGTGAGAAAAATATTTTCACATCTATTTCACTTCGTCCCGTAATAATTAAAGGGCATTAAGATGTCATGCTGTTACTTTCCTGGAAAGCTTGATAATAATATAATGAAGACAAACGACCAACTTGAAGTTAACTGAGTAAGGCAGTGTCTATAGCAAAAATTGTATAATTTTTGCGAAAATGTAATTGATACACTGGTAATTTCATCAGGAAGAGATAATACTAATTCCCATACCATGAAGGGAAATAAATATTTCCGATCTTAATTAATATTTAATATAGATCACTCAGAAAGCAATATATTTGAGTCCAATTTAATTATCCTTGTTATAGAGTCAACCAAAAATTATTTTTGAATTAAAAATAATAATAATTTTTATTCAATGCGTAATAAATTTGATTCAATAAATTATTAAGTTAATATTCAAATAAATAAAAATTACGTTATAAATAAAAATTTATAAATTAAATTACAAAATATGTTTAATTCAAACATATTTTTTTGGTTCGCTACTTATTTTTGGATAAGAAAAGATATTTTCTCATTGAAGAAAATGTATCGAAAATCATAGTACAAGAGGAAAAAAAAATTTTAAATTGAATCAAATTATCGTAATTGTGCGGAAAAATAGTACAGATATTAGTTACACATTATTTATCCATAGACTCATCGGAGAATCTAGTTTGAAAAATGGAAAGCCTGATTTCTCCTCTATGATTTCACCTCTTGAAATGACAAATGTGTCAGTTTTCAAAGATCTATATTATTTCTCTCTTCCATGAGGAGATATTGAAGATGTGAATATTTTTACGCTAAAATCGCTTTGTAATGAATAATAATTTCAGCACTATTCATGACAACTTTATTTACAAACTGCAAACATTTCCTAACTGTATTTAACGAGCAGTTGAAAGCAATTAAAATTATAACAATTTAATATATTCACAGAAAAAAAAAATTCACAAAGAAAAATTTATTTAAAATTCTAATATTATTGGTAAATTCTCGTATCAGTAGTAAAAGTCACTAATAGTCAGACGATGTAAATAAAAATTCTTGTCGTTTTTGCACAAGTAAAAATCAGTTTTAAGCAGACAATTATTTTTTAAATTTTTCTGAGTTGTAAAATACAGTTTTCGTCAGAATTAAAATTTTTCATTTCTTTCAGTAGTAAAAGTCATTCACAGCAAGACGGAAGTAAATACTCTTCTGATTTTTGAACAAGTAGTAAAAGTCAATTATAATCAGACAAGTATAGTAAAATTCATTTTTTTCGGACGTTTGAATTTTTTTTTAAAGTTATAAGTAGTATATCAAGTGTTTAGACAATCATTTAAATATTTAAACTTGTTTATCAGTAGTAAATGTAATTTATAGTCAGGTGCCTTAAATAATTTTCTAATTTTCCTACAAGTAGTAAAAGTCAGTTTTTGTCAGACATTAGAATTTTTGTAAGTTCGGTGAAACTAGCGACCCGCCGGTAGCCAGCCATCAGAAGAATCCATAGGCGCCGACACACATAGTAGCGCGGTGGCCCTATACGGTTCAATCAACGCAAAATAACGTACGCTAGCAATTACAGTTTATAGAAAAAAATTGCAAAAGTCACATTTTAAACAGCAATAATCCCCCTTTAATTTGCGACCAAGAAACAAAGAATTGGTCAAAAATTATTCGAGTTATGAATTTTTTTCCGATTTTTTTTCCATTTTCGTTTTTCTGATGCGGGCGGGTGGGGACGCTGGCTATCAAAAATTTTTTAAATAACTTCTTATTGGTCACATTTTAAGAAGCATTAATCCCTCTTTAATTTGCGATCAAGAAACAAAGAATTAGTCGAAAATTATTCGAGTTATGAATTATTTTCCGATTTTTTTTCTATTTTTCGTTTTTCTGATACGGGCGGGTGGGGGCGCTGGCTATCAAAAATTTATTTAAAAAATTTTTAATTGTCACATTTTAAGGAGCATTAATCCCCCTTCAATTTGCGACCAAGAAATAAACATTTGGTCTAAAATTTTTAAAGTTATGAATTTTTTTCCGATTTTTTTTCCATTTTCGTTTTTCTGATGCGGGCGGGTGGGGACGCTGGCTATCAAAAATTTTTTAAATAACTTCTTATTGGTCACATTTTAAGAAGCATTAATCCCTCTTTAATTTCTTTTTTATTTCTTGGTCACAAATTAAAGGGGGATTATTGCTCTTTAACTCTCTGCTGATGCTAACGACCGTTATCGTCAAAAGTTGTCATTCTGGATGCCTGGTGGGGACTATGGGATTTACGTTCTTTGGCAATAGAGTGGGGATAAGTTAGCATCAGCAGAGGGTTAAAATGTGACTATTGCAATTTTTTCTATAAACTGTAATAGCTAGCGTACGTTGTTTTTGCGTTGATTGAACGTTATAGGGCCACCGCGCTACTTTGTGTGTTGGCGCCTATGGATTCTTCTGATGGCTGGCGGCCGGCGGGTCGCTAGTTTCACCGAGCCATTTTTGTAAATTTACAAGTAGTCAATTTAATGTTTAATCAGACATTATAATTTTTAAGGTTTTTTTTATCAGTAGTAAAAGTAATTTATAGTCAGGCGCCGTTTAATAATTTTTTAATTTTTCTGCAAGTAGTAATAATCCATTTTCGTCAGACGTTTGACTTTTTTTGTAAAGTTATAAGTAGTATATTAAGAGTTCGGTCATTTTTTTCAATATTTAAAGTTGTTTATCAGTAGTAAACGTAATTTACAGTCAGGCGTCTTAAATAATTTTATAATTTTCCTACAAGTAGTAAAAGTCCATTTTTGTCAGACGTTAGATTTTTTGTTAATATATACGTTAGTCAATTTAATGTTTAAGCAGACATTACAATTTGTAAATATTTATAACAGTTGTAAAAATAATTTATAGTCAGATTACGTTTAGTAATTATATAATTGTTAACTAGTAGTAAAAGTCAATTTTTGTCAGACATTTTTTGTAAATTTACAAGTAGTTAATTTAATGTTTAGTCAGACATTACAATTTCTAAAGTTTTTTTTATCAGTAGTAACAGTAAAAGTAATTTATAGTCAGGCAACGTTTAGTAATTATCTGATTTTTCTACAAGTAGTAAAAATCCATTTTTGTCAGACATTAGAATTTTTGTAAAATCAGTAGTCAATTAAATATTTTATCAAACATTTGAATTTGTGAAGATTTGTATCACAGTATCAGTAGTAAAAATAATTTTCAGTCAGAAGTAATTTAAGTTTGAATGAAATATAATTATTTTTCTTTTAGTCAACCAAAAATTATTTTTGAATTAAACATAATAATTTTGATTCAACTTCGTTTTTGATTTAATTACGTTTAATTAAATTATAATATATCTTTAATTCAAATATATTTTAAAGTCGAAATCTTTCTTAATTCAAATATATTTTTTTGGTCTGCTACTTATTTTTTAATTAAAAAAAAAATTTCTCTGCGAAGTTACGACATTTGATTCTAATCGTAAATGATATTTATAGTCCTTCTCGTAAATTTATAAAAATTTCCTTCAAGTATAGAAACAACAAATATCGTAAATAATAATTAAATACTTTTATACTCATTACAAAAAAAGATTTCCAATAATTCGAACTGTACGTATCCAGTTATACACTGGGTCAGCGAAATGATGCATCAGATTATTCTCAGTTATATTCAAAACCTCTCGACATAAATATTTATCGGTTATTGAGATTCGACTCCTCCGAACGGTTCTTATTCTTATTATTATTATTAATTTTTTCTTTTTGTTATTGAGGACAAACTTGTATTTATGCGCGATAACCATATGCCGTATACATGCTGTGTGTCACACTTAAAATTTTTTATTTGTAAAAAAAAATTCTCTATTTGGAGGCTTCTTGAATGAAAAGAAATAAATAAACATAGAGAAACGGTAAACACAAAAAAAATAGCCGTTAAACACGCATTTTAATCATGTAAAAGTTCATTAAAGAATTAATTCGCGCTTAGAATCTGTTAACGGGAGTATACGTGAGCATTTGAGAGACGTATTGCTAATTTTCCCTCCCTCTTTCTTGCAGAAATCCATCACACGCTTCAGAATATCCATTACATGCATAGACAGAGATTTTAATTAACTCGTTTCATTACCATCTGAACTTGTAATTTCTATGACTTTAATTACAGTTCAGCCCAAAAGAACAAAGAGCTCGATTAATCATCGGCTGGTAAATTGCTATCTTTTTCTAATCATCGGCTTAGAAATTAAAAAAAAAAAAGGAGTATTCGGAAGTGTAATTTTCCTAACGAGATGAGACATAAATTACTTCAGCAAATGAAATCAATAAAAAAAGTATTTTACGTTTTTCAATATTATTTTTTCAAAATTAATATTCTCTACTCTCTTATAATAATTTATTGGAGATAAATTTTACCATTACTCAGAATTAAATTCAATTTGTTCTTATAATGACAAATTAGATTCAATTTTCATTGCGTAAAGAAATAAATTACAATATTTAAAAAATTTTTTAAAAACTATTATTAATATTAATATAATTATTATTATATTATAAATATTATAAATATTATATAATATAGAAATATTAAAATACTAGCGAATTTTACGCGCGCTAGTGCATGAAACAAGCGGTGTATTTAGTTTATTATAATTATTATGCAAATTGCAAAATTTTATATTTATTTTCAAATAAAAACGTCAAATTTCGAATAATTTCAGATAAAAAATTTAAAAAAAAATTTTTTTTTTCTAACTAATTATGGTGGGGGGTCAATTTTCTTAAAATTTTTTTTCCAATAAAAATTTTTCCCAAAAAACTAGTTATTATTATTTATAATTCCCATAAATTTTAATAACATTTGTCGAAAGAATTCAATTATTTTAATTATAAAATATTCTTCACAGAAATTCAATTATTTTCCATATTTCTGGAAAGAATTTAATTATGAAAAATTTTTGAAGTTTCATTATAAAATCCATTTATTTTTACCCATAATTCTAGAATATTAATAAATTTCTGGAAAGAATTTAATTATTTAATTATTTTCAAAAATAATAAAATTCTTCGCAAATATTTAATTTTATTTGCAATTATTTATTTTGATGAAATTTTTTGCAAAAATTTAAAAAAATTTTTTAAAATTTTAAGAAAATTTTTCTAAGAATTTCAATTATTGTCAAAAATTCTAATCAAATTCCTCGCAGAAATTCAATTATTTTCAAAAATTTAAATTTAAATTCTTTTCCAGAATTTAATTCTTTTCATAACAAATGAAATTCCTTCTAGAAATTCCATTATTTTTGAAAATTTTAAGAAAGTTATTCAAAAGAATTTAATTACTTTCATAAATAATAAAATTCTTCGCAGATATTTAATTATTTGGAATTATTTATTTTAATGAAATTCATAGCAGAAATTAAAAATTTTCAAAAATTATAAGAAAATTCTTCTAAGAATTTCAATTATTGTCTGAAATTCTAATAAAATTCTTTGCAGAAATTCAATTATTTAAAAAAAAAAAATTCTTTCCAGGAATTTAATTATTTTTGAAAATTTTTCAAAAGAATTGAATTATTTTCATAAATAATAAAATTCTACGCAGATATTTTAATTATTTGGAATTATTTATTTTAATGAAATTCTTAGCAGGAATTAAATATTTAAAAAAATTATAAGAAACTTCTTCTAAGAATTTCAATTATTGTCTAAAATTCTAATAAAATTCTTTGCAGAAATTTAATTATTTTAAAAATTCTAATTTAAGTTCTTCGCAAGAATTCAATTATTTTCATAAAAAATAAATTTTTTTTTACAGAAATTCAAGTATTTTCGAAAATTTTAAGAAAATTTTCCAAAAGAATTGAATTATTTATGAAAATTCATTTTTTACAATTTTAATAAAATTCTTCAAAATTTCTTTAAATATTTTCTAAAATAATAATATTTTTCTCAGGAATTCAATAATTTTCATAAAGAATTAAATTTTTTTTTTATTAACTTTGATTTAAAACAATTGTGTTCAATCAATTTTTGCTATTATTTAATCTTTAAACCATTAAATTAGAATTTCATTAATTTAAAAAATTTTTAATTGAAAATCTTAAAAGAAATTATCAAAAATATTGAGACCCTCAATGAATAATCATATTAGTAATAATAAGAATAATAATATTAATAATAATAATATAATAATATAAATATATATATATATATATTAGTTATTAAATTATTTAACAAATAAATACATTATTAATATTTTTACGAATATATAACTACGATTTTTGATAAGCGCAAGAAGAATAAGAAGAAGAGAATTCGAATTGTCGATAAAATATAAAAAATATTTATAATTTATATTTTATTAAAATTAATAGCAAAAAATTCAATTCGATGTCTCATTGTCCACTTTCTTAGTGTGGTTAATTATATTTTTGCCAATTACCATTCAAGATTAGGCTTGTTGGAATTTTTCTTGAAGCTATTATGAGGATGACACGCGAGACAGTTACGATCACGCGACACGGGATTCTCATTATTATTATTATCATTACCATTATTATTTTTTTTATGCTTCACTGTATTATAAAAAGCAAATAAAAAATAACTGTCTGCACGCTCCGTTTGTTTTTATCTCTTTTCCCTTATTATTTGATAAATATCGACAGTTCGGGTCCACTGACTCAGAAATTCGAAACCTCATTTCTTCTTTTCTTTTATTTTTCCCTGGTCCCAAAAAGACTTAGAAAATTGCATTCAATTTCGTGTGTGTGTGTGTGTGTGTATGCGTTTCTTTCTTGTTTCGTTAAAAGTTAAATAGTTTGTCAAGTTTCTACTTGTTATTTCTTTTGTATTTTTATATATAAATATATATATCTAGTTTCGTGTGAAACATAATTATATTTCTAAAAAGCAATGACCTACATCTTTTTATTGCGAGAAATTTTTATATGACATGAATCTTTTATAATAATAATAATAATAATAATACACGGAGAGAAGAGTTGCAGTAAATGTGACAGAACGCGTTTAGTAAATCATTTAGTGCACCGGTTAGTGGCGCCAACTGTATGTTTAGTATAATACACTACGACACCTCTCTGTTTAGTAGAATATACTGTTTGCTCAGTGTATCTTACTATCTTACTAAACAGTGCAGTAGATGGCACTGTCTGTACCGTCAGTCCAAACCTAACGATTCTGTTTAGTAGATTTAACTGCCATGTCAGTAGAATCTACTACGCCCTTCTCTCCGTGTAATAATAAAAGAAATGTTAAAACGGTTTTTTGCTTAGAACTTTCATTTTTTAGTTTGGTGTCTGTTGATAAATAATTGTTGCTTTACAACAATTTATTATTTATTTGTTTTTATTAATTATTTTTTTAAAGAAACATTTCGGTCCATAAATTCAGTTTTTCCAAATATATCAAAATTGAGAGCAAAAAAAATATCAAAATTGTTTCTTTGCAACAATTTTGATATTTTTTTTGCTCTCAATTTTGATATTCTTAGAAAAACTCTGTTCGTCAGATATTAAAGGACGTGTCGAATAAATAATAAAATTGAATGAAGGGAAAAGAAAAAAAAATATTGATTTCACAAACCTTGGAAATGCAAGTCTGAGATCGGCCCTGAGTTTGTTGAGAAGCTCACTGACGGAAGTAAATTGCCTCAGAGTCATTTCACCACTTCCGGATGCATAACCGGAACTGGAGCTTGTCGTTGAGGGCAAAGTTCCATGAGAATCCTGAGTCGATCCCAGAGGACGTCTCCCCCACCTCCTCAACGCTATGGCATAATCTTCAGCATTGTAGGTAGGAGGCCGCAAACGCTCCTATCGCAAATCAAGTAAACTTCATTAACATAAATTGCATTTACGCATATCTTTTAGATCTTATCTTTATCATTTAAGAAACTTTAAAACAGGAAATACTTTATTTTTCTAATCAATTGCCATCTCTCTCTCTTTTTTATTTTTCTCACTCTGATTACTATTCTGCAATCTCTCTCTCTCTCTCTCCTTCCTTCTACTTTTTGGCCCTAATGACAAAAAAAAAAATTGCTGAAAAATTGCTATTCTCGTTTTTAAAAAATTTTCTCATTCACAATTTATCAAAATAAAAAAATTTATAAAAAAAACAAAATATTTTTATTTTATTTAAATAATATAAAATTATTTAACAAAATTAATTAATTATAATAACAGTAAGAATTTAAAAAAATTCTCGTCAAAATTTCAATTCTCTTTATAAATAATAAAATTCTTCTCTGATATTCAATTATTTAACAAAATTTTAATCAAATTTTTGTCAAAATTTCAATTATTTTCAAAAGTTTTCTAAAATTCAATGATTTTCAATATCTACTATTTCAATAAAATTTTACAAAAGAATTCCATTATTAAAAAAAAAGAATAAAATTCTACGCAAACATTCAATTATTTTCATAAATAATAAAAATTTTTACATGAATTCAATTATTTACAAATTTTTTTTATAAATTTCTTCGCAATAATTTAATTATTTTCATAAATAATAACTTTTTTACAGGAATTCAATTATTTTTATAAATAATAAAACTCTTTTAGGAATTCAATTATTTTCATAAATAATAAAACTCATTGCAGAATTTCAATTTTATTTTTAATGCAATTTTAATCGAATTCCTCGAAAAATGTAATTATTCTTAAAAATTTTATTAAAATTCGTCCAAAGAATTGAATGATTTAAAATAAATAAATAAAATTCTTCTCCAAATTTTCAATTATTTTCAAAAAATTTAATAAAATTCTTGACAAAATTTCAATTATTTTCAGAAATAAGAAAATTCTTCACAGAAAATCAATTGTTTTTAAAAATTTTAATAAAATTCTTTCCAAGAATTCAATTATTTTCAAAACTAATAAAATTTTTCGCAAAAATTTATTTTCGACTTCAATTATTTTCATAAACAATAAAACTTATTACAGAATTTCAGTTATTTTTAATACTTACTAATAATAATAATAATTCACTGAAAAAATTACATTCTAATTTTAAGAAAATCTTCTTAAATATGCGCCAAGAATATTCCCCACTTAAATTAAGTGAAAAATATTCTTACAATAAGAAGAACATTATTATTGTGAGAATTCTTCTCAGGAATTCAATTATCTTTGAAAAATTTAATGGAATGCATCACGAGAATTCAATTATTTTCATAAATAATAAAATTCTTCTCTGAAATTCAATTATTTTCAAAAATTTTAATAAAATTCTTGGCAAAATTTCAATTATTTTTAAAAATTTTCCTCATTTCAATAATTTTTAATATCTACTATTTTAATAAAATTTTCCAAAAGAATTTATAAGAAAATAAAAATTTCACAGGAATTCAATTATTTCTATAAATAATAAAATTCTTTTCAATTATTTTCATAAATAATAAAACTCATTGCAGAATTTCAATTATTTTTAATGCAATTTTAATTGAATTCCTCGAAAAATGTAATTATTCTTAAAAAATTTTATTAAAATTCGTCCAAAGAATTTAATGATTTAAAAAATTTGTTGATAGTTTTTTATGAGAATTTAATTTCAAGAAAAATGAAATTATGATATTATTTATTTTTGTATTTAAATAATTGAATTCTCGTAGAATTTGCTAATAAAAATGGTTTTAAAAATGAATTTCAGTTAAAATTTTAGATTATAATTAAATATTAAAAGCATTATAACGTGGATTTTTAGAAATAATTAAATTTTGAAAAAGTTTCAAACTATAATAATTGAAATTCTTAATTTTTCATATTTTTGACAAACAATTCTGTAGAATTTGATTCTTTTTAAAAGTTTAACAGGATTTTTATTGAAATTATTTTAAGTTTTTATTTTTCAATAGGGTAAGTGCGGGTATAGTCGGACAGTACTAGTAGTCGGACACTTTCGTGTTTTTTGGCAAATAAATAATAATGCATTGTGATAATTACTTTAAAAAGTATACAAAACGAATGTGTGAAGTTTATATTTTATTAAAATAGTGTTATTTTCGAAAATAATTAAACAAGAAATATTTTATTTAATGTTTTAAAAATCATGGTGTCCGACTATAGATACAGCCATTTTCGAGTAGCGCGATGAGTGGCACAAAGTTTTGTTGATAATTAATCATAAATATTAAAACTTATAGGGTTTAAATATTATATTAATAACTTCTAATATGCTTTAATTCCATTTTCCAGTAGATAGCAATTAAAAAATTATCTTTTTCACTTTATAAATTCAAAATATCTGACAGATGTCCGACTATAGAAACAAGGGGAAAAAGTGTCCGACTACTAAAGCATTCGTAATTTTTTATTAAAATGTTTATATTTTATTAAATACTCAACTATTTGTAACAAATTTATATGATTTTTAATCCTGAAGAACTTCTTTAATTAATAATGTGCTTATAAACACATTAGATATTTGCTATTTCAAGAAAAAAAGCATAATTTAAGATTGTATCCTTAAGTGTCCGACTACTAGTGCATTTACCCTATATGTTTAATTGCAGACTTTCCGAATAATTGAAATTTTTTAAAATTGAATTGTAAACGAATGAATTTGAAAATTTCAAAGAACTTTTTCGAAAATTATTAAAAATAATGGAATTATTGAACAATTTTAGTAAAAAACACTAGAAAAAAATTTAATTTTAAAAAAGTTGCAAATTATTGCAGAAATTCAATTATTTTCAAGAGTAATAAAATTCTTCTTTTAAGGATTCAATTATTTTTACTAATAATAAGACTGATCGCAGAGTTTTAATTATTTTTCATACTATTATAATTGAATTTCTTGAAAAAAGTAATTATGTTCATGCAAGTTTTAATAAAATTCGACAAAAGAATTCAATTATTTCAAAATTTGTTAATAAAATTCTTTACGAGAATTGAAATTTGAAAAACATTTAATTATTCAATAAATTATTTACTTTTTCACATTTAAATAATTAAATTATTGTAGAATTTTCTAATAAAAATTGATTTTCATTTCATAAAAATGAATTTCAGTTAAAATTTTAGATTATAATTGAATATTAAAAGCAATAAAGCGTGAATTTTTAGAAATAATTGAATTTTGAAATTAATTTTTTTTGAAAAAGTTTAATTGAATTTTCTTTTATATTAGGGTAAATGCACTAGTAGTCGGACACTTAAGGATACAATCTTAAATTATGCTTTTTTTCTTGAAATAGCAAATATCTAATGTGTTTATAAGCACATTATTAATTAAAGAAGTTCTTCAGGATTAAAAATCATATAAATTTGTTACAAATAGTTGAGTATTTAATAAAATATAAACATTTTAATAAAAAATTACGAATGCTTTAGTAGTCGGACACTTTTTCCCCTTGTTTCTATAGTCGGACATCTGTCAGATATTTTGAATTTATAAAGTGAAAAAGATAATTTTTTAATTGCTATCTACTGGAAAATGGAATTAAAGCATATTAGAAGTTATTAATATAATATTTAAACCCTATAAGTTTTAATATTTATGATTAATTATCAACAAAACTTTGTGCCACTCATCGCGCTACTCGAAAATGGCTGTATCTATAGTCGGACACCATGATTTTTAAAACATTAAATAAAATATTTCTTGTTTAATTATTTTCGAAAATAACACTATTCTAATAAAATATAAACTTCACACATTCGTCTAGTATACTTTTTAAAGTAATTATCACAATGCATTATTATTTATTTGACAAAAAACACGAAAGTGTCCGACTACTAGTACTGTCCGACTATACCCGCACTTACCCTATTTGAAGTTTTTATTTTCTAATATGCATTTAATTAAAGAATTTAGAAATAATTGAAATTTCGTTAAATTGAATATTGTAAACAATTGGATTTGAAAATTGCCAATGAACTTTTACGAAAATTATTAAAAATAATTGATATAAAGTAAAATTTTAGTTAAAAATTTTTGAAAATAATAATTGAATTGAAATAATGAGAATAATTTCGAAGAAGTATAATATTCTTATAATATAAAATAATGATTTTATTACTTGGTCATCTTTAGTTATTATAAAATATGAAGAAATGGATGACTCCGAGTCTTCGACTCGGAGTTATCGATATCTTCATGTTTCATAGCAATAAAAAAATTTAATGAACTAAAATTTCATTCATTGTAAAAAATAACACCAAAATTGATTATTTTAATCTTTTTTTAATTATTGAATTTTTTAAATAAATAAAAACTAAAATACTTAAATTTAAAAGTGTAAATAAAAAAAAAATGTCTTGTTAAATGTTTCAAGAAAAGAATAATGTGAAAATAATAAATCGGCGCATTTTTCAGTCTGTCAGATTAATTTTTCAAAAAGGCAAAATTGATTTCTATCTCCTTTCATGCGGGACGACGACGCGGCCAATGGGAATAAAATCTTTTCAGTAGTTTCACAATTGTTCAAGTAGTAAAAGCGATAATAACTATAATTTCATCGAGTTAAGATCAGAAGGGGTCATGAAATTAGTTGCACACTGTATGTGTATTTCATATAGTTCGAATATGGCTATAATTTAACCCCTAATCCTGTGGTTTTGTTCGAGAAGGCATACAAGCAGCCTTATCAAATCAGTGTATCAAATGACCTATACTAAACTCCATTATAACATCGAAATTGCCAGTCATAAGTGAAAAGAGAAAAAAAAATTACACCGCTAATAAAAAAATATTCGATATTTTATTTTTTAGAAAGAAATTCGATACTTTTTTTGAAAAGAAATTCGGTTTTTTATTTTTTAAAAAGAAATTCGATATTTTCAGACTTCGCACTCGATAATTAATTTTCAAAAAGTAGTAAAAAAGTAGATTTCAAAGTAAAAAAAAGTAGTAAAAAAGTAGCTATCGAAAAATTAAACTTGACGACCAAAAAAACTCTTTCTCCTAATTTTAATCAAAAATATTTACTTCTTTCTTATCCTACTGCTAATTATTTGAATTCCTGCAACGAATTTTATTATTCATGAAAAATTTAAAAAATTAATAAAAATAATTTAAATCTTGCGAAGAATTTTATAAAAATTTTTAAATAATTAACTTCTTTCAACTAATTTTATGCAAATTCTAATTGAATTCCTAAGGAAGTTTTATTATTCATAAAAAAATTGAATTCGTACGAAGATTTTTACAAAAAAAATTTTTAAATAATTGAATTCTGTTTGGAAATTTTATGAAAATAGTAGATATTAAAAATCATTGAATTGCGAAAGGTTTTTTAAAAATAATTGAATTTTACAAAGAGTTCAATTAAAATTTTTGACAATAGTTAAATGTCTGTGTGGTATTTTATTAAATTTTTTTGAAAATAATTGAATTCCTAAAAAGCATTTTATTATTTATAAAAATAATTGAATTCTTGCGAACGATTTTATAAGAATTTTTTTAAATAATTAAATTTTCGAGAAAAAATTTTTTACTTTTAAAAATAATTGAATTCTTGTGATGAATATTGTTATTGATGAATATTGTTATTGTTATTATGAGATAATTGAATTCTAATATTCTTCTAATATTTTTGTAAATAGTTAAATTCATCAAAAGAATTAAAAAAAAAACATTTTTGTAAATAATTGATTTTTCGAAGAATTGAAATTAAATTTTTAAAAATAATTACATTTTTTGAGCAATTCCTGTAAAAATTCCTGCGATAAATTTTATTATTTATAAAAATAATTGAATAGTGGCTGAGAATTATATTAAAATTTTCAAAAAGATAATTGAATTCCTGAGAAGAATTTTATTATTTATGAAAATAATTGAATTTTGCAAAGAATTTTATTAAAATGCCTGAAAATAATTGAATTTTTGGGAATAATTTTTTACTTATCAACATAATTGAATTTATTCGAAAAATTATTTATGTAAATAATTGAATTCCTGGGAACAATTTTTTTTTAAATCTAAAAGAAAAATTGAATTATTTCAAAGAAATTTTCTTAAAATTTTATTTAAAATAATTGATTTCTTTCGAACAATTTTATTGAAATATTTAAAAACAATTGAATTCCTGTAGAAAATTCTAATATTTTTGTAAATACTGAAATTCTTTCAAAGAATTTAAAAAAAAATTTTTGTAAATAATTGATTTTTTAAAGGAATTAAAATTAAAATTTTAAGAATAATTACATTTTTTGAGCAATTACTGTGAAATTGTTTTTAAAAAATTGAAACTCTGTGATGAATTTTATTAATTATGAAAATAATTGAATAGTTGCAAAGAATTTTATTAAAATTTTCAAAAATAATTGAATTCCTGAGAAAAATTTTATTATTTATGATAGTAATTGAATTAATGCGAAAACTTTTATTAAAATGTTTTAAAAGAATTGAATTCTACATAAGAATTTTATAAACATAGTTTAAAATAATTCATTTTTTTGAAATATAATAAATATAATGAAAATTTTATTTTAAATAATAATTGCATTTTTCTGGAACACTTTATTTGTGAAAATAATTCAATTTTTCGATTAATTAATTTAAAACAGTATTAAAAATAATTGAAATTCTTTGATGAGTTTTATTATTTATGAAAAAATTTGAATTCTTGTTTAGAATTTTATCAAAAATTTTTAAAAAAATTGAATTTTCACGAAAAATGTTATTATTAGTGAAAGTAATTGAATTATTGTGAAGAATTGTATAAAAATTTTAATAAATGATTTTTTCCAAAATTTTTTTGAAAATGCTATTCTAAATTAATTGAATTTCTGTGGAAATTTTATTATTTATGAAAATAATTGAATTTTGGATGAACTTTGTCAATTTTTTTTTTAATAATTGAATTCTTTTGCGAAATTTTATGAAAATACTATAGATATTGAAAATGGTATTTCGAATATTTATTGAAAATAATTGAATCGTTTTAAAGTATTTGATTATAATTTTTAAGAATAGTTGTTTAATTTCTAGTATCAGCGAAAAAAAAAAACAAAAAATAAATAAAATATTAAATTAAAAATAAACAGAAATAAAATAAAAAGGAAGAAAATAAAAATTGTCGCTTGGAATTATTATCGAAATACTGTCTGTACCCAAAGAAAACATGATTATCTCTGACAAAAAAAGAAAAAAAAATCTCCCCTGAAAGACTCCATTCTTATATATACCTACATTTACATTGAAAACCACATTTAAAAAGTTCTGTGGTTTTGTGATTTTCTTTTATAAAGAGATGCACGACAAAATTTTTAAATTCCACCTTGTAAATGTATTTTCTATGCGCAAAAATTCTCCCAGAGTGATGTATTTTCTCACACACAAAAAGAAAATTGTTTACGGTAATGCACATTTCAGAGAGAAAGAGAGAGAGAGAGAGATAATATTCTTTTTTTCTTTACACTTTATTTATACCTTTTATTGTATATATATATTATTTTCCATATATTTATGTTGATTATTTATGAATGTTGTACATTCTCATCTCTATTTTACATATAAAAAAAATAAAAAAATAAAAAATAATTTTGATTACAGTTTATTGTAATATAAATAAAATAAATAATTTTGATTACAGTGCTATGTTTATTTTCCACGTATACATATGAAAAATTTCAAATATGTAAAAAGAAACCTTAAAACGACTCAACAAGTGCGAAGCAATTATTTTTGATGTAAAAAAATGTATATAATAAGTATAAACGAACATCCTTGAAAGAGTGGAGGAAATCTGAACGTCCTTTCTTGGAGATTTAGGTTTAAAGACGCGAATCACTGAATAACCTTGTAAGGTAAAAGTACCAATTATGGGACGCTGTTTAAGCTAAACTAAATTTCTATGATAAATTTCTTGGAATCGGGAGTGTTAATATGAATAATTAGGGTATAGATTGAAAGATTGATATGTTATGAATAATATTTAGACCCTAAAATGGTTATTTTTCATGAAATAAAAATAATATTAATTAAATTATGAAACTCTGCACTGCACTAATTATGGGACTATGATTTCTGTATGTACGGGTGTCCCATAATGAATGTTCCTATTATGAGACATTTATTTAATTCAATAAGTAATTAGAATTCTATTGACTTATCCTAATAATTTGAATATTAATTATAAAGAATAAAATACAATAAACAAATTCTGGTTTAAAAAATAATTATAAAACTAATTTTTTTGGTAGAAAATTAATGCGAAAAAACTGAAAATATTTGAGGTTATGTTTGCTGTATATTTCCTGTGTGTCTCATAATAGGGATAGCAAATAATAAGTGCACCTAATGTGGGACGGTAGTCTGACGAAAAACTTGGCTTACCTTAATTTAAAAGCTAAAATGCAAATAAACATTTCTTATTAAATTAAATGCTATACACAAATAATTATTCTTTTAACGTGTAAAATTTTTTGAAATAAGTAGAAATTTCTTATGACCAATTTTAATTGCATTTATTTTATTTTTTGTAATACTGTCTCATAATAGGGACAAAATTGTAAATTGTCCCATAATTGGGACCTTTACCTTATATTTATTTTTTGTTGGATAAGTTTATCAAATAATTTTTATACATATTTTATAAACAAGTTTATAAATTTAAATTTTTCAATTAAATCTCAATTTTTTTCTAATTTCTAAATTTTATTTCTTAATATTTTTTTTAATTTGACTATTTTTAATATTATTAATTTTATTAATTTTATTTACTTCTTTATTTACTAAAATTGAAACTACTTTTTCCGATAGTAAATAATTTATTTAATTATTTACGTATTATTTCGTATTTAAATTTATTCACGAAAAGTTGAAAATATCCTCTCGGTACAGTATAGAATTATATAATATTCTGGTCTATTTTCTCATGTGAGGTATAAAGTGAAAATGTTCTATTCTAATTAACGTGGTTACTAGTTCATAGATCCTGACCATCGCATCGCGCACTGACCATTTTTATTTTTCCACTTGCATTTTATTTTACGATATATACACGATGAAAAATTGTGTCAGAAGAAAATTATAACATCACATATGTTTTCTCCATTTGTATAAAATGACTAATAAAAGTGTTTCAAATTCCGTATTAATTGAATAAAAATGTTCTCGGAAATTCTATGCGAAGAAAGTATTTAACATTTCAGCTCGCGACTTTAATTCCAAAAGAGATTTCAATGCCGGGTATGAAGACACGCATTTCCATACACGAATCACTTAGAGAATGAAAAATAATAATAAATATAAAATTTCTAGTAAATCGCAAAGTGACACAAAATTTATATTTTGTGTCACTTTACGATTTACTAGAAATTTTTTATTTATTATTATTTTTCCAAGTGAATTTTTTTTCTTTTCTAGTAAATCGTAAAGTGACACAAAATATACATTTTATTTCTGTTTATTTTTAATTTAAATTTTAATTTATTTTTTATTTTTTTGGTTCTTATTTTTTTAAACCTACTATTTACAGCTAATTTTTTTGGATTTCAGCCACTAAAAGCTACTATTTCTGTTTTTTTTAGAATTTTCACTACTTTAAATTCGCTAATACTGTAAATTAAAAAATTATTCTCAAAAATATAATCAAATTCTTTAAAACGATTCAATTATTTTCACTATCTAGTATTTTCATAAAATATCGCAAAAGAATTCAATTATTTAAAAACAAAAAAAGATAAAATTCATTCAAAATTAAATTATTTTCATAAATAATAAAATTTCCACACAAATTCAATTAATTTAGAATAGCATTTTCAAAAAAATTTCGAAAAAATCAATTATTTAACAAACTTTTTATGCAATTAAATATCAAAATTTTTTGCAGAAATTCAATTCTCTTTAAATATTTCAATAAAATTTTTCCCAATAATTCAATTATTTTCATAAATAATAAAATTCTTCTCAGGAATTCAATTATTTTTGAAAATTCTAATAAAATTCTTAGGCACTATTCAATTATTTTCATAAATAATAAAATTCATCGCAGGATTTCAATTATTTTTAATACTATTTTACAGGAATTGCTAAAAAAATTTAATAATTCGTAAAAATTTTATTTTAATTCCTCGAACAAATGAATTATTAACGAAAATGTTTTTTAAAATTCTTTGCAAGAATTTAATTATTTGAAAAAATATAAGAATTTTCCAGAGAAATTCAATTATGTAAAAAAATTCTAATAAAATCGTTCGCAAGAATTCAATTATTTTCATAAATAATTAAATTTTACTCAGGAATTCAATTATTTTTGAAAATTTTAATAAAATTGTTCAAAAGAATTCAATTGTTTTTATAAATAATAAAATTCACAGCAGGATTTCAATTATTTTTAATACAATTTTACAGGAATTGCTCAAAAAATGTAATTATTCTCACAAATTTAATTTCAATTCCTCGAAAAAATCAATTATTTACAAAAATGTTCTTTTAAATTCTTTGGAAAAATTCAATTATTTACATAAATATAAAAATTTTTAAAAGGATTCAGTTATTTTTGAATATTTTAATAAAATTGTTCAAAAAAATTCAATTGTTTTAAATACAATTTTAATTATATTTTTTTGAAATAATTCAATTATTCTTCTAGATTTTAATAAAAAATTCTTCCCAAGAATTCAATTATTTACATAAATAATTCTTCGAAAGAATTCAATTATGTCAATAACTAACAAAATTATTCCTGAAAATTCAATTATTTTAAAAAATTCTAATAAAATTCTTTGCAAAATTCAATTATTTTTATAAATAACAATATTCATCACAAGAATTCAATTATTTTCAAAAGAAATAAATTACCTCTTTGAAATCCAATTCATTTAAAAAATTCTATTAAAATCTATCGCAAGCATTTAATTATTTTCATAAATAATGAAATGCTTTTGATGAATTTAATTATTTTCAATAAAATGTTATAAAATAGCACACAGACATTTAATTATTCTCAAAAATTTTACTATAATCTTTGGAAAATTACTACTTTTTTTTAGTTTGAAATCTACTTTTTTGCTAATTTTTTAAAATCACTTTACGATTTATTAGAAATTTTTAATTTATTATTATTTTTATTTACTTATTATTCATTTATTTATTACTATTTTTATTACTATTCAAATTTATTAACTTATTTTAATAAAAAAACTGAACCTGGTAGAAAATCGACAGTTCGGTTGTATTTATATCCCGTCGCATCTATATTCCGCTTGAGAGAGAGTTTTGCGCTATCTGGACGGACACTTTCGGAATTACTATGGCGCGAAATTCAAATTTAATAAAACAAAAAAGCAAATTAATAGCAACTTATAAAGAAATATGAAAGAATAACTAATAAAAAAATAAAATAACAAGAAAATAACTGTAAAACAATATTGAAATAATAATGAAAAAATTAAATAATAATAAAAAATTGAAATAATGATAAAAAAGTGAAAAAATAATTTAAAAAAAATAAAATAATTAACTGACAATTAACTGATTTGTAAATACATATCGAATTGTTGAATTTCTTGGTTTTGTTTTAAAAAAAGATGCCGTTAATTTCCTTATCTTTAGAGAGAGAACAGTAAATTAGTAAATAGCTTCAATCGCAAACGATGTGTGTTGCCACACATAGAACGGAAGTTTGCAAGCGATAGTTTGCGATCGACACGGTAAACGAGTTTAATTATTCTTTGGTTTAACGGACCTGCTCTCCGACCCTGACCATTCTTTATCAGAGGGAATATATACACATGACTTCCGCTGATACAGTTCCTTTGTTGATTGTCAACCATGAGGCAAGATATTCAAATTCTCACACGGATGTTTAGCAACAAAATACAATTAATCGAAAAAAAATAGTAAAAACAGAAATAATAACAAAATAAAAACATTAATAAATAAAAACAAAAAATAAAAAAACAATTTTTAAAATTTTTTTTTAAAATTAATTTATAATTTTTTTGCATAAAAATAAATTTCTCACCTTCTCCGATTGCAGGCCTCTGGGTTTGACGACAAGCAGCTCCTCCTCGGCATTTGGAGCCATGTCCGACTCGCTGCAACAAAAAAAAAGAGAGAAAAAATGATGATTAGCACTTTATTTTGATACCTTCCTTATTGCAATTCCCGAACGTTAACGGTCAAATGATTAATTAAAATACTTTTCACTTGACGTCCATTAAAGAGATTTGTAAAAGATCTATAAAGCAGTCACGTCCTATTGGACACAAAGGGACTCGAATGCCAGTCTTTCGTATCTCTCCCGGCCTGTGGGTTATAACGAAGCCCAGGGAATCCCCTTCGTTGAATCTTCAAACGGTACATTCTTAACTCCTTCGTTTTCCGACGTTTAAAAACAAAAAAAAAAAAGAACAATTGTCAACTAATTAATACTGACGCAATATTAAAAAAACTTTTTATTCTAAATTATTTATTTAAAAAAAATTTATTTATTTAATTGAAAAATTAATTAAAACTATGAAAAAATAGGGGACTAACTTTTTTTAGCTATTATTATTATTAAAAGTAATTAAAAAATTAAATAAATTAAATAAATAATTACTTGACATGATAATTTAATTAATGTAATATTAATTAAATTAAAAGTAAAGAATTTAAAACTATTTTTTTTAAATTTCTTGTTTAGAATAAATTTTTTAAATATATATTAATTTTAGTAAGTATTCTATTAATTAGATGACAATTTATTAAATATTTTGACAGACATAAATTTGCAAAAGGGTCGTAAAGTATGAAAAGTGAAGTATTGCTGAGTATTGCGGAAGACTACGCGCACGTTCTTGGTTAATGGATATATACACACCATAGGGAACCAAATGCGCAATGATCCCATAGTAAATTCGAGAAAGAATGGCCTCATAAAGAATAAAGGCGCTTGCTCTGACTTTATCGACGTTAAACATCGGTTTTTTGAAATAAAAATGCATTTGTACGTAACTTCCCCGTTGGAAATTGCAAGAGAGCTGTCAATTGGCTAAATATTGTTCCAAGTTTGACGATGTAGGAAAAACTTAAACCTTGAATTTCAATCCTCAACCAACATTCACCCTAGATTCTAATCATAAAGAGAATTTACAACCGAAATAAACAAAATTTATTAATTTAATTTCAATTTAAAAACAGAAAAATATAATTTAATAACAGACAAAGATAAAATAAGATGATAAATAAAAAGATAATGAAACTGAAAAAAGATTTAAAAAAATTGTAAAACTAAGAATACTAACAAAAAAATAATAAAAATATCTAATAAAGAATGTGCATAATTTAATTTTTAGTTTAACATCATGTTAGTTGATCACTGATACTTATACTTCGTCTACTACTTGTCACTTGTGAGAGAGTTTTCATGCCATCTGGACGGACACTTTTAGAGTTAAAATGGCGCGAAATTCAAATTTAACAAAGATAAATTTTGTTAAAGAATAAATTATCTAAAAATACTTCTGAATTGTTTGATAAATAATTAATTTTTTAATTTTATTTTAAATATTATTGTTTTTATTTTGATAAGAATAATAATTATTTTTATTTTGATAAGAATAATAATTATTTTTATTTTAATAAGAATAATAATTATTTTTATTTTAATAAGAATAATAATTATTTTTATTTATCATTTATAAAACTTTACAAAATACAATGTTAATTGTTCATTAATATTTATACTTCGTCTATAACATATCACTTGTGAGAGAGTTTTCATGCCATCTGGACGGACACTTTTAAAGTCAAAATGGCGCGAAATTCAAATTTAACAAAAAATCAAATTTTCTAAAAAGACTTCTTTAAATCACAGTCCTAAATTCTTTGCTAAATAATTAATAAGTAAAAATAAAAGTAAAAAACTACAACTATAAATAATTAATAACTATTTTTTTAATAGTTAATTAATAGTTATTAATTATTTAGTTTAACAATTCTTTGATAACTATATACAAAATACAACATCATTCGCGTAAAATCAGAAATAGAAAATTCAAGCGCGTCACATTATTTTGCAATGCGGCAATAAAATTACATGAGAAGTTAAATGCAAGCTTTTCACATATCTCGTGGAGCCGCGCATATTGAGTAATAAATCATTTCGCAAAATGCGAATTTACGACATGAACACAATTGTCATTTTGATATTCCAGAAATATTCCTTCATCGTTTCCGAGTGTTTATGTATATAAATAATTTTTTTTCCACAATAAAGAGACAGTTACAAGTTAGGTATTTAAGTGAATACCGTTAAGTTTAATGTTCCAACAAATATGTGACAAGCAGGTTTTCTGTCACTTTACGAAAAAAAAAAAATGTTCAACGTCACGTTCGTAAGCCTTCCACATTCATGAAATGCTTATAAAATTTGCAGTGCAGAGAATTGAGGACCTTGAAGATTTCGGTGATAATTTAATTATCCCCTTGTCGTCTCTTTTTTGACAATTTTTTTTTATTTTTTCATCATGGAAATGAAATTTTTTTTTAAACTTGGTATTTATTTTGAATAATTACTTTCACTCTTTTCTAGATTTCAACTTGTTATTTATTCTAATAGTTACTTTTACTTTATTTATTTGTTTATTTTTACTTATTTATTTTATTTTTTTTCTAGATTCTAACTTGGTATTTATTACAATCATTACTTTTACGGTTTAATTAATTTTATAGAAAATTAATTTTTTTATTAATATTATATATTTATATTAATTAATTAATTAAACAACAATTAAACAACGGTTCATCTAATTACAACAATTACTTTTACTCTTTTCTTAGTTTTTAGTCAGATTTACTTTCTTGTTTCCTTAAATTTGAATTTCGCGCCTTTAGTAATTGCGAAAGTGTCCGTCCAGATGGCGTAAAATTCTCTCACAAGCGGAATAGACGCAACGGGGTATATATACCACCGAACTGTCGATTTTCTATCAGGTTCAGTTTTTTTTAATAAAATAAGTTAATAAATTTAAATAGTAATAGAAATAATAATAAGTAAATAAATAATTAGTAAATAAAGATAATAATAAATGAATAAATGAAAAAAATAATAAGAAATGGATCAATCCTCGGTTGAAAATAATCCCTTGAGTGATTAAAATCTCAATTAATTATAGAAATTATTCCTATTGTTTCAGAAAATAATAGGAAAATCCGATAAAAAATTCCCTATACGATTAATCAAAGATAATAAATAAATTCAATAAAACTGGATCAAAATAAATTATCATTACACGATTAGAATTAAATATATAATTCTTTATCGGGCCCAAGTCACATCGTGATCAAATTTACAGTACTTATCTTATGAAAAGAAACTCGAGTTCTTGGTATATACTTAATTCAATTCTTCGTGGTCTCTCTGTTAAATAAACGAGTTTGCTTAGTATACATATAAAGAGAAGGAGATGGTATATCCGAGGGCCTCCCATACGTATATGTTTACATCCGATTTGCGATATAAAAAATAAAATAAAGAAAGAAAAAAAGGAAAAAAACTCAACGAAGGTAATGTCGAATCATTAGTATCGGAATCTAAAGATTAGACTTGCCCCACTAGTATATAAGCAAAATTGCCGTCTTATTCTCGCAGGTCTTTTATGGAGTTGAATGCTCCCGAAGATGCAGGAAGTCTCCCGATAAGTAGACGAATCGAGGATCGTTCCCTAAGGCGAACCTTGGTTTCAATCTAGATCGATCGTTTTCTCTTACTCTTTTCAAGTGTCCAATGAGAAATGCACGATTGCGGAAAATTTGCATTTTTATCCCTTATTTCCCCCTCGAAAAGAAAAAGGGAACAAAAATTTTAGATAGAAATATAAAGCTTATTGGTATTCTTAACCATAATAATAACAATGGTGATAATAATAATAACGATAATAATAACACAGAAAAAACGATAAACTAATTTTAAGAAACGCCTACTTAAAATTAAATTATCGTTTTTTCTGTGAATAATTCTATAAATAATAAAAATAATAATAATAATAATAATAATAATAATAATAATAATAATAATAATAATAATAATAATAATAAAAAATAATAAAATGGGCATTAATCTACTTTTAGTTTATTTACACAACAATCTTAATTCATCACTGATACTTATACTCCGTCTACTACTTGTCACTTGTGAGAGAGCTTTCATGCCATCTGGACGGACGCATTCAGAGTTACAATGGCGGGAAATTCAAATTTTAAAAGATAAATTTAAATAAAAAAAACAAATTATCTAAAAATACTTTGATAAATAATTAATAACTAATAAGAATATTATTATAAAACATGAAGATATCGATAACTCCGAGTCTTCGCCTCGAAGTTATCGATTTCTTTATGTCTTCTAATAATTAAAGATGAGCGAGTAATAAAATTATTATTTTATATTATAATATATAAGAATAGTTTTAATTTAACTTCTTCAAAATTATTTTCATCATTTTAATTCAAGTATTATTTTCTACAATTTCTAAATAAAATTCTTTTTTAAATTAATTATTTTTAATATAATTTTTGATAAAGTTCTTTGAGAATTTTCAAATCCATTTGTTTACAATTTAATTTAACTTAAAATTTCGATTAATAACATTTTTAAGAATATATTACATTTTTCGAGGAAGTAGATTGAATTTGTATTAAAAATAATTGAAATTCTGCAACGAGTTTTATTATTTATGAAAATAATTGAATTATTGCGAAGAATTTTATGAAAAAGTTGCAAGCAATTGATTTTTCTTTACAAATTTATGCAAATTCTATCTTTAATAATTGAATTCCTGTGAAATTTTCATTATTTTTAGAAAATAATTGCATTTTCGTGTAGAACTTTGTCAAAATAATTTTTTAAATCATTAAATTCTTTTGGGAAATTTTATTAAAATAATAGATATATAAAAATTATTGAATTAAGAACAAAATTTTGAAAGTAATTAAAATTTTGCAATGAATTTAATTATATTTTAGAAAATAATTGAATTTTACTAATTTTGAAAATAATTTCATTCTTGTGCTGAATATTGCTATTTTTGAAAATAATTGACTTCCTCCGAATGATCCCGAGTCGAAATTTAAGCCCTACTTTCACCCTGAATTTTCAGGGTCTATTGAGTGTTAGGAGTAGTAAAGTAGGGTCTAATTCTAATACGATTAGACCCTACTTTGACTCCCAAAATAGGCTGAAATTTGCCAATCTTCCATTTGGAGAAGCAAAGGAGGGTCTACTTCTAAGAAACCTATACCGTACTTTTAAAACTCGTAGACCCTACTTTCATACTCCTAGACCCTACATTCTAAAAGAAAATTTAGAATTATTTTTTAATGCATTACTTGAAACACTGCAAATGCAAAAAGTACTCCAAATTCATAAATACTGATGTGTTTTATAGCGTCTATATACACTTCGTGTATATAGACGCTATAAAACACATAAAATTCCACTTTTACTCATCCCTAGTGCTTCAATTGAATCTGAGCAAATCTTCAAATTTTTCTTTTTCTAATTGTAGGGTCTAGGAGTATGAAAGTAGGGTCTACGATGTTTAAAAGTACGGTATAGGTTTCTTAGAAGTAGACCCTCCTTTGCTTCTCCAAATGGAAGATTGGCAAATTTCAGCCTATTTTGGGAGTCAAAGGAGGGTCTAGTTTTTAAAAATTGTATTGAAATCAGACCCTACTTTACGACTGCTAAACCTGAATAAGCCCTACATTTTCAGAGGCTAAGTAGGGTCTAAATTTCGACTCGGGATTATATTATTTATAAAAATAATTAAATTCCTGAAAAGAATTTTAAAATTTATAAAAATAATTGAATTACTACGAATTTGATTTTTGCGGAAAAATTTATGCAAATACTATTTTAAATAATTACATTCCCGTGAAATTTTTATCTTTTCGGAAAATAATTGATGAATGTTATTGTGTAGAATATTATCAAAATTTTTGTTTAATAATTGAATTCTTCTGGGGAAATTTTATAAAAATAGTAGAATATTGAAAATCGTTGAATTAAGAAATATTTTTAAAAAATTTTGCCACGAATTTTTATTATAAAAAAAATTGAATTTTGCAATTAATTTTATCAAAGTTCCTGACACAATAATTGAATTTCTGCGAAGAATTTTATTAATGTTGAAAATAATTAAATTCTTGTGATGAATATTGTTCTTTATGAAAATAATTGTATTTTATAAAAATTCCTGAATATAATATTGAATTTTGACGAAGAATTTTGCTATTTATAAAAATAATTGAAATGTTGTCGAGAATTTTTTTTTTCAATTTTTAAAAGTAATTGAATTTCTGGAATGAATACTATTATTTATGAAAATAATTGAATTTTGTAATGAATTTTATTAAAATTTCTGAAAATAATTGAATTTTCTCGAAGAATTTTCCTATTTATTTATAAAGATAATTAAAATGGTGGCAACAATTTTTTTTAGTTTTTTTTTAAATAATTGAATTTTTGCAAAAGAATTTTATTAATTTTGAAAATAATTTGAATTCTTGTGACGAATATTGTTATTTATAAAAGTTATTGAATTTTTCAATGAGTTTTATAAAAATTTCTGAGTATAATTGAATTTTGACGAAGAATTTTGCTATTTATAAAGATAATTTAAATGTTGAAAATTTTTTTTTAATTTTTAAAAATAATTAAATGTCTGCAATGAATTTTAATATTTATTAAGATAGTTGAATTTTTTCAAAGAATTGCATTAAAATTTTTAAAATTGAAACTAATTTCAACAGAATTGAAACTAAAATTTAAAAAAAAACAAAAAGACAAAAATTTAGAGTTTTTTTATAAATTCTAAATATTTATTTTTTTCCAGTACTTTTAATAAAAATCCCTGACTTTTCCCTGATTTCCTTGACTTGTGTCAACCCTGTAGTTAAACTCCTTCTACTACTTGTCACTTGTGAGAGAGTTTTCATGCCATCTGGACGGACATTTTCAGAGTTATAATGGCGCGAAATTCAAATTTCGTGAAAAATGAAGACAACATTTTTCTTAATAATAAAATAAATAAGAATAAAGTAATTAAGAATAAAATAATTAAGAATAAAATAAATAAGAATAAAATTAAAAAAATAAAGTAAATAAACATAACATAAAAAAAATAAAGGATAGAAAAAGTAAAAGAAAAATAAGATTAAAACTCTTCTAAATTCTTTCGCAAGAGCCAAGAGATTTTTCGGCCATTTCTCTTAAATATCGAACGACGGCAAAAATAAAAAGCAAAAGACGACTTAAAAAAACAATGTTTTAAGAGCACCGCTCGTTTCGCATATATTGCTTATTAGCACCATAAAGTAAAGCGATAGTTCAAGGTAAATTACAGAGTTTATACCAGACAACGAACACAAGGTTATACATAGGCACACGGCATCAGTAATTACCGCCTCTCTTTCTCTCCTTCTCTCTCTTTCTCTACATGTATACGAGTCGCGGTGAATTTCTATAAATTTTACACGTTTATATACGTTAATATGCGCATATATACCGCTGGGTTATATGATAATCGGTCTATTCTTTCTACGTAAAGTATATTGCTTTTGTACAACAAAACGACTTTTAACGGTTGCAACTCTTTAAAATTCTAACAAAACGCTTCATCCATAAAGTTTGCAATATAGCTGCCGTGTATACAGTGCGCTCCTCTTTTATTATATTATTATTTTCCTTCGCTTCAGTGTTTACCACCTTTACATTTGACGCACTGCTGGAGTCTTTTTTTGCTTTTAATAATTTTTACAAGACCAAAATAATAATGTAGTCTCTCTAATACATTGTTAGGAGGGGAAAAAATTTATAATAATTAATCGTTTAAATTAAACGTTACATTATAATTGAGAATCTTGTAATTTAATTATTTTCATATGCCGTTTTTAAAGCCGTACTGTTTTAATTGTATGAATTTTTAAATTGCGGTTAGAAAAATTTTTCTACTGAGAACATATTTTACATACTGAATTACATATTATGAACAACAGTTTCTGTGAATTGAATAAATTTTTGTGTATTTTAATAGACAGATGGTTAGAAGAGATGATTGTTTTTTAATTGGAATACTTTTTTTCTTAATTTCTTTCTAGGAAAGATTTTTTTAATTTTTGCTGTACTTATTCACTAATATAGTAAATAATAATCTTTTATTTATTACGAGTTTTTATCTGGTACCTTTTTATCTTTTCTACTTTTAGAATATTTATTTTAATATCTTTTTTTTAATGTAGAATTCAAAAATTAATTTTTTGAAACTTATTCATATCACTAATTAGTTTAAATTTTTACTAATTCAAATTTAGAGAATTAAAGTTTTTGAACAATTTTTACAAAAAAAATTTATAATTATTTATGTTTATTTATTTTACATAATTTTGCATTAATAATGAATTTTTTTTATTTCTAATTTTCGTAATAAAACTATTATAATATTTGTTATAAAACTTATATTATTTGTAACTTTTATAATTTATAATTTGAAATAATTTATAATTCTTACAAAGAATTTCATTGAAATTTTTGTGAATAATGAAATTTTTTTGAGAAAGTCAATTAAAAATTGAAATTGTATTGAAAATAATTGAATTCTTATAAAGAATTTTATCAAAAATTTTGAAAACAATTGCAACTTTTACAAAGATTTTTATTATTTATGAATATAATTTAATTCCTGCAAAAAATTTTAAAAAACATTTTGAAAATAATTGTATTTCGGAGAAGACTTTCATTGAAATTTGTAAAATTAATTCAATTCGGGCAAAAAAATTTAATTAAAATTCTAATGAAAATAATTGAATCCCTGCAAAGAATTTTAATGTTTATAAAATTAATTGAATTCTTGCGAAGAAATTTATTAAAATTTTGTGAAGTTATTAAATTTTTTCAAGGAATTTTATTAAAATTTTTAAAAATAATGACATTCTTTCGAGAAAGTCAATTAAAAATTGAAATTGTATTGAAAATAGTCAAATTCTTATGCAGAATTTTATAAAAATTTTGAATATAATTCAAACTTTTACGAAAATTTTTATTATTTATAAAAATAATTGAATTCTTGCAAAGAATTTTATTAAAAATTTTTGAAAATAATTGAATAATTTTAAAGAATTTTATCAAAATCTTTTATAATAATTGACTTTCTGCGTTAATTTTACTATTTTGGAAAAGAAATAGATTTTTTCAAAGTATTTAATTAAATGTTTTTCTTATAAAAAATTTTATTGAAATAATTAAAAATAATCAAACTTTGGATAGAATTTTATTAAAATTCTTTAAAAAAATTATTTTTCAGCGATGAATTTGATTAATTATATGAAAATAATTTAATGCTCCTAAATAATTTTATTAAAATTTTTCAAAGTAACTGAGTTTCTGTGAAGAATTTTATTAAAATTTTCGATAATAATTTAATTTTTATGAGGAAGTTAATAAAAATTCTATTGGAAATATTTCAATTTTTTATAAAAAATTTAATCAAAATTTTTCAAAATAATTGAATTTCTGCAAAAAATGTTATTATTTAGGAAACGAATTTAATTTTTTCAAATTAAATTTTTGCCTTATAAAGAATTTTATTTAAATTTTTCAAAATAATCAAACTTTGGGAAGAATTTTATTAAAAGTATTTAAAATAATTAATTTTCTGCCAATTATAATTTGGTTGGTTATGAAAATAATTTGATACTCATAAATAATTTAAAAAAAAATTTTCAAAAGTAATTGAGTTTCTGTGAAGAATTTTATTAAAATTTTCGATAATAATTAAATTTTTATGAGAAAGTTAATTAAAATTCTAATGGAAAATATTTCAATTTTTCATAAAATATTTAATTAGAATTTTTCAAAATAATTGAATTTTGGCGAAGAATTTTATCGAATTTAAAAAAAATTGAATTCTTGTGAAAAATTTTTTAAACATTTTATTGAAAATAATTGAATTCTTATGAAGAATTTTATGAAAAATTTTGAAAATAATTGAATCTTTTAAGAAGATTTTTATTATTTATGAAAATAATTGAATTCTTTCAAAAATTGTATTATTTATGAAAATAATTGAATTCTTTCAAAAATTTTATTATTTATGAAAATAATTGAATACCTGCAAAAAATTGTATTATTTATGAAAATAATTGAATTATTGGAAAAAAATTTATAAAAAATTTGTAAATAATTGAATTTCTATGAAATTTTTATTATTTATGAAAATAATTAAATGTTTGCGTAGAACTTTATAAAAATTTTGTTTTCCTTGAATAATTGAATTCTTATGAAAATTTTATAAAAATAAGAAGATTTTGAAAATCATTGAATTCAGAAAAGTTTTTTGAAAATATTTGAAATTTCGCAAAGAATTTTAATAAAGTTTTTAAAAATAATTGAATTTTGCAGAAGAATTTTATTATTTTTAAGGATAATTGAAATTTAAAGGAGAATTTTTAAAAGTGTTTGAAAAGAATTAAATTTCTACAATCACTTGGAATTTCTTCAAAATTCAATTTTCTTTAGTGTTTTTAATTAAAATTTTTCTTTAAAATTGAGAAGTAAATAATAGTTAATAATGAGAAGTAAATAATAATTAATAATGAGAAGTAAATAATAATTATTAATGAGAAGTAAATAATAATTAATAATGAGAAATAAGTAATTGTTAATATTGAGAGAAAAATAATAATTAATATTGAAAAGTAAACGGTAATTAATGAAAAAAAGTAAACAACAATAAATTAACACAAAGAAGAAGAAGAAGAAGAAGAAGAAGAAGAAGAAGAAGAAGAAGAGGGATAAAATACAGAGAAGAAGAAATACAAGATATAGACCTGATAAATATTATTTTATATGATGTTATATGATGCGCTTTTCTGAAATAGGAAATGGTGTCTGGCTTCTAAATAAGAATATGTTTCTTTGCAAAGTCGATTGCAAGAGGGAATGAAACTGGTTTTTCAAAAATTTCAATTAGCACTTGATCTCGCATAGCAATGGGTAGTTCTTGTGTAGTTGCTGAGTAACTATGCAAGAACATCATTGCCAACAACAACACCTGCTGAGGGTCCAATAGTTTATGGAACAACGGTCATACATACTCTCTCACAAGGAAAAATATTAAACAAGAAACTCAAACTGGAAATTGAAATCACTTTTATAATATTACGTTTTATTCAACTATACATATGTATACTTTTCCATTAACCATCATCACTTCAAGAAAAAAAAAAAAAGAAAAAAAAGAAAAAAAAGACTTTCAAAACTATCGAATAGCAAATGATGAGATAAAACTCTAAATAATTGTATATACAATATTATATTTTAAAAGTTGAAAGAAGAAAATTTCAAGCAATTGGAATGTTAACGATCTTATTTAAAACCAAGAACGCATCACTTGCACGACCAATTAAAATACACTGTCAAATTTTATTGAATCAAGATTCAATTTTCAATGTATATTTTAATAGAAAATGAAAATAATACAAGAATCAGACAAAACTGGATCGATTTCATTAAAACAAATTAAAATATATTCGTCCTTGTAGAGATTACTTTTTTTTAGAGAGAGAGATGAGAGTAAAGAGAGAAAAAGGAGGGAAGATTAGTCGATAACTGCTTCTTCTTTCGTTTGAGAAAAAGAGGAGAGAAAAAAAAGGATAAATTGATTCCAGTAGCTTGTGAATGGAATGTGATTCAGAGCTGATAAGAAACTTATACTGGAATATTTTTCAAATTTTCGGAATTTTCTTAATTCATTATTTTTATCTTTATTTCTCAATGGTATATATATATTTATTGCAATTATTCTCGAGAACTTGTATACCATAAGTTTAAAAAGAAGTTCTTTTAGAGAGAATTGCTTTTATCATTTTTACACAATTTCTACGAATATTATTATTAAAATTACTATTCTCATTATTATTTACAATTATTATTTACTATTACTATTAATATTATTATTATCATTAATTATTATTATTATTGTTACTATTATTAATTTTTATTTTTATTATTTTACAACAATACTATTATTGTTGTTAGGTATTATTTTTACAACTTTTATTAATTATTATTTTTATTGTAATTATAATTATTATTAATAATTATTAATAATAATAATTAATAATTATTAATAATTTAATAACCATTATTTAATAATAATCATTGCTGTTATTATTACTGTCATTTTTCGATATTTAAACATTGGATAAATTAAAGTTGAAAAAAAGTCCCTAGAAAAAATTTTGATACTAAAAAAATTCGAGTAAGAAAATCTTCTATAATTTAAATTCTTTTATTGCAAGACCAAAATATTTTCTTCAATATTGCAATGTTTTGCTATAGTAAAATATTTTAGATTTTACAGTAAAATTCTCTTTTCTGCACTTTCTTTTTTCTTTTTTTCGAGACAAAAATTTTCTCCTGAAGCAGTTATGGAGTGTAACGGTCGGCCCGCACGTTGACAAGTTGGACAGGAGATAAAGAAAGTATTAGTCAGCCGCTATTTGTCACTTATTCGTTAACATCGTAAGTTTATTTGTCACACAATTCGAAGAGTTCTCAAAATATTCCTCTTCAATTTTTTTTTTTTTGCAAATTTTTTCCCTAAAGTGTACAAAAGCAAAAACAAAACCATTTCTTTTCATAAATTGAATTAATTGCAGTACAATTTTTAATAAAAAATTTTCGGAAGAATTCAATTATTTCCAAAAATATATTTTTAATTCAATTATTTTCAAAAATATATTTTTAATTCAATTATTTTCAAAAATATATTTTTAATTCAATTATTTTCAAAAATATATTCTTAATTAATGCAATTATTCCGTGAGGTATTATTAAAATTGCATTGAAAATAATTGACAGAAAAGACATTTATAAAAAATTTTGTTAAATACGTAATTGAATTTTTTAGAAGAATTTTATTAAAATTTTTAAAAATAATTAAATTTTTACAAAATTTTTTTAATGAAATCGTATTAAAAGTATTTAAATTAATTGCAGTACAATTTTTATAAAATTTCTCGGAAGAATTCAATTACTTTTAATTTAATTATAAAATAAAACTTCACGAAAGAATTCAATTATTTCCAAAAATATATTTTTAAGTAATTGAATTCTTTCGTGAAGTTTTATTAAAATTGCATTGAAAATAATTTATTGTGATGAATTTTATTATTTATAAAAATCATTAAATTCTTGAGAAGAATATTATTATTTATGAGAATAATGAAATTCTTTAAAAAAATTTTATTAAAAATTTTTAAAAAGTAATTGAATTTGTGAGAAGAATTCTATTAAAACTTTTAAAAATAATTGAACTCTTTCAAAAAATTTTATTAAAATTTTTAAAATTAATTGAATTGTTTCGATTAATTTCAGTACAATTTTCATAAAATTACTCGAAAGAATTCAATTACTTTTATGGATTTGTAATAAAATTCTTGTAAAAATTCAATTATTTCCAAAAATATATTTTTAAATAATTGAATTCCTTCGTGAAGTTTTATTTAAATTGTATTGAAAATAATTGACTGCGGTGAATTTTATTATTTATAAAAATCATTCAATTCTTGAGAAAAATTTTATTATTTATGAAAGTAATTAAATTGTTGCAAAAAATTTTATTAAAAAGTTTTAAAAAGTAATTCATTTTCTAAGAAGAATTTTATTAAAATATTTTAAATATAATAATTGAATTGTATCGAAGAATTCTATTAAAACTTTTGAGAATACTGTAATTCTTTCGAAAAATTTTATTACAATTTTTAAAAATATAATTGCATCGTTCTGATTATTTTCAGTATACAATTTTTTATAAAATTACTTGAAAGAATTCAATTATTTTCATTAATAATAAAATTCTTTGCCGGAATTCAATTCTTTTTAATACATTTTTGAATTATTGTTAATACAATTTTAATAAAATTTCTCGAATTTTGTAAAATTATAAGTAGTAAATTAGATATTTAGTCAGACATTACCATTTATAATATGGTAATACATTTTTTTTTTTAATTTTTAATACAATTTTAATAAAAATTCTCGAATTTCGTATAAAATTGTAAGTAGTAAATTAAATATTTAGTCAGACATTACCATTTGCAATGGTAATGCAAATGCAAACATTTTAAAATTATTTTTAAATTTTTAATACAATTTTAATAAAATTTCTCGAATTTCGTAAAATTATAAGTAGTAAATATTTAGTCAGACATTACTATTTCTAAAGTTTTTTTATCAGTAGTAAAAGTCATTTATAGTCAGGCGCCGTTTAATAATTTTGTAGTTTTCCTACAAGTAGTAAAAATCCATTATTGTCAGACATTTGACATTTTTGTAAATTTATAAGTAGTCTATTAAATGTTTAGTCAGCCATGACAATTTTAAAATTATTTAACAAGTAGTAACAGTAATTTACAGTCCGGCGCCGTTGAATAATTTTGTAATTTTTCAACAAAAGTAGTAAAAATCTATTTTTATCAGACATTTGAATTTTTTTATAAATTTGTAAGTAGTCTATTAAATGTTTAGTCAGACATGAAAATTTTTTTGTCAAGTTTTATTTTCTCTAAATATGAGATTATTTTTTTTCACTGAGAAAAAAAATATATTTCAATTAAACATAATTATCTATGTCAAATTATTTTTTTCAAAGTCAAATTATTTTTGATTTAAACATAATAATTTTTATTCAAATACAAAATAAATTTAATTCAATAAAAATTATATTTCAATTTGATTTCAATAAATATAAAACATAAAATATATTTTTTGAATATTTTTGGAAGCCATAAAATTATTATATAAATAAAAGATGTTTTGATTCTTCTGTTTGGCCTAATGGCCAAACTAAATATATATTTAATTGAAAAATATTTTTTCGGCTCGCCACTTATTTTTGAATTAGACAAAATTTTCTCTCAGTGTTAGAATATAATACATAAAAAAATTTTAATTTAAAAAAACTTTTTTCCAAAAAACAAAGCAGAGTCGGTTTTTGTTTTGTTTTCTGAAAGATTTTTATTTCTTTTTTAAAATCGTTAGGAAGAGAATAATTTTTCCAAAGTGAGATATATACAAATGCATTTCTCTGCGGAATATGTTTAACATATCTTAAAAACATGTTTATCTACGGTGCATCGATTTAACCTTGAATTTTCTCTATGTGCATTCTAAAGTACTGTATGTGTAGTTGCGAGAGACATTTTTTTTACACGCAAAAGGTGCTTAGAATTCATGTGCATTTTAAAAAAAAAAAAAGAGGAAGGAAAAAAATTACGTTTTTTCACGCAACGTAGGTCTACTCTCCATAGTTGCAATCTGTCCCTCGTAATACGCGCATCCTCTCTTTAAAATCGCATGTACTTTTATGTATATTTGCCTATGTATAGCTATATGATGGATAGGCGCCTCAACCAACTTTTGCATTATCCATTCACGAGAAGAGAGGAACGCGCGTTTCTCAATGTGTGCGTGTGAGAAGAGTTTTGCCTGTTTATGTGCAGAGCGTAAAACTTGTAGTTTTATATATACACGCACATGTGCCGATAAATGTTCAAAGTGCGTAGAAAAATTTATACATGCAACTCTTTATACTCAACTGTATATAAGTTTACAAAATTAGAAATTCTAAAAATACATGTGCACATATAGAAATATATAAGCACATGTAGAAATATATGTGCATGTGCACATATATTTCTACATGTGCTTATATATTTCTATATGTGCACATGTACTTTTAGTATTGCTTATAGAAATATATAAGCACATGTAGAAATATATGTGCACATATAGAAATATATAAGCACATGTAAAAATACATGTGCACATATAAAAATATATAAACACATGTAAAAATACATGTGCACATATAAAAATATATAAGCACATGTAGAAATAAATGTGCTAAAAATACTAAAGAGTATGTATATATATATACAGATGTGCGAAAAAAAATATGTATACGCACATGTAAAAATATATAAGCACATGTAGAATACAGGTGCTAAAAATACTAAAAATACTAAAAAATGAGAATGTAATACTAAAGAGCAGATAAATGTTAAATGTGTGACTAAGAAAAAATGTACATATAAGCACATATAGAAATATATAAGCACATGTAGAAATATATGTGCACATATAGGTTTATATATATTTATATGTATATACATTGACATGCATGTATGCGTGACCAAGAGCGCGGGTCAATGCCTCTTCTGTCGTCCTCGCGAGTATAGGTATAAGTACCCGCCCGGCTACCTTCTACAATCTACCTTCTGTCCACTATGTGCGCGACCGCAAACATAAATAAGCGTGTTTAGAATCACACGTATAGTATACCGGTGCACACACTCTAGAATCTCTCTAAATGCATAATACCTATATTTCCACCTAGTTTTCAAACCTCCAATACAACGGGAATCGTTGTCAGCGTTCCGGACATCGACACCTTTTTCCGCGGAAAAACTTCAATATTGCCCCCTCATTTCTTGCTCAATTATGTCTATGTCGCTTTTGTGAATTACGCGGGAAAAAAAGAACTGTTTCATATTATTGCGACAAAACGTACACATTTTGAAAATATATCCCGTTCCCTTACAGTTACTAGGCATAATATTTCTATTTTTCTTTATGTGCAGTGAGAAAAATTATTTTTCTAATCCAAAAATATGTAGGCATAAAATTATTATTTAAAAATCTTTGCTCTATAGATAATAATAATATAATATAATATATAATAATAATATATAATAATAATAATAATATATAATATATAATATTATAATATATTATTATTTAATTATTTATGAATATTTATGAATTATTTAACGAATAATTTTACTTAAATATTTCAAAATTAATTAAATTTTATAAAAGTTGCGTTTACCATTTTCATAAATAGATGAACTTCAAAAGTTTTCAATTTAAAATTTCAGAAAATTTCAAATTTGAATTAACTTAATTAGAAATTTTAAAGAACTTACATTTTTGCAAAAAAGTTTAATAATTCTGTCTTTTGAATGTAATTATATAGTTTTTAATAGATATTCAATTAATTATTAAAAATAATGTATTTTAGACAAATTTTATAGTTAAAAACACTAAAAAAAAATTGAATTTTGGAAAAGGTAAAAATTATTGTAGAGATTCCATTACTTTCAAAAAGCAATAAAATTCTTCGCAGAAACTCAATTATATTGAAAAATTTTTTTTAAATCCTCATCAAAATCACAATTATTTTTATAAAATATAAATAATAAAATTCTTCCCTGAAATTCAATTATTTTGAAAAACTTTAATAAAATTCTTGTCGAAATTTCAATTATTAACAAAATATTTACAAAATTCAATGATTTAATTAAAAAAAAATTAAATTAAATTAATTAATAAAAAAAAAAAAATTTTTTTAATTAAATTTTCAATTATTCAATTATTCAAAATTCAATTATTTTCAAAAATTTTAATAAAATTTCAGTTTTTCGTATTTTTAATAATTGTAATTTTTTACCAAAGGGTGGAGACCAATAAATAAGTAAAGTGTTTTTGAAGAGCCTAAAAAATTGTAAAGATAAATGCATTTGTTTTTTGAAAAATTAGAATTAAAATTTTTCTCAAATTACTTAAATTGTTGAATATTTATTTATTTAATTAAATATTAAAAATAATGGATTTAAAGAAGAATTTTAGTTAAAAACACTAAAGAAAATTGAATTTTTAAGAAATTAAAAGTGATTGTAGAAATTTAATTATGTGTCAAACAGTTTTAAAAATTCTCGTTAAAATTTCAATTATCCTTAAAAATAATAAAATTCTTCTGGAAAATTCAATTATTTTTTTTAAATTTTATTAAAATTCTTGGCAAAATTTCAAATATTTTCAAAAACTTTCCTGAATTCAATAATTTTCAAAATCTTATTTTTTATAAAATTTTCAGAAGAATTCAATTATTTAAACAAAATTTTGAAAAAATCTTCGTAAAAATTCAATTATTTTCGTGACCAATAAAAATTTCCCAGGAATTCAATTATTTACAAATTTTTTATAAATTTCTTTTTAATAATTCAATTATTTTCATAAATAATACAATTTTTTGTAGGTATTCAATTTTTTTAATAAATAATAAAATTCTTTTTACTTTTTTGGGAATTAAATTATTTTTATAAATAATAAAATTCAATTATTTTCATAAATAATAAAACTCATGAAAGAATTTCAATTATTTGTGATACCTACAATTTTAATTCTTCGAAAAATGTAACTATTCTTAAAAATCTTATTAAAATTCGTCGAAAGAATTAAATTATTCAAAAATTAGTTGATACAATTCTCTATAAGAATTCAATGTTAAGAAACTTTCAATTGTTCAATAAATTATTTTAATGTTTTTAAATAATTGAATTGAAGAATTTTCTAATAAAAATCGATTTAAAAATGAATTTCAGTTAAAATTATGGATAATAATTGAATATTAAAAGCATACATTTTTTTAAATAATTGAATTTTGAAAAAGTTTCAAATTAAAATTTTTTTAAATTTGAATTTTTCATACTTTTAAATAAGAATTCTGTATAATTAAGTTTTTTAAAAAACTTTAATTGAATTTTTTTTTAAATATTTAGAAATTTCGTAAAATTGAATTATAAATAAAAGAATTTTTCCAAAAATTATTAAAAATAGTTAATTTAATAAAGAATTACAGTAAAAAATTCTAGAAAATAATAATTGTAAGTTATTGAATTTAAAAGGGCTTGAATTGGAAATTTTTGAAAATTTTTATTTCCATGTAAAAATGGTAATGATTTAGATATTTATATTAAATAAAAAATAATATATTAATAATATTATATAAAAAGATTTTTAAGCTTAAAAATACTAAAAATTTTCAATATTCGCAAAAAGTAGAAATTCTCTTCCCTAAAATATCTAAAAAAAATTTTTAACTTATATACGAAAAATGACAATTTTTGTAAATTTCTTTTTAAAAAAAAGTAAATACTTTTATCTGTTTCAGGAGATTTTATTAATTGAAGGAGATAAAAAATGGAAATTAGTTAAAAAAAGGAAACCAGAATCCCTGATTTTTAAACAGAAAAAAAGTCTTCTATAGTACTTTTAAATGAAATTTTTTTCGAAATTAATTTTCTAAATAACTCATCATAAAGAAAAAGAATAGAAAAACTCACTACAGCTATGTTTAGACAGATTTCTCTCTATATTGAGCATAGAAAGTTTTAAATTCAACAGCAGGAAATAATGTCTATAATATATGAATGATAAACATAAAATCGTATCTTAATTATATTATCTGTTATAAATTTTTTTAAAAAGAAAGAAACATAACTTACTCAAAAAAAAGAGTAGAAAAGAAAAAAAAAATTCTGTTTGTTTATATTTGCAACTTCTACTGTTCACTACAAAATTCTTATCCAATAATTCTAACTGTTCAAAAAACCGTTACCATGGTAATAGTAATCAGTAACATATTTATATTTTTTTCTCTATTTACAAGTTTCTAAAACATGAATTTCAAATACTTGATTCTTTAATTTCTCCTTTTTATTTCAGAAACGAGAAATTCCAAAAATATTTTTAATATTGAGCATTAGATTTAATGAAGTGGCAGGAAACATGAAACATGAAACATAAATATTCATGAAATTAGGAAAAAGTGATAAGTGAACGAAAAATAACTTTGGGAAAAATTCGACTTTTTTTCTCTCTTAAGAAAACAACAAAAAATTGAAAAAGAATTCAAAAAGAAAATTTCCTGATGTAAGAATTATATTTTTTTTCTCTAAATATTCCTCCTGGGTTTTTTTTTCTATATTCTATAGGAGGAAAAAAAATATTTTATATATTTTACTGGTAACAATTTTTTTTCGCGCACAAAAGTCGGAATAGTATTTCCACACATTTCGTGTTTCGTATTTTTTCTTCAAACACACAATCTCGCATTTTAGAGGGAGAAAAAAAGATAATAATGTGTAACAGTATCGACACGCGATTCACACGGGTTGGTGTTTTCTGATTCAATTGTTGATATTCATTGTGTTTATTCAGAGAGAAAGAAAGAGAGCGAGAGAGAGAGAAAAGGAGAAAGAGAGAAAGAAGAATTGTAGCTGAGAAAATAGACTCTTATCTAGACATTTATTGCAAATGTAATTTTATGCTTTGAATTTACCGGTTGATGAAGTAATTTAAGTGTTAATGGGAGGATTTCAATAATCACCGAGGAATACGAAAAAAAAAAATGAAAAAAAAAACAATGAAAATAGAGAATCTATTTTCAACTCTAAACAATAGAGTTATAAAATTACAAAAAAATTACACATATCTATATTTTAATTTGTTTTTTATTTATTTTTCATAGTTCATATAAATCAGTCAATTACTAAAATCAAACGGAGTTAACACAAAAAATTTGATTTCTCCCTGATTTATTTCTTACTTTATTTTCACTTTTCAACAGTTCTCCTCAAAAATTACAAATTTAATTTCAAGTAAATTTTACAATTTGATTTTGCAATTAATAAAATTTGTTAACAGTTAGTGAATTTCAGAACAACGATAGAAAAAAAAATATTTTTCATACAGAAAACAATACAATTTTTTCGTTTGTGAATTTTTCTTTTCAAAATAATTGATCAGAAAAATTTGTTATACAAATTTTTACAAAATTGAATTCCTGAAAAGCATTTTATAATTTATGAAAATAATTGAATTCTTGCGAACAATTTTATTACAATTTTCTAAAATAATTGAATTTTCAAGATAAAATTTATTACTTTCAAAGATAATTGAATTCCTGTAATGAATATTGTTATTTATGAAAATAATTAAATTTTGCACAGAATTTTATTAAAATGACTGAAAATAATTGAATTTTCGTGAATAACTTTGTTATTTATCGACATAATTCAATTCTTTCGAAGAATTAATTATGTAAATAATTGAATTCCTGAGAAGAATTTAATTATTTATGAAAATAATTAAATTATTGCGAAAAATTCTATTAAAATATTTAAAAAGAATTGAATTTTGGTGAAAAATTTTGTTATTTTTGAAAATAATTGAATTCCTAAAAAATATTTTATTATTTATGTAAATAATTGAATTCTTGCGCACGATTTTATTAGAACTTTTTAAAATAATTGAATTTTCAAGAAGAAATTTCTAACTTTTTAAAATAATTGAATTCTTCTGATGAAAATTGTTATTTATGAAAATAATTGAATTTTCCAAAGAATTTTATTAAAATAATTGAATTTCCGTTAATCATTTTGATATTCATCGACATAATTAAATTCTTTCGAAGAATTATTTATGTAAATAATTGAATTCTTCCAAAGAATTTATAAAAAACATTTTTTAAATAATTGATTTTTCGAGAAATTAAAATTAAATTTTTAACAATAATTAACTTTTTTTTAAAGCAATTGAAATCCAGCGATTAATTTTATTATTTATGCGAAAATAATTAATTTATTGAAAAAATTTTTTTTTTATATTTAAAAAGAATTGAATTTCTACGAAAAATTTTGTTATTTTTGAAAATAATTAAATTCTTCATAACAATTTTATAAATAACATTGTTTTAAATAATTAATTTTTTTCGAAATATAATAAATATTATGGCAATTTTATTTTAAATATATATGAATTCTTGTGGAAAAATAATTGAAATTCTGCAATGAATTTTAAAATTTAATGGAAATGATTGAATAGTTGTTAAGAATTTTATTAAAATTTTCAAAAATAATTGAATTCTTGAGAAGAATTTTATTATTTATGAAAAATAATTTAATTCTTGCGATGAATTTTACTACTTATACAAATAATTGAATTGTTTCGAAGGATTTAATATAATATAATTATATATTTAGAAATTTTATGAATAATTTTTTAAAACGTTAAGCAATATTATTAAAATTTACTACTTCTATAAAATAAACGAAAATTTTTATGGCTGACCGAAAATGACCTTTACTACTTCTACAAAATAACCGAAAATTTTTATGGCTGACTGAGAATGACCTTTACTACTTCTAACAAAATAAACGAAAATTTCCATGTCTGGCAGGAAATGGTCTTTACTACTTATGACAAATTTCCGAAAATTTGCAAGGCTGACAGAAAATGACCTTTACTACTTATAACAAATATACGAAAATTTACATGTTTGACAGAAAATTGTCGTTAATACGTTAAGTAATATTATTAAAATAAAATTTGAATTTTGTTTATTTGAACATTCCGAATTTTAGGAGCAACTGAAGTTTGTTATTAAACATGCAATTGTCAGAAAAATGAGTCATTTTTATAGTTATTTTCTTTATCAAGAATTGAGAAGTTCTGCCCGAGTAAAAATTATGTTTAAACAAATTGCTATGGGCGTCAATTAAATTAACTCGAAATGATCCCTCATCTCATTTTTCCTCATTAAGACAACCGAGTAATAAAAATAATTTTTATATTCGAAACTAAAAACTAAAGAAAGAGAATGAGAGAGTGAGTGAGAGAGAGAGAAAGAGAGAGAAAGAGAGAGTAATGTGCAACACAACTCGGAGCAAATGTCCGTTCATTGCATCTCAGTCGATGACCTTCGGCGAAGACGCTCTTGGAGTGACAAAACAGAATTACAGCAATGAGCAATGGATACACGTGACTCGGATGCTCATTGTACGATTCTGTTCCGTTATGAATCTCTAGTTATATAAACCGGGTCCTCTCTCGAGTCCCATCATCTCATCTCGAGAGAAGAGCACATAACAGTATCCAATTCTGAAACGCGCCTGCTTGCCTGCACACGTGCGCGCAAAACACCTACAAAACAAAAAAATTAAGAAAAAAAAGAATTAAGAAAAGATTTGCGATTCAACTTGATCGCTTCATGTCCCGACGCTCGACTATAAATACATATGCCAAGACAAATCGAACTCATCAACTTTTAACAAGGAGAGATAAGCCCAAAGACGACCAAATAGAGATCCTCAACGAGAACATACTGAGTGAGAGAGAAATCAATTCAATATATTGGTCAAGTCAAAAGTACCGCTAACTCTATACAATTTCTCTATTTTCGAAAAAAAAATCTCATTTCTATTTCAAGCAACTTTTTACTGAAAATAATCCTATTAATTGTATTGAAAACCTCTTTTTAAAAATCTATGATTCTCTATTTTTTAAAAAAAAATACAAATCTCATTTCTATTTGAAGCAACTTTTACTGAAGTTAATCCCATTAAATGAATTGAAAACCTCTTTTTAAGAATTCTACATATTTCTCTATTTAAAACAAAAAATACAAATCCAGGATTCGCACTCATTTACTAAAACCTACTATTTACTATTTTTTTAAGTTATGCTACTATTTAGCTACTTTTTTTTAGATTTCAGCCACTAAAAGCTACTATCTCTGTTTTTTTCAAATTTCCACTATTTCAAATTCGCAAATTCCAAAAATTAAAAAAAAATTCATAAGAATATTATAATAAAATTCTTTAAAACGATTCAATTATTTTCAATATCTAGTATTTTTATAAAAATTCGCAAAAGAATTCAATTATTAAAAAAAGAATTGGTAAAATTAATCTAAAATTAAATTATTTTCGTAAAATAATAAAATTTCCAAAGGAATTGAAATAATTTTTCATTAAAATTCAACTTCTTAAAAAAGTTTAAAAAAAATTCTAAGAAAGAATTCAATTATTTTCAAAAATAACAAAATTTTCCAAAGAAATTCAATTTTTTTTTATAAACATTTTAATAGGTAACATTTTTCAAAATAATTCAATTATTTTCATAAAGAATAAAATTTTGTCTCAGGAATTCAATTATTTTTGAAAATTTCAATACAATTCTTAACAACTATTCAATTATTTTCATAAATAATAAAAAAATAATTATTTAAAATAATGTTTATAAAATTGTTATGAAGAATTCAATTATTTTTAAAAATAACAAAATTTTTCATAGAAATTCAATTCTTTTTAAACATTTAAAAAAAATTTTTCCAAATAATTCAATTATTTACATAAATAATTCTTCGAAAGAATTCAATTATTAAAGATAAATAACAAAATTATTAACTAAAATTAAATTATTTTGTGTTATTTTAATAAAATTCTTTGTAAAATACAATTATTTTCATAAATAACAATATTCATCTAAAAAATTCAATTATTTTTAAAAGTAATAAATTTCTTCTTTAAATTCAATTTTTTTCAAAAAAATTTAATAAAATGCCACACAGACATTCAATTATTTTAAAAAATAACAAAATTTTTCATAGAAATTCAATTCTTTTTAAACATTTAAAAAAAAAATTTTCCGAATAATTCAATTATTTTCACGTAAATAATAAAATTCATCGCAGGATTTCAATTATTTTAAAAAAATTTAATTATTCTTAAAAATTTAATTTCAATTTCTCGAAAAAATCAATTATTTAAAAAATGTTTTTTTTTAAATTCTTTGGAAGAATTGAATTATCTATAAAAATATTAGAATTTTATAAAGGAATTAAATTATTTTCTTAAATTAATTTCTTCTTGGAAATTCAATTATTTTAAAGAATTCTTATAAAATTGTTCGAAAGAAATTAATTGTTTTAAATACAATTTTTAATTGAATTTTTTTGAAATAATTTAATAATTCTTTTAGATTTTAATAGAATTCTTCCTATGAATTCTATTATTTACAAAATTCAATTATTTTCATAATGAACAATATTCATCAGAAGAAATCAATTATTTTAAAGAATTCTTATAAAATTGTTCGCTAGAATTCAATTATTTTCATAAATAATTAACTGCTTTTTTAGGAATTTAATTATTTTCAAAGAAATTTAATAAAATACTACACAGACATTCAATTATTGTCAAAAATTTTAATAGAATTCTTTGTAAAATTTAATTATTTATAAAAACTTTTCGCAATTTAATGATTTTCCATATCTACTATTTTTATAAAATTTCCAAACAAAATTCAATTATTTACAAAATTTTTTTGTAAAAATCTTCCTAAGAATTCAATTCTTTTCATAAATAATAAAAATGTATCAAGAATTAAATTATTCAAATTGGAAATTGCATAAAATTAGTCGAAAGAAATCAATTATTGAAAAATTTTAATAAAATTCGTCGCAAAAATTAAATTATTTTTATAAATATTTAAATTCTTTAATGAATAATAAAATTCGTTGCAGGAATTCAATTTATTAGCGCAGTATAAGAAAGAAGTAAACATTTTTGATGAAAATTAGGAAAAAGTCACGAAAATAAAATATAGAATAAAATTTTTGTCAACTTTGTGAAGTGTCTAAAACGAGATTTTTTGGTTGTCAAGTTTAATTTTTCGATTGCTACTTTTTTACTACTTTTTTTAGTTTGATAACTACTTTTTGCTACTTTTATAAAATTAATTATCGAGTGCGAAGTCTGCAAATCTCCTTTCTATTTGCATCAACTTTTACTAAAATTAATCCTACAAATGGAATCGAAACATTTTTAAACAATTTGTCAAGATTTGTCAACTTATTTGCAAATAGGTGCAAAATTAACAAATCTTGACAAATCTTGACTGTATCTTGAAATAAAACGAAGTAGAGAATTAAAAACAAAATTAAATTTAATTATCTTTTTGATATCAATAAATGTTCGGGCAATTTTACATTTTCTCCACCAGGATGAGAATAGAATTTACAATAACAGTAAATGTAAGGTTCCTTAATTTATTGTCCCATAAATGCATCAGAGGATAGAAAAAAGGAGCTATAAAATATCTCCGCACGAGTAAAGTGATACTCCCCTAGATAACATTTGATTTTATGAAAATGTTTTATTAATGCAATGTTAAAAGGCCTTCTGTAAGCTGAGATGCCGTTCTAAGAATGTAAATAGTAAGCGAATTCAAGAAATATTCATTTTTAAAAATTTTAAATAAACAGAGAAATTTAAATTAAATTATCGCAATATAGTATAATAACAATTTAAACTAAATACTAAAATATTGTCTGTGATTCTGAATTTATTTCTCTCCCAACAGCGACAATTTATTTATTAAATGAATTCACTGATGAGAAAACAATATATTTGCAAATTTTCTATAAGTAGTAAAGGTCAGTTTCGGTCAGACATGAAAATTCGTTAGTAAATTTGTTCTAAGTAGTAAAGGTAATTTTCTGTCAGTCATAATTTTTTGGAAATTTATTATAAGTAGTAAAGGTCATTTTCAGTCAGACATGAAAAGTCGTTTCAAATATTTGTCACAAGTAGTAAATGTAATTTACTTTTTTCGTAAATTTTTCATAAGTAGTAAAAGTAATTTTCGGTCAGACATAAAAATTTTCGTAAATTTATTATAAGTAGTAAATGTTATTTACTGTCAGACATGGAAATTTTCGTAAATTTTTCATAAGTAGTAAAAGTAATTTCCGGCCAGACATAACATTTTCATAAATTTATTATAAGTAGAAAAGGTCATCTTCTGTCAGACATGGAAAGTCGTTTCGCAAATTTGTCACAAGTAGTAAATGTCATTTCTGGTCAGACATGGAAATTTTCGTAAATTTTTCATAAGTAGTATAAGTCATTTTCTGTGAGACAGTAAATTTCCATTATATTTTCGCATGTACAGGAGATACGCTTTAAAATAGACGAACGTAAAATTGAAAATCTAAATTTTTCCCATAATTATCAATGGAACATAAATTTAGTAAAATTTCCTGAAAATGTAAAGTAAATTTGAAGGTAAGCGGTAATTTTGAAAAATGAATAGCCTTCGGAACACCTACTTTAAACGTTGCTTTCCGCCTCGATGTAAATGAAGACGTTTCCTATACACTCAATTTTATACCTTTTAAAGCGTATTAAGAAAAGGTGTGGTTTACTGAAATACTCAATTAAACTAAATGAATACTATCAATTCAATCGAGTGTGAACATTGCGTTTACGAAAGCGATCTACTTGAACCGTTTGAAATTGGCACATAAAATTTACGATCCGTTTAAAAAAAAAAATGAAATTGAAAAGGATGAGTTTATATATTGTTTATGTTTATATATGTTTAATATGTATAAAATGTATAAAATGTATAAAATGTATAAAATGTATATGTATAAAATTTATAAAATGTATATATATATATAGAGTGGCAATAACGTATAAAGAGGATGCAATTTCTATAGCTCAAGGCCGAAATATAAAATAATTTCCACCGGATATTTCTATGTATACATAACGGAAGAAGTAGATTTTAATTTGATATATACTATAAAGATGCAAAGAAAAATAATGGAATAACAACAAATTACATATGAAGTGACGATTGACCTCATTCGAGAAAAAGAAGAAGGAGGGGAGGGGGAAGTGATGCGGTTTACCTATAACGATCGTCATTAATTCATTCTCACGCGCGTACGTACCTTTTCTCGCTTCGCAATCACAGCCTTGATCTTCTTTCTGTCATGTTTCTTTAATATGTGCTATATACTAATTATTATGGTTCAATGCTTCTTGGCGAACCGTTATAACGAAGATTAATCTTTTATTATTGTAAATTTACGCGAAATTTTCTTAGTAGATTATTACACAAAATTATTCGAAAAATTAATGAATATTGCACCCTAAAAAAAAGTTATATCATGTATTTAAAGGAAAAATCCTTTCAACTTTTCCTCTTAAAATAAATGTGTTCCGATTACCGAACATTCCCCCGAATCCATTTCCTCGAATGTCAACTTTATCGAAAAATTCTTCCAAAAAGTATTCCACTTGAATGTAGAATATTTTTCTTAATATTAAAACAAAACAATTTTTTTAGAATAGAATAAAAAGAATAAATAAATAATTGACTGTACAACAAAGATACTTATATTTAATTCATACTAACAATTTTCATGGCTGACCGAAAATAACTTTCACTACTTCTAATAAATAAACAAAAATTCCTATGTCTGATAAAAAATTGTCTTTACTATTAATATGAAATTTTTAAAATTTCTATGGCTGACAGAAAATGACCTTTGCTACTTAAAACAAATTTACTGAAAATTTCATGTCTGACAGAATATGACATTTACAACTTAAAACATATTTACTGAAAATTTCATGTCTGACAGAAAATGACCTTTACTACTTAAAACAAATTTACTGAAATTTTCATGTCTGACATAAAATGACCTTTACTACTTAAAACAAATTTACTGAAATTTTCATGTCTGACCCAAAATTACCTTTACTACTTAAAACAAATTTACTAAAATTTTCATGTCTGACCCAAAATTACCTTTACTACTTCTCAAAATAAACAAAAATCCTCATGTCTGTCAGAAAATGGTTTTTACTACTTATGAAAAATTTACAAAAATTTCCATGGCTGACAAAAAATGATCTTTACTACTTCATTACAAATTTACTAAAATTTCCACAGCTGAAAGAAAATGATCTTTACTACTTATAAAAAATTTACTAAAATTTTTATGTCTGACAGAAAATGACCTTTACTACTTATAACAAATGTCAGAAAATTTTCATGTTTGAGAAAAACGAACGTTTACTACTACTTACCAAACACAGAAAATTGCAGAAAATAGAAGCATGACGTTAAATAAAGATTTGTCTAACCGAAACTGTACATTACTATTTGTACACAATTTTCAAAAATCAGTTTGATTAAAAGCGCATTATTTTACCGCTGATATTAAAATTTCAGGAAAATGTAACGTCTTACCAAACGCGACCGTTACTACTAAAATTTACAAAAAATCATATGTCTGACAATAAACGACTTTCACTACTCAGGCAACATTTACAAAAATTCGGTCAATTTTTTGTCTGACAGAAATTGACTTTGCCTACTAACAATACATTTCATAACAATTCAAACAGACTTATTGAATAAGTAAATTTTTTTGTCTGACCGAAATTGACTTTGACTACTAATAATAATTTTCCTAAATCAGACTTATTAAATTAAGTAGTATTAGTAGTATTAGTATAGTATTAATAGTATTTAATTTAATAAACTAATTAATGCATTAATGGTAATTAAGCTAGTAACAATAAATTCAGTAGATAACATAATTTTTCGTCTGACCAATACTAAATTTACTACTGTAAATAAATGTTTACTAAATGCTGGGTAACGAAAAAATTTTTGTCTGACTAAAACTATTGTTACTACTTCTACAAAAAATTACAATCGGATTTTATTAAAAAGATCGTTTAAAAAAATTGCAATTTAACAGTTTAGTCTGACTAAAGTTGAATTTTACTACTAGTATAAAAATTACTAATCTCTAAATTTTAATTAGCAAAAGTTTTTACTAATTTAAATTAGTTACTTGCTTCTTGCTATTGAATTAGTAAATTCTGTATTAAATAGTAATTTCTATTAATTTATCAGTAAAATTTACTAATTCAAAAGAAAAAAGTCAGTTCCCAATTCAAATTACTAACATTTTTATTAATTCAAATTTAGAGAGCAAACTGCATGAAATTCGAGTGCTTTAACTAAATTTGATTTTCTAACTCAAATAAATTATTAACAACACACTTTTATTTATTTTTATTTTATTTATTTCTTATTTCTTTTAATTATTTTTATTTATTTTCCTCTATTCCCTATAAGTCAGAGAAAAACAAAAATAAATTTTTGTGGCAACCTTGAATTGAGAAAGTTTTTTTATTTAAACAAAATTTCGTTAAAACAAAAAAAACTTTTTTCGGGGTGCACAGTACGATAATTTTTCAACGAAAAAAATTTTTGTTCCCCTTATCAAAAGCGAATAAATTGCGATGATAATTGATATTAGAAGAATGGAAAGTAAGTTTTTACAGGCTAATTTTAGAAATTTATTTTTCGCGAATATCTCTTTTGCAACTCGCGAGAGCAAATTAAGCGCTCTGTAACGGTTTATTGGCTGTCATTGATTTCACACTGTTATATATGTATAGCGTAGAGAAAGAGAGAGAGAGAGAGAGAGAGAGAGAGAGAGAGAGAGAGAGAGAGAGAGAGAGAGAGAGAGAGAGAGAGAGAGAGACCGTGACCAGGTCTCCTGCAGTGACATTCTGTTAGAATTACGATCGCCGTTATGAATCGTATGGATCGCGGTCTACAAATTCCGCGCAGTCTCCATAAATCAGATCCTATCCCAGGATTAAGCTTTGGTTCTCCAAATAGTCAAGTCTTAGAGATAACTAACGGTTAACAGTATATATAGTGAACTTGAGTGAAATGTATATCAAGTACAATTCAACAATATGTTTCTATCATACTTTTTTTTATTTCAAAAATTCTTATTGTATCGATTTTTTATCAACACTGGGAGAAAAGATAATTTCAAAATTTATAATCTTGACTCGGAAATATGTGCGGGCAGCATTGTTTTACAGTAAATTTTTACTAGATTCTTATTAATAATATAAATAATTATAAATAATATAATTCTTATTATAATCTCAAATTAAAAAACAATTTTATTAAAATAAAAAATTTTTTAAATAAAAAATAAATTTTAATACAAAATAAAAAAATAAAAATTTATTATCTATCTTGTTTTGAAGTAAATTGTTTTGAATTTATTCTTTTTATTTTTATGATTCCGGTCTTTCTAAGGATAGCAAATTGAGACAAAAAAAATGAATCAAAATTATTCCGATGCAATAATTAATAAATAATTAATATTTAATAATAATAATAATTTTTATTTTTATGATCACGGTCTTTATAAGAATATCAAATTGAGACAAAAAAAAACGAATCAAAATTATTGCATCGCAATAATTTTTATTCCTTTTTTGTCTCAACTTGATATCCTCAGAAATATTGTGATTAGAATAATAATAGTTGAGATTTAAAATTCATTTTTCAAAAGTAAAATTCGAATATTTTGAACCGATTCATCTTTGTCGGTAGAGTCTTGTGTTAAAAAAAAAGAAAAAATTCCCAACCAAGAACGTATAAGTACAATAAACCAAAACCACAAGGAACAAAATTTTAACGATCAATATAATTTTTTTGTAAACAACCAACCACAAAAACCTCTTTTCTCAAAATGTGATTTACTGTCGGAGTGAAATCTTTTACCTTTTTATTTTATAACCATTATGATCAATATTTCTAGTTGAAAATTTAAAAAAAATTTTTAATACTTAAAAAAGTGGAATAAAAACCAAAAAAATGAAAATTTCACTAAAAATTATTTTCTAGTAATAAATTATTTAAAAAAATACCATATTCAGTTGAAAAATGATAAAACTTGATAAATTTCTTAGTTTTTTAATACGGAAAATATTTTTTAAATAAGATACAAATTAAAAGTAGTTAAAAATAATCAGTGTTCATTGTTCAAGACTTTAACTAGTTTATAATAAACAGTAGTTAATTAAATGAGTGTTTTCAATAATATTTTCAATTAGAAAATGAGAAAAGCGAGTTAATACTTGATTTTCCAGTTTTGAACTTTTAAATGATCGCAAATTGTATTTCTGATAAAATATTCCCAAAAAGCTCTAATTTAATGACAAAAACATCAAATTTGATAATCGCTTCAAAAAATTGTTAAAAAAATTGTCAAGACCAGCGTCGATTTTTAAAACACAAATTTTTTCTGAATTTGAAATAAATTCTAAAAAGAGTTCTGAGTACCTTCGTGTTTGGGAAAAAGCTCTTTTTTTAATAAAAAAAAGCTTCAATTTGATGAGAAAAAGCCCAAATTTGACAATCGACTCTAAAAATTGTTTAAAAAAAGTTACAAAAGACCAGCTTTTTTTTAAGATACAAATTTTTTCTAAATCGGAAATAAATTTTAAAAATTGTTCTAAATATATCTGTGTTTAAGAAAAAGCTCTTTTTTAATAAAAAAAATATCTAATTTAATGGAAAAAAGCCCAAGTGTGACATTCGACTCTAAAAATTGGTAAAAAAATTGTCCAGACCATCGTCGTTTTTTATAAATTTTTTCTGAATCGGAAATAATTTTTTAAAAAGTTCTGAACACTTCCATGTTTTGAAAAAGACTCTTCCTTAATAAAAAAAAGCTCCAATTCGATAAAAAAAGCCCAAATTTAATAATCGCCTTAAAAAATTGTTAAAAAAAATTATCAAAATTCGGTGTTAAGATTCAACTTTTTAATATAGAAAATAATGTTTCCAATAAACCACAAAATAAGAAGGAAAAACAAAATAATTATTATTAAAATTTAATTTATCATTAAAATAATTCAGTCCTTCAGTTAAACATTCGAAACTATAGGAACATTTCAACTTGGACGTTTCTTGTAGTCTTGCAATTTTCCTGTCAGTAGTATAAGTCAACATTAGTCGGACTAAGCAGATAATAATCTTTTCCGAATTGTTAAAAATTTTTTATCAGTAATAAAAGTCAGTAACTGTCAAGGAAAGTTTTAAATTTATGTAATTTAACGTACAAGTAGTAATAAACAGTTTTTAAAACTGTCTAATAATTGTTTTTCAAGCAAATTAAAATTTGTTTTAATTCAAACAAATTTTATCTTCAATTTAAAAGTAGATTTTATAAAAGAACGATTTTTTGTTTCAAATAAATCTTTTTTTGGGTGTTTAATAAAAGGTTTTTGTTAAAAATTGTAGACATCAATAATTATTGATAATTTATAATAATATTAATTTTAATAATAAATAGTAAGTAATATTATTTATTAATAATTAATAGTAGGTAATATTAATTATTAATTAATAGTAGGTAACATTAATTATTAATAATTAATAGTAATATTAATTATTTTTCAATTTTGAGTCATCAGTTTGTTAATTAATAGTCCCTAATTCGAAGAACCTGTATGCGAATGACATTACGTAAGGCAAAATAGAAATAAAATTTCTGATGCGTATGCATATAAGTGGGAAACAATGTGAGAATTCTCATATATACATATATAAGAAAGGAAAATTTCAATCACTATAATTTATAGTTACTCTCATTAATTTATAAAGGTGTTTTCCCTTTTATGCATAGAACATCGTCTTTTCTCTTCTCAGTGAAGATTATTAATTACCGCATGTAATTTTATGACGAATTTCATAATTTTACGTCGTGACAGAAACATTTCTCATCTCTCGAGAAGAATATATGCCCGCACAGTAATAATAATAATAATATTATGCATATTATATATTATAATTATAATACACGACAGTAATTTGCCATAAGACTCTAAAAACAATGTGCGTCTAGTGTAATTATTCACAGAAAATTTTGTTCCTTCCCTGCGGTGAAAAATATGCACATAATTCTACGCTGGCAGCAAAAAACACATTTATGCAATAATTCCCTATAATTATAATTCTTAATAATTTTAAAATTATAATTTTTAATCAATATTTTTTCCTGAAAATAAATATTAAATAAATATTAATATTAATATTTTTTAGTAAAAATTTAGTGCTTTTCTAGTAAAATAAAGTTCTTTTGCTAAACTTTAAAAGGTTTATAATTTTCGAAAAAAAATTATTTACAGCTGTAAATAATTTATTTATATTTTTTATAAATGTAAATATAAATAATTTTAAAGATGAAAACAAACTAAAAATAGAAATGGAGACGAAAAACGATTGAGGAAAACATTTCGAAAGAGCGGATCAAATTTTATTCAAGGATAGAGATGTTTTTTTTTTCTTTTCGAAACGAAACAATCGGATTATTTTATATTGTTCCCGTGTCAATTTTGTTCGTGAAAAAGCATGTAATTCGTATTGATTGGCGTTTGTCTTTTTAAGCCGACTTCTTTTCATTAGTCATTTCTTTTCTCTAGTCACGAAATGAGCTTGTGGTTTCGAAGAATCGGATTGACTTTTTGTGGAGGTTTAAAAATTTTGTAATGTACGAATCACATGTCACTGATTTTTTTTTTCAAATGATATGTGAATATCAAAAAAATATTTATCAAATTGGTTTAATTTGGTATCAATTTGATTCAAATTAATTCGAGTTAATAACAGTTTAATTTATTTGATATCAATTTGGCTCAAATTTCATTTTAATTTGATTAAAACAGTATCAATTTGATTCATTGGTATCAATTTGACTTAATTCGATTCAATTTGATTCCTTTTAGTATCAATTTGACTCAATTTAATTCTATTTAATAACAGTATTTGGTATCTATTTTGCTGAATGTTATATACGAATTTGATTCATTTGGTATCAATTTGACAGAATTTGATTCTTTTTGATACAAATTTGAATCAAATTGAAAACAATTTAATTAAATTTGATATAAATTTTATTTTTTTAGTACCAATTTGATATAAATTTAATTCTTTTTGGTACTGATTTGATTCAATTGGTATCAATTTGACAGAATTTGATTCTTTTTGGTACCAATTTGATCCAAATTGAAAGCAATTTAATTAAATTTGATATAAATTCAATTCTTTTTTAAACCAATTTAATATCAATTTAATTCGTTTTGGTACTAATTTAATTCAATTTGATATCAATTTAATTTAATTTAGTATCAATTTGATTCAAATTAATTCAATTTAATAACAGTTTAATTTATTTGGTATCGATTTGGCTGAATTTGATTAAATTCGATTCCTTTTGGTATCAATTTGACTTAATTTGATTTAATTTGATTTCTTCTTGTGTCAATTTGATTCAATATAATTCTATTTAATAACAGTATTTATTTGGTATCTATATTGATGAATTTTATATGAATTTGATTTATTTGGTATCAATTTGACTGAATTTAATTCTTTTTGGTACTAATTTGATTTAAATTGAAAGCAATTTAATTAAATTTGATATAAATTATATTTTTTTTGGTACTAATTTGATATAAATTTAATTCCTTTTGGTACCAATTTGATTCAATTTTATATCAATTTAATTTAGTAACAATTTGTGTCAATTTTCTATTTACTTTATTCAAATAATTTATCAATATGATAAATTATTGTAACAATTTGAATAATTTAGTGTCAATTAAATTCAAGTTAGTAAAAATTAGATTTAATTTGCTTGGAATTTGATTAAATTTGATTCCGTTTGGTATCGACGTTACTTAATTTGAGTTAATTTGATTCCTTTTGGTATAAATTTGATTCAATTTAATTCTATTTAATAACAGTGTTTGGTACCTATTTTGTAGTTTCAAATTCAAAATTCAATACTGAATCAGTAAAAACTAAAAATTCGAATGAGAATCATTGAAATTTCACCCTTTCATAAATTAAAATTACTGATTCACCAGAGAATCTTTAAAGAATTCAAAGAATGAAAGAGTTTTCCATAGAGAATTATTTAGAATAATTATAAAATTAATAAACAATAAAATAAATAAAAGATCCAGACAAAAGAAAGAGGAATTTTACTGATTGTCAATTATAAATTAATGAACATACGTTATAAATAAATAACGAGTTATATAAGAGTCAAATTTTACTGATTTCTCCAAAATTCTTTACAAAAATTCTAAGAAATCAGACAATTCGTCCTAAAAATTAGTAAAATTTCTCTAATTCATTAGTAAAAACTACTAGTTCATTAAAGAATGTTTAAAAAAAATATTGAAGTAAATCACAAATTGTTTGGTAAATCAGTAGAATTACCAAGTTTTATCAAGAGGTTGGTGTTGGTGAGTTGGTGAGTTCACCAACTGAATTGAAAACGATAAAACTTTCACTGATTCAGATCCACATTGATAAGATAAATAAACTTCTTTTTCAAACAAAAAAAAAAGAATTGGTATTTTCTTACATTCGTCAAGAACAAAGTGGACAAGCCTAGCGTCGTCTTCCATTTGAAACCTAAAGATGCGATAAACGCAAAACTGATAAGCGCCAAGACTCTTATTACTCCATATATGTACGTATATAAACAAGTTATATACTCCGGAACGAGAGCGATTCATTAGGAGTAATTTTTTCCCCTCTCTCACATCCAAAAAAAAGAAGGAAAAAAAAGAAAAAAACAACCAAGAAAATGATTTAACGCGAACGTGATGAGTAATCATCTAGGATCGTAATAAATAATTTAGTCAGGATGTTGTTCAGGTAGCAAAATCGTGAAATTAACCGCCGCTATATAAGATCTCGTTCTTCCGTGCACACGAGAAGTTGGAGAATCTTAGCTTTTGTTAGTGTGTGCTAGTGTGTATGGGCTAAAGCCCTAGGGGCACAAGGAATGCAAGTATCTGTGTGCAACAAGCATGGAATGCAAGGAATAGCATGGAAGCCGGAGTCGTCGCAGAATTCGCCTTAGATCAAGAATTCTGGTCTCGTCTCGTATGTTTCGCCTGTTTTCCATGCGATGTGCATTATTACACGAGTGTTTACACCCACGTTCGCCTCACGGACCGCGAAGGTGGTCCACGAGATTTATCGATCCCGAGACGGTACATCGAGCCAACCTCGGGGGCTTTTAATATTCCGGACCACCTTCGGTCTCATTGTGTCTCCGCGGAGGCTTCTTCGGAAGGTATACATACATTATTTTGTATACACGTTTATATAGAGGCTTGGAAATGGAAATTATTATTTTCTCTTCCGATAACAATTTTCAATTATCCTTTGTGGAAAAAAAATAAATAAATAAAAAGTCCTCTTCAATAATACTTAAGCTTTTTGGAATTTCATTACTCTACAGTTTTCAAGTTTGACTATATGAAGATTTTTTTTTTTATTTAAATTACCAAAAATTATTACACCAGGGATTGCACTAAGTCCCCCTTTTTCTCTCTTCTCCCCTTTTTTTATCCCCTTAAATTAATAAAATCCCCCAAAAACCCCTCAATTCATGTATATTCTTAGCACAATTTTTCTGCAGATATCAAATTGAGACAAAAAACGAATCAAAAACGTTGCTTCGCAACATTTTCGATTCTTTTTTGTCTCAATTTGATATCTGCAGAAAAATTGTGATCCCCTTGTCCAGGGCTAAAACCAGTGAAAGTATTTAAAAATACGGACTTTAGGGACCAAAAATAAAAAATTACGGACCAATTACTGTCAAAAATATATAACTATTCCTTGTCAAATAAGAGAACATTTTACTTAAAAAATATGTAAATGAAATTATTTTGTATCTATAAAACATGAAGATAACCGAGTGATAAAATAATTATTTTATATATTATAAGAATATTGTTACTGTAACTTTTTGAAAATTATTTTTAATTCTATTCTTATTTTCTAGAATTTTTAACTGAAACTCTTCTTTATAAATCATTTATTTTTAATAATTTTTGAAACCGTTCTTTAAAAATTTTCAAATACATTTGTTCACAATTCAAGTTTAAGAAATTTCGATTATTCACAAATTCTTCAATTAATTAAATATAATATTAGAAAATAAAAACTTCAAATTACAAAAAAAATTTAATTAAACTTTTCCACATAACTTAATTCTACAACATTGTTAGTTAAAAGTATAGAAAATTCAGATTTTCAAAAATTTTAATTTTTTATTAGAAAATTTTATTTTTATTGGGAAATTCTACGAGAATTCAATTATTTAAAAACAAAAATACATAATTTATTGAATAATTGAATGTTTCTGAAAATTGGATTTTCATAAAGCATTTTATCAACAAATTTTTAAATAATTGAATTTTTTTGACGAATTTTAATAAAATGTTTAACAATACTTATATTTTTCTTGGAATTTGATTAAAATCTAATGTTTATGTAGAATTTCAATAAAAAAAATTAAATAATAGAATTCTTTTAGAACATTTTATTAAAATAGCAGATATTCAAAATCATTGAATTCAGGGAAATTTTTTTTAAATAATTGTAATTTTGCCAAGAACATTATTAAATTTGTTGAAAATAACTGAATTCCGAAGAAAAATTTTATTATTTATAAAAATAATTAAAATTTTGACTGTTATTTTTAAAAATTTTTGAAAATAATTGAATTTCTGCCAAGAAATTTCTTATTTATAATAAAGATAATTGAAATTTCTGCCAAGGATTTTCTTATTTATAAGGTAATTGAAATTTTAACGAGAATTTTATTAAAATTTTTGAAAATAATAGAATTTTTGATTAGAATATAAAATTTTTTTAAATAATTGAATTTCTGCCAAAATAATTGAAATTTAGAGGAGCATTTTTAAAAAATTTTGAAAATAATTGAATTTCTGCCAAGAAATTTCTTATTTATAATAAAGATAATTGAAATTTCTGCCAAGGATTTTCTTATTTATAAGGTAATTGAAATTTTAACGAGAATTTTATTAAAATTTTTGAAAATAATAGAATTTTTGATTAGAATATAAAATTTTTTTAAATAATTGAATTTCTGCCAAAATAATTGAAATTTAGAGGAGCATTTTTAAAAAATTTTGAAAATAATTGAATTTCTGCCAAGAAATTTCTTATTTATAATAAAGATAATTGAAATTTCTGCCAAGGATTTTCTTATTTATAAGGTAATTGAAATTTTAACGAGAATTTTATTAAAATTTTTGATGAGAATATAAAATTTTTTTAAATAATTGAATTTCTGCCAAAATAATTGAAATTTAGAGGAGCATTTTTAAAAAATTTTGAAAATAATTGAATTTCTGCCAAGAATTTTCTTATTTATAAAGATAATTGAAATTTCTGCAAAGGATTTTCTTATTTATAAAGATAATTGAAATTTTAACGAGAATTTCATTAAAATTTTTGAAAATAATTGAATTTTTGAAGAGAATATAAAAATTTTCTTTAAATAATTGAATTTCTGCCAAAATAATTGAAATTTTAACGAACATTTTTAAAAATATTTTGAAAATAATTGAATTTCTGACAAGAATTTTATTATTTATAAAGATAATTGAAATCTTGACGAGAATTTTATTAACATTTTTGAAAATAATTGAATTTCGCAGAAGACTTTTATAATTTATGAAAATAATTGAATTTTTGAAGAGAATTTAAAAAATTTTGTTAAATATTTGAATTTCGGAGAAAAGTTTTACTATTTATAAAGATAATTGAAATTTTAACGAGCATTTTTAAAAATCTTTGAAAATAAATGAATTTCTGACAAAAATTTTATTATTTATAAAGATAATTGAAATTTTACCGAGAATTTTATTAAAATTTTTGAAAATAATTGAATTTTGTAGAAGAATTTTTATTATTTTTAAAGATAATTGATTAAATTATAAAAATTTTTAAAAATGTACCTATGTTCTTTAAAATTTCTAATGAAATTCATTAAAAATTCAAATTTTATAAAATTTCAAATTAAAACCTTTTGAAGTTCATCTATTTATGAAAATTGTAAACGCAATTCTTTGAAAATTCAGTTAATTTTGAAATATTTAAGTAAAATTATTCATTAAATAATTTATAAGTATAATAAATTTATGATAGTTCTTGAAGAATTAAAATATTTAAAAAGAAATTATTGTCAGATATATATAAAAAATTGAAGATTTTTTTATTAGAATTTGAGGTAATTTCATAGTTTATGGAATAAACAAAAAAGGGTCAAAAATAATTTTCTTTCTTCAAAACCAAAAAAATTTAACAACTTTTTTCAACGTTTTGTCTTCAAATAGTGAAATCGAAAATTTATGAATTTCAAGTGAATGATAGCATTAAAATTAATCCCCGATTGGCAAAAAAAATCCCTTTTTTCCCTATAGCCACTTTTTATGTAACTCCTGACAACGCTCCACTGAGAAAAATAATTTGTTCTTTCAAACATAAACATCAGTTTCAACGTTTTTATTTATTTCAACACAGTTTATAAGTTTAAAGTTAATATATAGAAAATATCCACCACATTCATTTAAAAATATTATTTGTTTGAACGTTCTGTTTCATTCAAGAAGAATTATGTTTAAATTAAATATAATATATGTTTATAAACTTAACATTGAAATCAAAACAAAAATATGTTTGATTTAAACTTAAGAACACTCACGTTAGGTTATGTGTTTAATAATAGAGCATTAATGTCAAATTTATTTTCTTTTGGATTTTCCGAAATGCACAAACGTGATTGGTTGTCCATAATTAATCATAAGGTCTTTCATATGCCATAACCTGGTGACTGTGTACTAACCTTAAAAGTGAAATAGTTCTGCGCAAGCTCAACTTCAGGCGGGACTACTGTCGAAACTGTTGGCAAGCCTGACTGTTAGAAAATTTGTATTTACGACGATTGTGTGTTTGTGTTTCTCCAGTGTTTCTCGTTTGGAAATTTTATAAAAAAGAGACTAAGTATTAATTGTGCCTTCGACATGAGTGTTTCTTCAATTTTAAAAGGCTGGGGATTTTCCGAAACTATTTCTACCATCTTTCAAAGTAAGTAAAAAACTTTACCCGCATACAACAATTATCTATATCATGAATATTGCAAAACTTAGAGGTTATGTTTATTTTTGATTTTTCCGTTACTCGCGTATTTAATAAATTGACTAAATATTATTTTAAATTGAGTTGAATTATTATTTTAGACAACGAAATTGATGAATTTACCCTTTGTCATTTATCAAAAGATGAAATTGACGAACTTTTTTTAAATCAACCAATTGGTTTAAAATCAAAATTTAAAACTTTTTTAGACGAGTTTAAAAAACAAAAAAAGGTAAAATAAGATCTATTAACGTTTACATGCACCTTCAAGTTTATTTACGCTAGTGTTTTATTTATTATTTACAAGAACTTTATAAAGTTTTTATATTTCCGATAGATTAATGAAGAGAACAGAAAGCGGAACGTAGAAAGACAAGATAACGATCAAGTAGAGCCTCCCAAAAGATTGCGTGTAGATGAAGAGCCCGTCAACAATTTTGACGTGCGCTTTAATTTAGAATGCGACAATATACCGACTTCATCAAAAGAAGCAAACAAAGCAAGTCATTCCAAAGCAGACCCTAAACAAAATACAATATCAAAAAAAACAACAAATTTTTCCGATGTTAGAAAAACAAGTTCAACAAGAGATTCATTTTCCGATCTTCATTTACTTGTAAGTTATACAAAAATTTTAATTTCGGAGTGTCTATTTGTCCCGTCAGCGGGACAAATAAATTATTTTTATTATTTGGCCCGTCACCCCACTTCCATACATATTTATACATTTCAAGACAGGCCAAATAAAAAAAGTAGTTTATTTGGCCCGTCAGATAACAAATTAGCTGTAATTAATAACAATAGATTATATATAAAATATAAATTATAATTCAATGAAATTTGACAAAATTTCCAATTAATTGGAAAGTTAATTTCATTTTTTAAAATTATTTACGGGAATTTAACAAAAAAAAATTTCAATTACTTTTTTTGAAAAGGCTAATTTTTATTCATGGTTAAATAAATATTTAAATACTTATTTACTTCTTCAATAATTTCACTTTTTCTCACTTTAACTGTAATTATTCTAAAATTTAACTTTTTAAAAATATAAAAATTATAATATTATTTTTACAATAATGAAAATTTCCGAAGAATACAATTTTTACATTCTCATAAAAAAATGAGAGTCTTGAATTTGTGGGATTTTTTTTAATTTAATTATTTCTTAAAATTTTGTTTATGAATTTTTCCAAAGGACTTTATAAAATTTTTTTAAAGTTATAATTGCTGTGAAAATTTTAATATTTATAAAAATAATTCAATGTTTGAGAAGGATTTTATTTAAATATTTTAAAATAACTGAATTTCTGAAAATAATTTTTTTATTTATAAAAATAATTGAACTCTTGCGAAAAATTTATTTATTTATGGAAATAATTGAATTCTCACGTAGAATTTTATCAAAATTTTGTTTATAAATAATATTAAATTTTTTCGTGAAATTGTATTGAAATAGTAGATATTTAAACTAATTGAGTTTTAAAGAATTTGATTATTTGCCAAAATAATTTATTTTTTTGTGAAAAATTCGTTTAAGTTTTTTAAAAATAATTCAATCGTTTCAAAGAATTTTATTAAAATTTTTAAGAAGAATTTTCTTATTACATTGCCTGTCAAATTTATGTAAAAAATAGTACCTGGTGATTAAATTAATCTATTTGTAAAAATAGTAATGATAATAATCTATTGTTATTAATTACAGCTAATTTGTTATCTGACGGGCCAAATAAACTACTTTTTTTATTTGGCCTGTCTTGAAATGTATAAATATGTATGAAAGTGGGGTGACGGGCCAAATAATAAAAGTAACTTATTTGGCCCGCTGACGGGCCAAATAGACACTCCGTTTTAATTTACAAAACTTATATAAAAAACTAAATGTAATTATTAAAGAAACGTTTTTTTAGGATTTAAAAAAAATATTAGACAGCACAAATACGGGAAAATTATTACTTGCTATAAGCAAGGAAAAAGTATTAAATTCGGACACTCAAAAAAAATTGGTGGAGATAATTATTAATACCCTTATGGAAAAACCCTTAATATTCGATAAATATAATACTAAAATTGAATTGTAAGTTATTACAACACAATTATAAAATTATAAATAAGGACGACGCACAAAAAGTACATAAATTGGTTCAAAATTACTTAAACCCAAACATAAATCTAAAATCCAAAACAAATTTGAACGGGAACCAAATTCTGTACTTTTTGTGCGGGGTCTTTTGATACAAAATTATTGAATTTAATAATTAATCAGCAACAAATTAAAAAATCTATTAAGATATTTTTTATTAATATTATTAAAAAAATCTTTTTCAAAAATATTTAATAACTTTTTATGTTTGCTTTAAGGCCACGAATGCAAAATCATCACTTCAACATATTAGCCAAAAAAATTGTGGAAGTGTTTCCAAAAGAAGATGAACGAATTTATTATATACCACCAAAAACAGATGGGCCTCAACAACTTTTGAGCAGGGGTAAACTGCCAGATAAGTACAGAAATTGGATAACAGCTCAGAAAAAAATCGGTTTCTCCCGAGAAAAGGAAACTGACGAACAGTGCGACGACGGTGAACAAGCGACCAATATTGCACGTAAGAAAATATCTAGTATAAAAAAATAAGTTTTTTAAATTTTAATAAAAAATGAATAGTTTAAATATAATTGAATAAATACGATTACAATATTCAGTTTTAGATGAAGAACGATACAAAAATGAGGCTGTTCAGTGGCTACTGAATAACTTTGAACCGTGGGATTCAGTTGTCAAAAACTTTCAAAAGTGCCAAGAATTTCGACTACGAGATTTCCAATCGGCTCCTGGAAATATTCAAAGTATATTTGAACGTTGGCCCGTATTGATGCAACCTCGTGGATTAGAACTCGTAAGAATTTAAGAACAAAATTTTTAATAAAATTTTCATGAAAACATATTTTATTTATACGCGTGGGAAAAATGAATGATTCGGAGTTTAAAAATTCTCTTATTTTACTTTCTTGAATTTTTTTTACTTATTTTGTTAAAGTGTTCCCTGTTTCACGCATTTTGCTAATTTTTTCTTTTTCTGAATTTTCTTAGTCTAAACTTTAATCCATTAAAATTTCTGTCAATTAAAAATTAAATTAATCCAAATTTTCATTGAATAGAAATAATTTTTTGAATTTTTTCTAAATATTCAATAATTAATATTAAATACAATTTTAATCAGCAAATAATTGCTGTATAAATAAAATAAAAATTCAATTATTGCAAATTTTGGACTCACAGTTAGAAACTTTTGAACAAATCAAATTTTCAAAGTATTTGAATTAATTATTTGATAAATAATTGAATTTTATAAAGAGTCACATTCTAATGTATTCATGTTTCTTAGTGCGAAGACTAATAATTAAAATTTTTATTAGTTAATTTATAAAAAGACACACTTAAAATTTTTTAATAAAATTTAATTTTTGCTAAGTTTTTATGAGAATTCTGAAAAATAAGATTTTTGAAATTCTATTGTTTCAAGATGATTGAATTTTTTAAATAAATAATTAAAAATTTTTGAAATAATTAAAGTTTCTTTACATTCTATTAAAAATAATTAAATTCTTTTAAAGAATTTTATTTAATATTTTCCAAAATATCAAGGGAAGTTAGTCACCGGAATTATAATTTTATTTTTAAAAATTTCTCCTCAATATATTCAATTATTTTCATAAATAGTAAAATTCATTGCAGAATTCCAATTATTTTTAATACAATTTTAATTAAGTTCTTCAAAAAATGTAATTATTCTTAAAATTTTTTTAAAATTCGTCGAAAAAATTTAATTATTTCAAGAAACTTTAAAAAAATTCTTCTCAAGAATTCAATTATTTCCATAAAAAGCAAACTTCTTCAGATTTACTAAATTCTTTTGAATATTATTTTTAAAAAGAATTCTTTACAAAAATTCAATTATTTTTATAAATTTCAATAAAATTCTTCACAGAAATTCAATTATGTTTAGAAATTTTTTTTAAATTCTCCTCAAAATTTCAATTATTTTTATAAATAATTAACTTATTCTTCAGAATTCAAATATTTTCAAAATTTTTTATAAAATTCTACCCAAACATTTAATTATTTTCATAAATAATAACATTCTTTTGAAGGATTTAATTACTTTTATAAATAGTAAAATTCTTTGCCGGAATTCATTTAATATCAATACATTTTAATTAAATTGAACTAATCAAATTTTCAATTATAATTATGAACAGACAAAATTACTTTAAAAAATTTTTTAAATTCTTTGTTTAAGTCAATTATTTTCCAAATTTTTAATTAAAACTATTAAAAAACATTATTTTCAAAAGAATTTAATTATTTATGAAAACTGTGATACAAATTTTTAAAGCAAATTGTAGATTTATTTATGTTCGAAATCAAATAAATTTAATAACATGAAAAAACCGGGATTTTTGTTGAACGAAAATAGTAGGCACCCTGTTTAGTGAATAAAAAAAGCAATCAGTTTAAAATTCAATCAATCCAAATTTTAATAAATAGAAAATTTAATTATTTCAATTCTTTGAAAAATGTAGACTTATATTATTCCCATCTTTTACTAAATTGCAATTTAATTTTTCACGAATCAATTCAAACAACCATATTTTAATCATGTTTAAACTTTTTTTAAATTATGGTTGCTGAAAATTTTTCCGAATTTTAAACTATTAAATTTCGCTGAATATGTAATTTAAAAATATTTTACAGTATTAGATTATCAAAATTTTATTAAAGGTATTGAATTATTGAAAATCTTTACTTTAGAATAGAATTTTTGTAAAGAAAACCTTTATATCCTATAAATTTGAGAAAATTTAAATTGGAAATATTTTTAAAGTTTTTTATTTTAATACTTTTTTGAAGCTAAGATAATAATTGGATTTCTGCTAATAATTTTATTTAAATTATTGAAAATGATTAATTTTGAAGTAAATTTTTATTTTGATAATTATAGAAATAATTGAATTTCTGGAGATTTGAACTTGAAATCTTTGAAAAATTGTAGTACTAAAGTTGTTTTGTTAAAAATTTTTTGTAGTAATTGATTTTTAGAGATTGTAATATTATATATTATCAAAATTTAATTTAAAACAATTTTTTGATTGTAAAATAGTTTTACCTTGATTAAAAGTTTCTTTTGGTTTCTGTATAATCAATGCCAGCTTTTATTGTATATTTTGTCTGTAATGAAGACTTAAACATCAATCGCTTGCATTGAAAGTTGATTCTCTATGTGTATTTTCATATACAAATTTTAAAATAGGTTTTAAATTTTTTCTTCTAAGGTCTTTTTCCTCAGAGGATATCAAATTTATATAGTTAAATAAAAATATTTTCATAAAATTGCAGATAGACAGCGATTTCACATTTCAATTCGGAAGAGAGGGACAAATTTTTGTGGAATGGAGACAGTTTGCCTTCAATATTTTTAACCTAATGCAAACAGAAGTAAAAGACAAAACTGCTTTGTCTTTGCTATCAACTTTAAAGCTAGCAAATATTCCAGATGGTATGTTATAACAAATAAAGAAAATTTCGTAGTAATTAAAAATTACTCTGTTTAAAAAATAATTTCTACACTGTAAAAAATTTGGGAAGTTGACGGTCACAGGAGTTGGGAGTGGAATTTTTCGATTTGAAAATCAACTCCATAAAGGAGTTAATTTAATAACATTTTTTTTACTATGTAAATTTCAAATCCTTTCATCCAACTCCCTTCGCTTTAACTTCCAAATGAGTGCGACTTTTATAGAATCCCCTTGGGAGTTAAAATTTAACTCCCTTTTTTACAGTGTATTTTTAGACTAGTTCATAAAATTTATTAATTCTTTATGTTTATTATTGTTTTTATATTTATTGCTTAATAACTACTGGAATTTTGTAGAAACCAGGAATCTCAAGTTGCTAATGTTGCTGCCATCTCTCATACCATCTTCTTGCAGACTGAGATCATTGAAAAGGCCTTATACCTATTGGAAACCAAGTATCCAAAATTCATTGGATACTTTCATTTTACACGAAAAAGTTAATATTAAAATTGTATTTACTTTTTACTATTATTGTGTTAGACAAAAAATTAATAGAAAAATATTATTTCAGATTCAAGGAAATATTGAAAATACTATACGGGACTTAAAGGAAAAGCACAGGTTGTACAATTTAACTTTTCAACCGTTGATCATTGTGGTAGGACCGAATTTGGACACGATCAATGCTATCTATGTTTACATAGATTCATCGGTGTATAAAGTAACATCAATTTTGAAAGCAGTAGACTTATGTTACAAGGCGTTTCATATCTTCCATGCACATTATCCTGTGATTTGTCAGCAAGTGTGGTTACTTATTCAGAAGGGAATTTACAAACAAAATACTGCGTGGGATAAAACAATTGCAGGTGTAAATACTATTTTACGTTGCATTCAAGATGTGCAAGAGATATAATTAAAGATTTTTAAAATTAGCGTATTATAGAATTTTGTAAGTTACAAGATGTTTTCGTGTTATATTTGCGGATATCAATTTGAAAAGCCATCATTTTTAATTCGTCATTTTCGATTTCAACATTTTCTTACTTTAAATAATCGCTATAAATGCAAACAAGGCGATTGCATTTTTGAATTTCAAAATGTTCATGCATTTAAAAAGCACCTTGAGAAAAAACATTCTGATTCTTCGGAAACGACTGCAAGAAAAACAGACTCAGTTTTTAGTGTTCCGATTCTCCCGACGTTAGAAACAATACCTGAGGAAACATCTGCTTTTAATGAAATAGAATCACCCTTGGAGGAAATTACGCCTTTTGAATTAGCAAATATGTCAAAAGATTCAACCATTAATTTTCTACTGAAATTGTATAATCAAAATTGTATTCCGCGAAGTATTGTTCAAGACATTGTCGAATTCACTATGGAATTGTTTGATTCTGGTCCTCTTGATATTTTAAAAACTAGAATTTTAACTAAAATTAATTGCGCAAAAGAAAAACATGAAATTCAGGAATTGTTTAAAATTGTCGAGAGTCCGTTTTTCGGCCTAGACACAGAATACAAAAGGCTAAAATTTTTTAAGGGCACAGGATTTTTTATTGAACCGCAACCATTCGTCGTCGGACAGTCACAGGTTAAAAAAAAAGAATGCGGTATTGAAGTTCAGACTCCAGTTAATTTAACTGGGCAATTTATATCTGTAAAAAACATGTTAAATTGTTTTTTATCATTACCTGGAGTACTGGATATGATTTTAAATTATATGGATTCTTTGCAGACTGACTCACAATTTATATCTAACGTAATTCAAGGAAAGTTATGGAGCAGTGTAAAAGAAATGTATCCGAATAAGATTGTCATTCCTATTATAATTAATTTCGACGAATTTGAATCCAAAAACGGGATGGGCTCTCACGCTGGGATTCATAAATTAGGTGCAACTTATTGGTACATTCCTGTTTTACCGCCGCAGTTTCAAGGTTCACTAAAATACATTTTTTTAACATTACTTTTTCACGACGATCTCAGAGCGAAATTTGGAAATCAAATGTGTGTTCGAAAACTTTTACACGAGTTAATTGAATTGGAGAGTGAAGGACTAGTGATTAATGGGCGTCACATTTTCTTTGTATGTTTACTTGTGACCGGGGATAATTTAGGTGTCCATAAAATCTGTGGAATAGTGGAAAGTTTTAGTGCCAATTATTCGTGTCGTATATGCAGAGTCAAAAAAGAAGATCTTCGAAAGCAAACAAAAGAAGACGAAAAACTGCTAAGAAAAGTAGAGGAATATGAACAAGATTTAAAATTAAACAATTTTTGTGAAACGGGCATAAAAAGTTACTGTATTTGGAATTCACTTAATACATTTCATTTATACTCAAACATATATTTGGATTTGATGCACGATTTTTATGAAGGTGTATGTTTATTTGATTTGAGCAGAATTTTATTACACTTTATAAACGAAGGATTTTTAACGCTCGAAGATTTAAACGATCGTATCTTAGGATTTGATTACGGTCAAATCGACATAAATAAAGTGCCATTATTGACAAAAGTAAAATTACAAAATGGCACATTAGGTTTCTCCGCTTCGGAAACTGCAAATTTTCTTAAATATATGGGTCTTATGATTGGAGATTTTATTCCTGAGGACAACGAGTATTGGAAATTATACACTTATTTGCGTGACATTGGCGATATTCTCAGTTTACGATTATTTCACAAAGACGTTCTAGTTTTACTAAAGTCACTCATTTCAGACCATCATATACTGTACATTAAATTATTCGGAGAAACTCTGAAGCCCAAACATCACTTTCTCCTTCACTATCCTCGAGTTATTGAAAATTTAGGGCCAATAATAAATGTTTGTTGTTTTAAAACGGAAGCGAAACATCGATCTGCAAAAATAACATCATCACTATCGAATTCGTGTGTAAATTTACCGTATACTATCGCAATGAAACATCAGTATAAAATGTGTTTTAACTTTATGTCTGAAGATTATCTAACTTGTCCCTTAGAATTCGGATTGGCTCAAACTCTTACAAAAGAGGAAGTGGAACGTTTTCGACGTTATTTGAATTGTAATTTTGCGACTGACTCTACTGCGAACTCAGTATCTTGGGTAAAAATTAACAATGTAACTTACAAGAATCATATGGTCCTAGCAACAACGACAGATGATTATATATTACCGAACTTTGCACAAATTATCGAAATTTTAGTAGATTCACAAAAAAAATGTTGTTTCATTGCAAAACAAATGAAAACACTTGGTTCGTGTCCTCATGTCGGAGCATACGAAGTGCTTTTATCCAGTAAAATAATTTCAATTTCTGATGATGAACTTCTAAGTAAATTCCCAACCAGCGTTCACAATTCAGCAGAAGGAAAATATTATGTTGTTTATTGTGAACGATAAAATAAATTTATGTTAAATGTAAATATGTTTCTCTGTTAATGTAATATTTATAATAAAAAAATGTTTTTTATATCAACCAAGCACCTAAAATTCCTAAAGTAAAAAATTATATCCCACTCGGAAACTTTTCAACTATTTTTGCTAAATAATTGCCGAAAAATTTGCGGAGACTTGGGAAAATAATCAAATAAAATATAATTAATGTTTCATTCATTAAAAAAAAAGAATAGTCATTCATTGTAAAAAAATTTTTAAATTCAAAATTTAACACGTAGTTGATAAAAATAGGTTCAATAATTTCTTTAAAATCTATTTACAAATACAAATTTACAAATATATACAAAAATGGCATAATTTTTTCAGAAGTATTTGATTATTAACCCAAACTAATTATTTTTAATTTCTACGTGGGGAAATAAATTTTTTCATCTATAAAAATGTTTTTAATATTTTTCATTATTTAATTATTTTCTGCTAAATAAGTAAATAAATATTCAAAATTATCTTAAAAATTACATAATATAAATAGTTACTATACACAAGAGAAATAAATGAATGAACAATTTTACTGTAAATAATACAAGAAAATGTTTATTTAAATAACTTGAGAAATTACAATTATAGAAATTATATACCTAGGATCAAAAATGGATTTCAAATTTTATTAATAACAACACAATAATAAGGATGTCTTATATTAAAATTAGTCTCAAATTAAATTGATCGTAAAAATCAAGATTTTAAAATTCCCTAAATTGTTTCACTTTCTGTAAATTTGAATTTACAGAATACTTCAAATTTTGATTTTGAACTTTAATTTATGAAGGCTTACACTAAATTAAATTGTGGTCTGCTGGTTACAGTAAGAAGTTGTCTTAAATTTTCTTCCTTAAAATAAGATTCTCTATTTCTATTTACTGTGCAGATGTTCAATAAAGAACTTGTAAACATTGATAAATGACATTTTTGGAACTGTCATTTGACTCACTAGACTTGATAAAAGAATTTATTCTATCGAAACTTGACAGTAATAAGGTTACGTAAGAAGTGTAAATATTATTTTCTCCCTTTTTTATTATTATTTACAGTAGGAGGAACTTTTTTGTTTAGAACTTTACAGTAACTGTCTTGAAAACATTATTCGGTGAAATTCTAAACCTAACCTTACTTTTTAAACTGACATTTAAATCTAAAGGTAAACTCACATGAGACACAAATCTTTATTTCACAAGTAGTGGACAGATTGTAATTGGACAATTTTGGACAATCGAATTGCAAACGTTGCATACTTCTTCTATAGTAGAAGCATTCATATGTTATTTTATTCTAACCTCACTTTCCTAAATTATCAATTGACAGCAATCGGAATTAAACTACAGAAATAAATAAAATGTAAATAGTATTTTTCCTTTATCTAAGTATGTGAGATTTATAATTTAGATTATTTTATTTAATTTATGCTTGGAATTTATTTACGGTAAAATGGAAATAAAATGTATTAAAACAACTACAAAATTATATTAAAATTAAACTTATAATACGTTTAACTAAACAACAAGGATATAATAATTTTAAAACAAACAAAGTATATTTTTAAATGAAATATATTAAATCAAACAAAAATTATGTTTAAATTAAACATACGTATGTTTGACTGTATAGCAAAGATATTCTAAGTTTGATTTAAACAAAATATGTTTAAACCAAATTAATAGTTTTCTCAGTGTCTCATTGTTCTCTAATTCCACTCTGATTTTAATTAATTAGAAAAAAAGTTACCAACAAAATTAATAATCACTCCTGTTCGATTATTTTATCGCAACATTGCAAACGAACTTTTTTTTTTTATAAATCCAGCAAAAACCTAGAGACGATGATAAGCTTCTTAAATAGCCTGCTTCTCATCTAATTATTTTCTGACGATGCTAAAATGTGATGTCGATTAAAACCACAAAGTACACATTATATCGAAACGGAAAGTGTACGTAATCGCTGAATCGAAGATGCGAAGAAAAAAATTTCTCTTCATTTGAATAACAAGAAAACAAATAAAATATTTGAACTCATTCTCTCCTAGCGAGACATTTTAATTTTCGCTTTTATTTTACCCTGCGCTCATTATAAAACGACAAAAGAAAAAAAACGAGAAGAAAAAAAAATTCCTTATAAACGAGATATTAAAAGAAGATTCATTCAGATTTTTACGAGCTACAGAAAGCTTCTTCGAAAATTAAGAGATAAATTTAAAACAAAACGTTTCTTTTATTTTATTCTTTTTTTTTGAAATTTATCTCTTTCTTGGGATTTTTGCAACTGTTGTTCAAGAATTTAAACGTGGAGGCAGAATGAAAATATGTTTACCATAGAAAAAGAGTAATCGAGAAATGAAAAGAATTAAAACATCAAAAAATGGAGAAATTAAAATTTTTTAAATTCACAAAAACTGAAGAGAATAGAATTCTTCGATTACATTGTGCTATGAAAGGAAGTATGTATTTAGCACGAACGGTAAAATATAATAATTACACGTAGCAGATATGCATACAATGTGCAATATTACGTTTGTATTACTGTGGGCGGTATATTGAAGATTAGAAACTCATTAAACGATTTGTAATCTTGTTGAAAATATTGATAGAATGCCACGTGCCTGGCGTTCATATAATTAGGAAAATTACTATTTATCATTTTCTTAATAAAATTTTTAACACCATAATTATACATGTGGTGAATTTTCAGACCAACAAACCTATCAACAAGCGCATCCTCTCGTCCGCATAAAGTCTGTTATGTGTCATATCTTTGACAAGCTTCACTGGCAACATCATCATTATGATCATCATCATCATCATCATCATCATCGTTCTGCTCTGAATACTTCCATCACAAACCACGATCATAGTTTCTAACTCTTATTTTCAATTTTCCAATTTTTCTTCTTCTAATTCTAATCATTGTCTCTCGTTTTTTCTCTCTCTCTTTTTTCACCGCATCAACCCAGTGAGAAAATGTTGAATATTCGGAACGTAAAATTTGGGTCGAAGGAATACCCAGTGAACGACAAAATTGAACGGAAATAAATAACAGCGATAACGGTTTACGATTTCACGGTCACAAAACACTTGAAAATGTCGAAAACTTTTTATACCATCGTCTTGATCTTTAATTGCCCATTAGCACAGGATTTATCAATACGAGCGAATTAAACTCATTCTGCTTTTTATGTTTTGTTCAAGGGAAAAAAATTCTATGACACATTAACATATTTGACACTTTAAATGCTAATTTAGGTTAAATTCTCTTTTATTGTATTGAATACTAACTATATTAGAAGTAATATTGCAAATGTTACTTCTAATTCTGCTAATCTTTAAAAAATAATAAAAATCTACTAATAGAAGTTATAGAAAGAATAGTTTTGAACTAACGAATCATTGAAATTAGGATAATAATTATAGATCAAATCTAATAGATTATAGACTTACGGACTAAGCTAATCACAGACTAAATTTGCTATTGTTTGAAGCAATAAAATTAGCAATTTGAAACAACGGTAGAAAGGTCTTTTCAACATTTCCTTTCTTTCTTTTTTTTTTTGTTGCTTTCTATCAAGAACCAGTTATAGGTAACTACAATTTTGATTGACATTGCTTTGAACCAATTGTGTTAAAACTACAAATTTTTATGAAAAATTTCAATAAAGATTTTAAAATTCATAAATTAAAAATTCCTAGTAAAGAATTAACATTCATATAAATTAAACCTTCCTAATAAAGAATTAAAATCCATAAATTAAAAATTCATAATAAAGAATTAAAATTCATAAATTAAAAACTCCTAATAAAGAATTAAAATTCATAAATTGAAAATTTTTCAACCTTCTAAAATTCACAAATTTGAAATTTATCGATAATTAGCCTCTTGTTTTGTACGCATAATTCGCAAAAAACGTTATCCGGAAAATCTGCATGTTTGTTTTTAATATATTAATACAAAAAGAAGAGAAAGAAGAGAAATAAGAAAAAACGGCAATTCGTTCCGGGAAAGATTTTAATCGACGATTATGGCTGATTTTAGCAGCACTTGTTAACAATCCTGATGCAATGGGGGTTTACAACAGAAGGTATATATATATATATTATAAATATATATACATGTATACATATGAGAACTCACTAATTAATTATCGACATCGACAAAGTGGGAACCTGATCAGAATCTCACTGCCACATCATAACACGAACGCACACATAACCGGAAATAGTTTATTAGCATCGGAAGACGCTAAATCGCTTCTTACATCATGTACAACGTAAATTAGTACATACAAGTGAGGAGACCAGTTACCCTTAAGCCGCAAAAGCTCGTATTTTATTTTCACCAAACAGAAAAGTTCAATAAAGCAAATTGCTCTTTTCTTATATCACTCTATTAACGCAAATAAATTATTGGCGATCGTCTCTCGAATAAATATATCACTACTGACGCCTCTTTTACCACATCTTTTGCAGGAATTTTCAATCATATTATAATTATATTTTTTATTATTATTATTATTATTATTACAGGGTTGCCACGTTTTTGCTCATTTCAAATTCCCTGACTTTTCCAGGTTTTCCAAATTAAAAAACGGAATTTTTCTATCAATTTCCAACTTAAATTCTTAATTAAATCAATTTTTTTAAAATAATTTTTGAAAAAGTTCTTTAAGAATTTTTAAATCCATTTGCTTACAATTTAATTTTACGAAAATTCGATTATTCTGACATTCTTCAATTAAATATATTAGAAATTAAAAACATGAAACAATTACAAAAAAATTCCACTAAACTTTTTGAAAAAATTAATTCTTTAGAATTGTTAATTAAAAAGTATGAAAAGTTCAAATTTTCAAAGATTTTAATTTGAAACATTTTGAAAATTCAATTATTTCTAAAAATCCACGCTTTCAATAATTATTCAATTATAATCTAATATTTTAACTGAAATACATTTTTAAATCAATATTTATTAGAAAATTCTACGAGAATTCAATTATTTAAAAAATTTAAAAATAAAAATAAATATTTTACAATATTGAATTTTCATAAAGAATTTTATCAAAAAATTCTTAAATAATTGAATTTTCTTGACAAATTTTAATAAAATTTTTATGAATAATTTCATTTTTCAAGAAATTTGATGAAAATTATAGTTAAAAAAATTCAATTCTGCGATAAGTTTTATTATTTATGAAAATAATTCAATTCTTGTGAAGAATTTTATTAAAAATTTTTTAAATAATTGAATTTTTGCGAAGAATATTAGAATTTTTTAAATAATTGCATTTTTGGGAAAAATGTTATTGTTTGTAAAAATAATTGAATTCTTGCAATGAATTTTATTCAAATTTTTAGAAATAATTGAATTCCTAAAAAGAATTTGATTATTTATGATAATAATTGAATTCCTTTCAAGAATTTCAATAAAGTTTTTAAAAATAACTGCATTTTTCGTAGAATTTATTTAAAATTGCAATAAAAATTATTGAAATTAAATTAAATTAATTAAATTAATTAAATTAATTAAATAATTGAATTCTTGTGAAAATTTAAATATTTATGAAGATAGTGGATGAAAGTGATAAGAAAAAATTTGATTAAAATTAATTTTATTATTAAAAATTTTATTATTTATGAAAATAATTGAATCCCTTTAAAATATTTTATTATTTATGAATATAATTGAATTATAGGAAAGAAATTTATAAAAAATTTGTAAATAATTGAATTCCTGTGAAATTTTTATCATTTATGAAAATAATTAATTGTTTGCACGTAGAATTTTAGTAAATTTTTTTTAAATAATTAAACTATTTTGGAAAATGTTATTAAAATAGTAGGTTTTGAAAATAATTGAACTTTTACCAATAATATTATTAAAACTTTTTAAAATAATTTAAATTTTGCCAAAAATTATATTAAAATTTAATTATTTTAATACAAAAATAAATAATTTATTGACTAATTGAATGTTTCTTAACATTGAATTTTCATAAAGAATTTTATCAACAAATTTTTAAATAATTGAATTCTCTTGACATATTTCAATAAGATTTTTAAGAATAATTTCATTTTTCGAGAAATTCGATCAAAATTGTATTGAAAATAAGTGAAATTCTGACAAGAATTTTATTAAAATTTTTGAAAATAATTGATTTTGGGAGAAAAATTTTATTATTTATATAGATAATTGAAATTTTGACGAGAATTTTTGTAAATTTTTTAACATAATTGAATTTTTGCGAAGAATTATATTATTCTTGAAAATAATTGAATTCTTGAGACGAATTTTATCAAAATTTCTTTTTAAATATTTGAATTCTTTTATGAAATTTTGTTGAAATATTAGACATTGAAAATAATTGAATTTTGTCAAATTTTCGAAATTAATTAAATTTCTATGAAGAACTTCATTGAAATTATTTTGAAAAAATTGAATTGTTACAAAGAATTTCATTAAAATTTTTGAAAATAATTCAATTTTTTGAAGAAATTTAATTACATTTCAAACTCGAACATTTTGTCCTAGAAAGTGAATTACAATAATTCATTTTAATTTAACAAATTGTTTGTTTTTTTGTAAATTTATAATGCAACTTTAAAAAAACAGTTAAAGAATGTTTTTTTGAAACAAGTGAAAAAGTGTTTGAAAAAATTTAATAGAAACCAGTTCAATCAAAAATTGTATACAGCTAATTGGTTTTCTTTTAATTTTGAAAAGTTCAAATTAGAAAGATTTTTCCTCTTTAGAAAAATTTACGATGCAGTTAAAAACATGACTTTTGAAAAAAAAAGTGGAACACTAAAAACATTAGAAAGTATATTGCTCGGTATTTACAATAATGAGAGGGAAAAAAACAAATTAAGGCGCTAATCACTATTTACAGAATTCTAAATTGAAACCAGAATAGAATTTCCCAAAAAAAGTATTTAAAATTAATTGGAAAGCCAAACAAAACAAAAATTCGAAATTCTAAATAATTAAAATGTTTAATTTTAATTTCAATTCTAATTGTAATGTAAATTTTAATTTTAATTTTAATTCAAAGTGTAATGTAAATTTTAATTTTAATTCAAATTGTAATGTAAATTTTTATTTTTATTCAAATTGTAAAGTAAATTTTAATTTTAATTCAAATTGTAATGTAAATTTTAATTTTAATTCAAATTGTAATGTAAATTTTTATTTTAATGCTAAATGTAATTGTTATTGTAATTTTAATTTTAACACAAATTATTCAATACGTGAAAAAAATCCAATTAAAAATAAAATCAAAATCAATAAGGAACTGAAAATAATTCAATAAGGAAGCGAATTAATTATGCATGAAGAAAAAAAATTCCTCAATAAAAAAAACAATAAACAAAAATACTTGCGCGAAAAAATAACAAGAATGAAAATAATTTTATAAAATTCGAAACAAATTTATTAAAATCATTAAAAAAAAAAGCATTTCCTCATCGTTCTGTCTTATTTTGATTTCATTTAATTAATATAAGAATATTTTTCCTCAAAGTCTATACATAGAAATCGCGAGAATTGTTTAACTGTTTTTTTAAATTTATATTTAGAGAAGTATTTCTTGAATGGTAGAAGACGCTCTTTTATAGTTATAAATGTTGTATAGTGCGTGTATATATATATTGAACTTAAAGAAATTCTTTTAGTTTCCATTTCAAGAACAATGGCAAACTCTTGACTGTATTCACGTTGGAACGCAATTAACGCAAACGCACTAAGGGCAATCATATATGCAAGAGAGAAGACAGAAGGCTGATTTTCTGCTAAACTGGCATTTCTGTTGTGGAATATGTATAGATAATTGCATGAAAGCCGTCAAAAGTCACGATTTATAGTAACTTATAACACGCATTTCCATAAGACTATATATATACTATTTATATCGAAAATAAAAAAATTTACATATCATGAAAAAAAAGAACTATTATTAATTAACATTCCTCTTTATGTAAATATTTTTCTCTCTCCTTTGGAAATTTTAATTTTTTCGAAATTGATCGATAAAATATATTTTATCGGGTGTTATGCAAAATTATTTGCACAATATTTATTTTTTTTTTTATTATCAAAATTATTTGATTCGAAGAACCGATTAGTTGTTTATTATCAAATAAATATTTACTTGGATCAAGTAATTTTTATTTAAATCAAATAAATATTTATTTGGATCAAGTAATTTTACTTTTCAAATGAATATTTATTTGAATAAAATAATTTTTTTTATTTAAATCAAATAAATTGTATTTGAACAGAGTGGTCACAAGTTTCAGTTCATCAATTTCCCTGACAATTTACTGACATTAAAACTATTTTCCTGACAAAATTCTTTTTACAGGAAAATATAAAAGATTACAAAAACAAAAAATGAGTAAAATTTATAAATTTTAATAATTTATAAAAATTACAACTATAACCTTACCTGAATTCAATTATTTTCTATAATTTTCAACTAAACTTTATCTCTAAATCTATTATTTTAAATAATTTTTCGAAAGTTCTTTAAAAATAATTCAATTTTATTTAAATACACAAAAACTCAATTTTTTATAATAATTTTAACTGTCCATGTTTTTTTCATAACTTATTAAGATGTCATATTTTCAAAAAATTATAATAAACAAATTCTTAGATATTTAATAATTTAATAATTTCTTAAATATTTTAAAATAATTTTTGAAAAATTAAGATTTTTTTCATTATACCTATACAATCGAAAAATTTACAAACAATTGAAATTGTGTAAAATCCTTTAAAAATAATTTAATTTTTGATAAATATACATAAAAATAATCAAATTTTTGAAAAATTTTAATTGTCAATAATATAGATTTAATTTCTCCTAAATTTAAAGAACTCTAAAAAAGTATATTTTAAACAAATTTTAATTTATTCTGTTTGAAAACAAATTAATTTAAAAAAATTACGATAAATCACTTCTAAGCAATAGTTTTTAAAAATATTCTAATGTAATTTTTTCAAAATAATTGAATTTCTTAAAAAAAATTTTATGTAATTTAAAAACACTAATTATGTAATTTTTTGATGAATTTCAATTAAAAATTTTAAACATGATTTTTTTCTCAAAAATGTTACAAATAATTCTAAAATGTAATTATATTGTTTGTTTTTTTCGAAATTTTCAAAAATATGTAATTGAAAATATTGAATTTTAAGAAAACCAGTCGCTAATTTTCATTAATTTTCATTTTTAAATTTACATTTAAAGATTTTTCATTAACATTTTTGATAATTCAATTATTTTCAAAATTTTCAATTTAAATTCTTCAAAAGTTGATTTTCAAAACTTTTAACAAGATTCTTGAAAAAATTAATTTTCGATAATTCAATTACTTTCAAAATGTTCAATTAAAATTCTTCAAAAGTTGATTTTCAAAAACTGTAACAAAATACTTGAAAAAGTGAATTATTTTCAATTAAATTTTACAAAATTTCAATTATTCAAAGAGATTTTTATCATAGATATATATTTGGAAAATTTAATTATCTTAAATAATGAATATAATGATTCAAAAATAATTTGTTAAATATTTGTTTATAGTTATTTTTCGCACTATAAAAATCAAAGTAAGTTTCATTTTATAATAAAAATTTGGTATTTTGTTGCAATATTTGGAAAAATTTCCCTGACAAAAAATTTTTTCCTGTCATTTCCCTGATTTTACTGACAAAAATGTCAATTTTTTTTTAATTTTTAATTTAATTTATTGAATTTAATTTTAATTTCTGTATTTAAAGCAAATTCCATTTGATTCTTTTAAGTAAAACCTATTTGATTCAAGTAAATATTTATTTAATATTAGACAAGTAATCGGTTATTTGAATCAAATAAATTTTTTTAGAGTTAAAAGTAATTTTCAATAAAGAAAGAAAATTGCATTCAAAGTTTTTCTGCAGATATCAAATTGAAGCAAAAAAAGAATCAAAACGTTGCTTCTTGCGAAGCAACGTTTTGATTCCTTTTTTGTTTCAATTTCGTTTGCGAGAGAGTTTTCATGCCGTCTAGGCGGAAATTTTTGGAACTAAAATGGCGCGAAATTCAAATTCAATTCATAAAAATAAAAAAGAATATAAATAGTATAAAATATAAATATCTAAAACTTTTACTGAAAAGACTGAATTTCTAAATTTACCATCTTGTTTCAAAACAGTTAACAATTTAATTATCAATTTATTCTCAACCAACAATAAAAATAACCAAAAAAAATATCCACTTTCCTTCAATCAAAATTTACGTGCAATAATTTACTAGAAAATTAATTTTCATATCATTAGAGTGGCTAATTTGAATTTCAACATAAAAAGCACGTAATTGGAAAATAAAAATAAAAAAATTCCGTTACAATCATAAAAGTTGTGCGTAACCATGTGCATGCGCTCGCTCGTTATTTGATGAATAAGAATCATGTGTTGAGCGTAATTAATCAATTTGTCGCTTTATCGATATATGCGCTTATAAAATAAAATAAATAAATAAATATTTAAATTTTTCCCGATTTCACACACAACTAATTGCGATTATGATAAAAATTTATATATCAACAGCACCTGTGTATAGGGGACTCATTAACTTGATTCACGGAAAAACAACGAGTGACCATTACTTCCGGTGTGTTTGTGCGAAGGAAAACGACGCACGTCTCAAGAAACCGTTTTAATGTACCGCAATAATTATACGGATTTAATCAAATTTCATCTCCTCTTCTCGCGCGCAATGATGATACAAAACTTTCTGTCTCAATGATTTCAAATTTGCATCTTCACGCAATTAGAAACATTTTGCATTTTAACATTTATATCGATATTTTAATTTATCCCTCTTGCGATGACACAAAATAATATATATATATTTGATTGAGACATATTTCCTCAAAATATTTATTGCGAGCAAACAAAAACAAATGAAAGAAAATAAAAAAAAAAATATTATAAGTGTCCATGACATTGATTAATCACTGCCTCTGGATATATGTAATTTGATTTGAGTTTCGCAGGTAATTGGAAAATAGAAAACCTGAATTGAAATCGACGTAATTAATCTCAAGGAGATCAATGTTAAAATGGGTTTTTTTTTTTTATTTTTGGGTGTATAAAAACACGTTCAGACAAAAGATGTGTATAATATTTTATGTATAAAATTGACTTATAAAAGCCCATTTAAATCAAAAAGGGGAAATAATGGATATTTCTTGAGAATTATAATTTCATTTCAAATTAGTTGCAATTATGTGTTTATCATTTTTTTTCCCTACGGTGCCATATCGCAATTATGCAAAATTGTTGGCAATTATTTAAGGCATTAAATAAATCCATGTTCACATTATGATCTCATAGTTGGGGGATAATTAAATTAATTTTTTTAAATATATCAAGTTTATAATGATTTATGTTCAATTTTTCGTTGCATTTTCATCTAGGCTTGATGTGCGTTTAAAAGCTTAACTTGCACTTTTCTACGTTGCCATTCGTTTAGACGTTTTGAAATTTTTATTTTCTTAAATACGTAAATAAAGAATTATTTCTTTATTTATCTTTATAAAAAAAAAATTATAAATTTTTATAAATAATTAGAAAATGCAATGAACAATTGAACATAAATCATTAAAAACTTGATAAAATATTTTTTAATTATAAATTATTTTATTTTATATACACTCTGCAAAAAAAAATTATTTGATTCAAAGAAGCCATTACTTGTCATTTATCAAATAAATATTTTATTTCAATCAAATAATTTTTATTTAAATCAATTAAATGGTATTTGAATCAATAATTTCAGTATTTAAAGCAAATAATATGAATTGAACCATTTAATTCACTCAAATAAAAAAATTGTTTGATTCAAGTAAATATTTAATAGATAATAGTCAAGTAATCGGTTGATTAAATATTATTTGAATCAAATAATTTTTTTCAATCTATATAAAATAAAATAAAGGAATTTTAAAATTGGATAATAAAATATTAAAATTAAAACATTTCGAAATAAAAAATAAAAAAAAATGTATTACTTAAAATAAAAGAGGAATTGAAGAGTCAGCCAAAATAAAATTTAATTCAATTGTTGCATTTTTCAACCAAACGGGAATTTATAATTAAAAATTGTCCACTTTTCCTAAAATAATTTTCGTTTATAAATTTTTTATTGCTTAAAAATATGATTTTTAATTTTAATTACTTGCCTTGAAATTTAAGTTTTTATTTGAAATAAAATTTAATTAAAATTTTTATTATAATTATCATTAATTAATAATTATTAACTTTCATGATTTTCATAATTTTCACGAAATGAAAATTTTCTAAATATATCCACAAATTTTGAACGTTCAAACAAACTAAATGTTTTTCACTAAAAAGATTTTCATGAATCACTGATTGAAATAAAAACTAGAGACACACATTTTATCTAATTAAAAGCACTAAAATTATTTTTTTTCGACACTGACGCAAATAGAATAAAAATTTGTTTCGAAGAATAAAAAAATAAATTTCGTTCATCTGAGCGTTCAAAAGTTGAAGATCACGAACGAAACTTGAATATACAGAATATTTTCCCGAAAATTAACTTTCCTTTTTGACAGTAAAATAAAAAGTATCCAATAAAAACTTGTAAATTAATTTATTATCCAATTAATTTCCATAAATTAATTAACTCCAGGAGGGAAAAAATAAAAAAACAGCAACCACACAAAATTCATAATAAACAATCGGAAATAAAAGACAATACCTGAATAAACTAAAGTCTCGAAAAAATTCCAGGAAAATTAAAATGTCCCATTCGTATCACGAGTCACAGAAAAAAAAAACTTTTTCTTCCCTTTTTTTTTGAAATGCACCTTTTTCCCGTTAAGCGTGTATATCACTTCATCTTTGCGAGTCTATATAGGTTTTGGAATTTCACGGAAGCCACTTTGAAGCAAACCGCTTCTCGAGATAGCCCGAGGTTTACTGACAACCGAGTACCGCTGTAGCCACCTGCTTGTAATGTTACCTGAGTTTACCTGAGATGCGTCATGCATGGTGGGGAGAAAGGATAACATGGACACAAACCCACACTTATATTTTATATGCCAGCGAACATCGCGTAACGTGATTCATTACTCATCCAATTTCATTTTTTCAAGATTACATTCTTTATCTTTAAAATAGTTTTTAAATGACTGATAAACCGCATAATTATGTTTGATTTTATCAAAAAAAAAAAAAAAAAAACGAAAAAAAAAACAAAAAGATATTTTATTAAAAATACTTTCCATAATTATTTTCACATTCTCAACATTTTTGTCTTTTTTTTTGTGAATTGAAAATAAAAGAGACGAAAAATTATAAGAGCGAAACAAATTAAAACATAAAAGAAAAGTGTTATTTATCACCTCTTTATTTCATTTCAAGAAGAATTTATTGATTCAACTCTTTAAAATTCAAATCAGCGTAATTCCGACGATTTAAATTTAAATAAAAAAGAAACATTTTCTTATAAAAAAAAATTCTTCTTTTTCTTTCAATCGAATTCATTTTCATTTATTTATTTATTTTTATTTATTTACTCACTTTTCTTTCTTTTTTTGTTTCTTTATTTTTTTATTTTATTATTTATTTCCTTTTTTATTTCATTTATTTTTGTTTATTTTCTTTTTTATTTTATTTATGTTTGTTTATTTCCTTTTTTATTTTTTTTCATTATTTCTTTGTTTCTCTGATTAATAATATAAATTTTTTTATCAAAATTAATTAATTTTTTCTTCATGTAAATTTCATCCCTTCAAAAAGTTCTGAAAGTTGAAATTAACAAAATTCATTGATTTCTTTTCGAAATTCAAAATTAATTAGATTAATATATTGTGTCCTGCAATAAAAATTAAACTTTCAAAAAGAGATTAAATTCAATATTGTTACTTATTTTTATTTTTGAAAATGTTTATATAAGAAAAAATATTTCGTTTATTTTAAAGTTTAAAAGTTTTGAAAAATTACTTTTATAGTAAAAAAAAATTATTCAAAATAAGGAGAAAATTTTTAACTATAAAAAATGCATAAATTTCACTGCAATTATATTTAGGTTTATTTTAAAAGTTCAACATTTTTGAAAAATAAATTTATTCTCGAAATATTCTGAACGTTCAAATCAACAAAATTCATTTATTTGTTTTCCAAATTCGAAAATAATTAGAATAATATTGCGTCACGTATTATAGTAATTTATAAAGTTTCAAATATTAAATTAATTTTCAATTTTTCTTTATTTTTCTCCTTAAAAATATTAAATAAACATCTCAAAATAAACAAGAAAAAATTTAATCAAACAACGAAAAACATAAATTCCACTCTTGTAATATTTGGGTTCATTTAAAAGTTTAGAATTTTTTAAATATAAATTTATTTCCTCAAAATTTTTGAACTTTCAAATGAACCTTAATATTATATTAAATATTTTAAAAATTAAATATAAATTTTGTATATAAAATTATTATATTAAATATTTTTTTTTATTACAATGGAATATTATAAACTTTTTAAATTTGAAGTAGTAAAAAAGTTTACTAGTTTTAAAAAGAGACTCACTTTTTGTTTTTGAATTAAAATTATTCAAAAAACTACATTATTTTCAGAAAAACTTCAAGAAATTCTACAAAAGAATTTAATTATTTACAAAAACTCAAATAAAATTGTTTAAAAGAATTTAACCTTCTATCAACAATTGTAATACAATTTTAATTGTAAAATTATTACTTATCAACAAAATAAGAGAAGAATTAAATTATTTTCTAAAAATTTCAATAAAATTGAATAATTAAAAGATTAATTTTAATAATTAAGAAACACGATGATTTTAAAAACTTGAAAGAAATTGTTCATAAAATTAAATTAAAATTATTAAAGAAACTTCAAGATTTTTTAATAATATTCTTTCACAAGAATTAAATTATTTTCATAAATAATAAAATTTTTCGAAGAAGAAATTCAATTATTCTCAAATTTCTCGATAAAATTCTTTGTAAGAATTTAATGATTTTCATTACATTAATTTTAAAATTGAAAATATTTAAAAAGAAAAATTATTTAAAAAGTTAGAAAACAAAAAAGCAAACAACAACTAATTTTAATTAGTGACTGATTTTTTGCTTTTGAATTAGTACATTTTACTAGTGAATTACTAAAAATTATTACTCATTTTAGTAAAAATAGTAGAAATGACTATTTATTAGTACAAATTATCAATTGAAAAGCAAGAAGTCAGTCAATTAGTAAACTTGACTAATAAATAGTAATTTCTACTAATTTATTAGTAAAATTTACTATATAATTCAAATTTAGAGAGTAATTTCTACTTATTAGCAAAATTTACTAATTAAAAAGCAAAATATCAGTCATTAATTTAAATGAGTGATTACTAATTAAAAATTAAGAGAGAGAAAAAATTATTTTATTATAATAAAATAAATAAAAAATACTATTAAAATACAAAGAATCAATGAAAACATGAAACGAAAGCGAAAAAGAAAAATACTCTCAATAAGTGGATCAAAACAAACTTAGCTATCGCAATTTATACTTTATATAACTCGTCTATCAATGCTCTTCTTTCTGATGTAATCGTCGGCGTTATAAAAAAAGAAAGGTGTAAAAACATCGGTAATAAAAGAAAAAAAAAAGAACAAGTGCTAACGACTTCATTCCACTTGAAACAAAAATGATGACATAAGAAACAAGAAATCACAAACGTTATATTCTTTCTCTTCAAAGTTAAATGCATGAATTAAAGATACTACAACTTTTCTTTGGCAAAACTAATTTTCCTATGGTTCGTAAAGTTCATTACCGTTTTCCTACAAAAAAATAACAGCGATTTTAATCATTTTCTACGAAGGCATTTTACATGCGCGTTCACGCATTGTAAACAAAGAATAAGAAAGAAAACTGTTTATACAATATATATGCGATCTTGTTAAAATAGAAAAATTCCAATGAAACTGAATTTAAATAGTATAATATGGAGAAAATTTAGAATTAGATTTGAATCTAGAAATTTAATACCCAATTTTTTTCCAATTTTTTAGAGATCACAATTATATGATAGGAAAATAATATTTCTATAGCACTGAGTTTTCAATTGTATCTGTTTGAATTTATATATTATAGAAAGTGATGAGAACATTTGGAAAAGCGCAATTTAAAATAGAAATATACAAACAAAAAAGAAGAATCGAATTAGCAATTTTTATTCACACTATATAGTTTGTGTATTATTACAAGCGGAAATGAGACCCCTGATCATATATACAGCTGAAATTAATTTAACATCATATATACACGTGAAAGTACATGAAATTAATCCATTCTCCTTCATTACTCGCAAATGTATAATATATGATGAAGATACACCTCATTATATGAGAAAAAAAAAGTATATATATGTATAAAATATGAATTGCAATTATATTCATGATTGCCCTCTAAAACAATGGTCCCAATGATAACAAAAAAGAAAAAAATAATGTTTCGCCGGACTGTGCGTTTTCTACAATGTGCAACAATTATCCTTTAGAAGTATAATTGCAATTATAGTTCCTATTCTTGTAGCAGTATTTTTTATTCCCTTTGAATTCAGAAGGAAAAAAATAATTTCATTCGTTCTAAATTTTTCGTTCCTTCATCTCGTTGAGAAATATTCGTTTAGAAATATTCCAGAAGTTTTGTAAAAATTATTCCCAAAGTTATAGTTTTTCTTAATTTTTGTACATTTCTTTAATTTTTCAATTTCCTATTTATTTCAATTATTTAATTCAATAGTCAATTTTATTCAATTTTATTAATTTTCTTGAATTTTATGATTGATTTTATAATTATGATATTATAATTCATTGATTTTAATTTAATTATTAATTAACCCAGAATTTGGGGTTAATTCTTCGCGAGAATTCAATTATTTTCATAAATATTAATATTCTTCAAAAAAATTCAATTATTTTTATAAATAGTAAATTTTTTCTTAAAAATTCAATTATTTTCAACAAAATTTCAGGAAAGAATTCAATTATTTTCTTAAATTTTCTTAAATCCATCTGAGCAATTCAATTATTTTTTTTAAATAGTAAAATATTTCAAAAAATTCAATTATTTTCAGTGAAATTTCACGAAAGAATTCAATTTTTTTTACTTCATTCGTTATGAAATTTTTCAAAAGAATTTAATTACTTTCTAAAACTTTAATAAATTCTTCAAACCAATTCAATTATTTTAAATATAATTTTAATAACATATCTCGAAAGAATTTAATTATTTTCAAAAACTTCAATATAATAATTAAATGAAACAAATTAATTACTTTCAATAATTTCAAGAATTTAATTATTTTTGATAAATAGTAAAATTGTTTTCCAAAAATTTAATTATTTTCAACAAAATTTTAGAAAAGAATTCAATTATTTTCTAAGATTTTCTTGAATCCTTCGAAACAATTCAATTACTTTTTCAAAATATTAAAATCTTTTCAAAAATTCAATTATTTTCAATAAAATTTCACTGAAGCATTCAATTTTTTTTATTTAATTCGTTATAAAATTTTTCAAAACAATTCAATTATTTTTAATATAATTTTAATAAAATTTTTCGAAAGAACTTAATTATTTTTAAAAACTTCAAAATAATAATTTAACGAAACAATTCAATTACTTTCAATAATTTCAAGAATTTAATTATTTTTAATAAATAATAAAAATCTTTTCAAGAATTCAATTATTTTCAATTCAATTTAATAAAATTCATTTAAAAAATTCCATTATCAAAAATTTTTAAAAATCCTTCGATACAATTCAATTTAAAAAAAAATTTTAATAACATTTTTGTAAAGAATTCAATTATTTTCTAAAATTTTAATAAATCCTTCAAAACAATTCAATTATCTTTATAACTATAGTAAAATTCATAGCAATGAGTTTTTCGAAAAAATTTAATTATTTTTTATATTTTAGTCAAAATCCTTGAGAATGAATTAAATTATTTTAGAAAATTGTTATTAACTTTCAGAGAAGAATTTAATTATTTTCTAGAAATTTCAATAAAATACAATTTAATTAAAAGTTTAATTTCACTAATAATTAAGAAACACGATAATTTAAAAACTTTGAAAGAAAATGTTCGTAAAATTCAATTACTTTTAAAAATTTTCAATTAAAATTATTAAAAAAAATTTTTAAATTTAAAAAAAATTCAAAGAAATTCTTCAAAAGAATTTAATTAGGATTTTCAAAATTTTTAATAATATTCCTCCACAAGAATTCGATTATTTTCATAAATAATACAATTTTTCGAAGGAATTCATTTATTTTTAAATTTTTTAAATAAAATTCTTTGTATATGAATTCAATGATTTTCGATACATTGATTTTAAAATTGAAAATATTAAAAAATAAAAATGATTAAAAATAGTAGAAATTACTATTTATTAGTAAAATTAGTAGAAATTACTACTTATTAGTAAATCTGGTAGAAATTACTATTTATTACTAAAATTTACTAACTCAAAAGCAAAAAAATCTAAATTAAAATTAGTTAAAAAAACTAATTTGATGATATTATTTTTACTTCTTTTTAATTTTCTTTTTTTTAATTAAAAAAACACGGTTTACATAAAAAAAAATTATTTTTAATATTTTTTTAATTAGTTTTTAATTAATTTAATTAAAAAGTTATTTTTAATATTTTTTTAATTAGTGTTTAATTAATTTAATTAAAAAATTATTTTTAATATTTTTTTAATTAGTTTTTAATTAATTTAATTAAAAAATTATTTTTAATATTTTTTTAATTAGCTTTTAATTAATTTAATTAAAAAATTATTTTTAATATTTTTTTAATTAGTTTTAAGAATTTTTTAATTAATTTTTAATTAATTTAATTAATTTTAAGAATTTTTATTTAAAAAAAAATTAATTCTCAACTAAACAAATGTTAAATTTAAATTACCATTCACTTCAATATTGTAATTATTGAAAATATTTATAAAAAATTTCCATCGTTGGTATAAAAGTTTAAAATTTGAGTGAAATAAAAATGTAAGTATATGAATTGAAGAATAATAAAATATTACTAAAAAATACTAAAATCACTATATAGTCGTTTTTATAAATAAATAACTAATAACTAATATTACATTCACGGAAGAAGTACTATCGTAATTCTTAATTTTTATATCAAGCATAAACCGCAATTTCAACCCGGAACCGATAGAGATAGATCTTGATCGATCTTCTCATGGATAAATCCGAGGATAAATCTTCCGAGTTCTGCGTTCTCACGCACCTTCATTTTTATCTTTACTACATAATCTAACTTCAATCTATCAGTTTTCTACCTTATCCTTTCCACCTTACCCAAAGAGTTTCGATTGTCAATCAAGCAGTTTTCTACCTTATCCGATCCTACTTTCTATTTTACCATCAAGGGGTATTTTTATTTTCAGGAATTTTCCGGATTGCAGTAACGATTTTCTACTTTACCATTAAGAGAAGAAAAGATTTCCCTATCGGTTATTATCGATTGGGAATCTTTTCTTCTCTTAATGGTAAACTGTAAACTGATGTTTTATAGTAAAAATAATACTTTGGCGCTCACTTTAAATCGTGAGATTATCTTTTCGGGACATTAACGATTTTTCCACATTACCAACAAGCGGTAATAAATTTTCAGGACATAAACTATATTTCTATATTACCAACAAGCGGTAATAAATTTTCTGGGCATTAACCATTTGTCTACATTACCAAAAAGCGGTAATAAATTTTCTGCAAATTACCGATTTTTCTACACATTACCAACAAGCGATAATAAAATAAAGTCACTCACCTGTCGAAAATAAAGCTGTCTTGATGATATCCACATTCCTTGCATCCACTGCATCTTGATGATAAATCAGTGTCTCGATCGCTGTTCCCATATTGATCCTTTCTCCCCTGTGAATCGATCACTGCACTCCACGTGCGCTGAATAAAGTGGAGTAAACTCTGCGATTTGCTCCTTCTACTCGGCTGTGATCTTGAATTTCCCATTTTATCCTCACCCGGTAACTTTTTTCTTTTTATTCCTATTTTCACCACTGGATCAATCGTAAACACTCACGAAATTAACGGTTCATCATCAACATCATCTTCGAGTTTCTTGTCAAAGCACAACGTGAACGGCTATACAACATTCTTGTAAAATTACACCGTTCCACTGTATCACGTGACCCGTGCTCTCCACATCTGCAATTAACATTCTCTCATTATTATAATTTTCCCTCTTTTCTTTTATTTAATAATTTTTTTTAATTCTCACTACTGATTTTGAAAACACTTTTTGAAAATATTTTGAAAACATTTGTTGAACATTTGTAAAACATTTGTTGAACATTTGTAAAACATTTGTCGACATTTGTAAAACATTTGTAAAACATTTATAAACTTTTGTTAACTTTTGTAAAACATTTGTAAAACATTAGTAAAACATTTGTAAAACATTTGTAAAACATTTGTAAAACATTTGTAAAATTATAATAAAAATAAAAATTATTTATCAAAATGGTATATAATTCAATATTTAAAGGATGGTTTTGCTCGCCACCCGTGTTTACACTCCCGTAATTACAGGTCACATGTGAGTCTCGAAAGTAGCGTTTTGTGGCCTGACCGGTGCGCACTTCCTGGAGCGTAGAATAGGGTTAAGTGAATTTATGTAGAAGGGGGAGAAAAAAATATTTGTTTTTAAGAAGAGGAAACTCCAGCACACGTGCATTGAACTTTCGGAAAGTTGGAAAACTTAATCACACGATCGACAAGCTCTTATGTAAAATTAGTATCACAATTCTATTTTCCTTACGATTCCAAACGAATCGCTAAATATTCTACGGTCTGATTTTCACGCGATTATTTCCTCATTGTTCAACTGAAAGTTTATAATCTTTTTTTATTACTATTATTACTACCGCGAGACTTTCCATATTTTTCACAAAAATAAAAAATCACTTTACATTCTAATGTTTTTTTATTTACCACGACCTTCACGCTTTCTTTTTCCTCTATACATTGTAAATTACTTTACACATGCAAATTGAATTTCGTGTTATTTCTCTGATATTTTATAATAATATTTAGGTAATTAGATCGACTAATTAGAAAACTGTCCTTAATGGCTATTAATTAACGTTAATATTAATTAGCAATTGAGGCTCGTTTAGATTTTTATCATATTCAGAGATAACGGAGATTCATCAGTTTTCAAATGGTCTTCATTGTTTCGGATTTTTTTTTATTTAATGGTCCCTTTGTGGAAAAGTTTGCTAATGTCTCTATTTTAGCGTGAATATTCGCGTGTTCCCAGACTTGGTGCGCGTAAAGAAAAAAAAATACAGTTTAAAGAAATCTATTCATTTCGAAAGATTGACATCCTGTCACACTCGAAACTATTCACTGTAACCGAGCCTATCGAATTGGACGTTCTTTATCTTTATTACATAATTACACTACAAATGACAATTTTACACTTTTTCTTCACCATTTCCACTCGTTTTTGTGCAATTATATCTATTTACTTTACTGTTTTCCTTATTATTCCATTAGTGTTCGGTAATGTTCATTAATATTTCAAAATTATTCCGCTATTTCCCATCTTTTTGTTTCATTAAACTTTTAGTGTTATTGGAACCGATTATCCTTAGTTCTCGTGTTTCTTCTTTCTCTTTTTCCTCTTCTTCTATTTCTTCTTCATTTTCTTCTCCTATTTCTTCTTTATTTTCTTATTACATTTCCTTTTTTTACTCCTTTTCGTAATCTTTTTCTTTCTCTTCTTCCTTTTCGTATTCTTTTTTCTTCTTCTTTTTCTTATTTCTCTTTTTAGTCGTTTTCCTTATTCCTCTTCTTGTTTCTATTTCAAGTTATAAAGTTCTTAATTACCAGAGTTCAACTACATAAAAACGTGTTTCAATCTAAAAGTGTATGTTTCAATTTATGAACATGTGCTTCACTGGAAAAATATGTGTTCCACGAGGAGAATGTGTGTTCCACTATTAGAAGACGGTTTTTTTTTATTTCGGAGAATAAATGTTCCTCTATATTCATGAGAGACTTCCTTTGCAGGTGAAGATGATTTTAGTGAAGGCTAATTCGAGATAAGCTTTGTTCCACTCGAAAATTACTCCGTAAAACAAAAGAAATTTTATCCTCGCAGATGATCTTTATTATATTTTTATTCCAAACTTCTTTTCTCTCCGCACTCGTAAATGTATCTTCTCACAAGTTCCCATAAATGAATTCAAACTAAAAATGTACTCAACAAAAATGTACCACTAAAAATTTATTTCCTACCAAAGCTTCTTCCACTATTAACAAAGTGTTGTATCCGTTAAAACATACTGTACACCAAAACTTGTTCCATTGTAAAAATCCATAGTATTTTGAAAGATAACATTGAAATTTGAATCCAGAACAAAAATCCGTTGTCTAATTTCTCCACTGAGAATCAAAATCCTTTAACCAAATTCAATACGTAAATAACAAAAATCCCACACAAGAATCAACTTCCTTGTTAACAAACATCAAAAAAGTAATAAACTGAAAATATCATCTCACACCTTGTAATTGCTCTCTTTCGTAAGTGAATTGTTGCAATAGGTGTAACAATCATTATTCACAATCAAAGTCACTTGGCACTATGAATAAAGACACTTACACTTCGACGCACTCACATATATTTACACACAATTAATTCACCGCATATATTCCGTAAAGTAATACAGTCTTCATAGAACAAAGACTTTCCGCAAAGTGTCTACTCGATTTGTTTTAGTTGTTGGTTCAGCAAGCACTGACACCACTCCTGCATAATTACCGTCTTTGCGCACCGGTAATGTTGATCCGGTAATATTCCAAAGTGTATCTTGGATGCACTGAGAGAGAGAGAGAAAGAGAGAGAGACTCCCATCCAGATTCAACGGTATTTTAATGAGTCAAAAATTCATTATGCACATACCACTCAACGCAAATCACTTACTTTGCCTCCTTTACTTCTTATATATACAATGTTGCGTAAAAAACATTTCCATACATCCGTTTCTTCACCGCGTATACATATGGGTAATATATGTATTGGTAATTTATGCCGTCATTATTGTTGATTTATCAATGAATATGTGCAAAATACACATCATTAGTTTTCTTCTCTTCTTTTTTGGGGCGGAATTTATTCAGCTTTATTCCGTTGATTCTCGATTAATAGCAGATTTGTTTAGACTGATTTTCTTCTCTTTTTGGAAATTATTTATTGGAGAATGTATTTAATTTTATTCCGTTGATTCTTGATTAGGAGCAAAATTTGTTTTATGTTTACCGAAACATCTGTTGCATTGGCATCAATTGCAAAATCTCATTTAGTAATGTGTTGTTAAATTATTTCCTGATGTATCTTTCGGAATATCTGCATCTTTTAGAATATTTGCATATTTTAGATCATCTGCAATTTTTAGATCATTTGCATTTTTTAGATCATCTGCAACTTTTAGAATCTCTGCTTCTTTTAGATAATCTGCATCTTTTGGATTTGCATCTTTAAGATCATCTGCATCTTTCAGATTTGCATCTTTTAGATCAACTGCATTTTCAGATTTGCATCTTTGAAATCTGCATCTTCCATAAACGAAGTTTAAACAAAGTAATGAATTTCCTCATTTGTAAAAATATCTTGTCGGAATTTTTGTACAATCTGCTAAAGATTATCTTGCGTAAAATATTTTACGAGACATCTAATAAATATATTGTGCAAAGTCTTTCATAATGATTGCGGTTTCTATAAAAAAAATATCTTCCGCGAAATCTCTCATGACATCTTCAAGAAAATATTTTGTGAAAAATGCTGCACGTGATTAACATCTGGAAAGTATGTTATGCAAATTCCATTTGGTATGATTGACATTCTAGAAAAAATTTAACTGCAAACCATTTGATTAATCTAATTAATCAAATAAATATCTTCCGGTAAAATCTATCATCTGCTGTCTGCGATTATCTTGATCATCGTCTCTCTGTTTTTTTTAGTTTTTAATCTTGCTCTAACGTTTTAGGGTTTTAGATTTCAGGTTAGTTTCGACCACTTTTCGACATTTTTTCCGTCAATTTAAATTTTTTTCAGTTACTTTTTACGTTCTTCTTGATTGATTTTAATTTTTGTATCTTCTGCTGATTTTTCGGTTACCTTCTGCAAATTTTTTTCATTGCTTCTCCTCTTAATTTTATCCTCAAAAAATGAGAAGGTGAACGAACATCTGCTAATTGTCTTCCGTTGTTTTCTTTTTCCTAATTTTCATCTCAGTATTCATCCATATTCTTCTAAATACTTTTGATCAATTTCTAACTACTTTTTATCCTTTTGATTGTTTATTAGTTTTCTATTTGTCAACTGATGTCTGGAACAACTCCGATTCTCGACAGGTTGATTGTTGTCTTAATTCCCTTCTTCTCACTCTCTTAATACATCTTTCTCCTGCGCTTGATTGCTCCTCAACTCTTGATTGATGATTTCTCCTCGACTGTGTTTTACTCCCTTAAATTTTCCCTACTTCACATTATAACACTTGTTCCCATAATTTTCGCACTCAAAAAATTCTCTTTTACAAATCGTTAAAATTACAATTTTACAAATTGTTCTCTTAAGTTTTGCACACAAACATTTTTCTCTTTTACAAAATTACAACTAATTTTTTAACTTGTTTCAACTAAAATTTATCAACTTGTTACAACTATAATTTTTCAACTTGTTACAACTACAACTTTTCAACTTCTTACAATTTACGAATTGCTGACACCATCTTCTTCTAAAGGGATAACTTTGATTCCACCTAGGGAAGATGAAACAAGAAGTCCCAATTTTTAAAGATTTAATGGGGATTAATTTAATGAAGATAGTGTGTTTGAAGAGCGTTGTTTGCGATACGAGTGATGATGGTGGATTTCGAACGTTGACTGGTTCTCTCCTCGTGAATGCCTTCAAGGTGCACGTGTATTAACGTTTTGCGCGAGCTCTCTCTCTCTCTCTCACTCTATCTTTCTCTTTCTCTCTTTCCCATCTCGACTATGATGTCTCGCGGTTGGCTTCCAACAGACTCTGGGTCAAACCACGACCTACGCTTTTCCACTGGAGCACACTTTGACTCGCGCCAAATGCAACAATCTCCTCTCCTCGTCGTTCACTACTAATGTCTAATTCACGCGCTCACGCTACGTGTGAAACGAGTGGGAGGAATTAGACGTACTATCCTCTAAGGATTCTTTTAAGGATGAGATTTAAAGATCGTTTCCTATACTCAATTGACGATTCTGCATGCTAATTACACTAATTCTGCTTTACTAATTATCAGTCGCGAAAATTCTTTTTTCTTGTTATGTTGTTAAGTACTACTCACTTTTTACCGGATGTTAATATACTTCACTTTACCGAATTTTTAGTCATAAAACTAATTACTGATAAAACTGATTTTTATGGAAAGTTCCACTTTGCCATTCACTTTGGTTTGTAGAGAAGAAAGATGTTTTTTGTATGCTTCATGTATTTTAACAATCAGTTTTTAATCGTTTAAATTATCGTACATTAGTGGGTAAAAAATTGGTATAATTGGACGTTATTGAATAAAAAACTTAGGATTAGGAAAAGCATTAGGGAATAAAAAATTCGTATTCGCTGAATTGTTTTCTACTTCAAATATAATGTATACCTCCTCCTGGATTATGCCTTTCGGTATTGAAGAGAATGAAAAGTAAAAACCATTCATTTCAGTAGTAGGAAGTTTTACATCCTATCATTTGCCTCTTCTAATGGAAAACAATTCTCTTAATAAATAATATGGTTTTAAAGAAGGAGAAATGTTATACTATATACTAGACAAAACCTAAGACCTGGAACTTTCCGTTCTGTTAAATGCTATAATTACAATTATGATTCCACAGTTGTAGTTTTGTTGAATTTGATTGTTCGCTGTTTCGTATTATGTCTTTATAGTACCGCAGTGACTGCGATTTAAACGATTAACTGCAGTTAAGTAACATATAGTGTCTCTGCAGTTCGGATGGGTGTTCCTTTTAACGTTTTTACCGTATCGGAAAGTAGTGGTTACATCTAGTAAGCAAAAGTAGAATTCTTGTTGTTAAAAAAAAAAATAAAGACAGAACTTTTAGTATAAAAAAAGAAACTTTTGGATAAGTTGTTTTAAAATAAGTAAGTGAAGATAACTGAAATTGAAGGTCAGACACGAATGGTACTGACATGAAGAAGAAATAGAGATCTCAGAGAGTATATCCGGCATAATTTAATGGCAAATAAGAATTTCATCGCAATATCGCAGAAGTTATGGGTGCCACTTTAGAACTTGTGTGGCATCAATATTGGCAAAAGGAGTCGGGTATACTAGGTCAGAATCATGCTTGACCCTGTAGAGAGACTTGTAATCTTGTACCCACTTTGAACGTTCACACAACGCATGCCTCCAGCATCAAACTCAGGTTCATGCTGCATCGAGAATAACCATTAAAGGAATCAGGTGAATGAACTCACAGATACGCTCGGCAGATTTATTTTTTTGCCGCCGCCCGCTGCCGTTCTTTTTTTATTCTTTCTTTTAACTTTAACTCTTCTTCTTTTTCTGCTTTTTTTCTATCCTACAACCTTTCCTCTACTTCCGTATGCGAATGCATATTTTAGAGTGTTAATGAGGCAAATAAAATTCCCCACATTTCTCATAATGCCAACATATTATGGGGTTATTAAATGAATACTAACAACGAAATAATGATTTTATGTCTGTATGGTGTATAGAAGAATGTATTAAATATTTATTTATTTCGCATTTCTGCCCACGTAATTATATTGCGCAAAGGAGTGTGCAATAATATGTGTAAGGTCTTAAATAACTTGGCCTTAGTGAACAAAGTGTTGAGGAACTTAGCCTTGATGTAACTGGGTCTTTGAGAATTTTAGTCAGGGTTTAGTTCTATTGAGGTTTCTTGATAACTAGTTACACTTTGGTTAAGTTCTTTCGGATTTATTTGTACTATGATTAAGGTTCTTTCAGATTTAGTTTCACTAGGATTAAGTTCTTCTGGAACCTATTCTTCCAGAACTAACTATTTATGCACTATGATGAAGATCTTTTGAATTTAATTAATAACTAAGATTTTTCGAATTTAGATACAATATAATATAACAATTAATTCTTGAGAAGAATTTCATAAAAATGTTTAAATAACTGATTTTATTCGACTAATTTTATGCAAATTATAATTTAAATAATTGAATTCCCAAAAAATTTTCATTATTCATGAAAAGAATTGATATTCTTACGAAGATGTTTATAAAAAATTTTGTAAATAATTAAATTCTGTTTGAGAATTTTATGAAAATAATAGATATTAAAAATCGTTGCATTACGAAAAGTTTTTAAAAATAATTAAATTTTGCAAATAATTCTATTAAAATTTTTGACAATAATAATTAAATGTCTGTGTGGTAATTTATTAAATTTTTTTGAAAATAATTGAATTCGTAAAAAGCATTTTATTATTTATGAAAATAATTGAATTCTTGTAAACGATTTAATCAGAATTTTTTTAAATAATTGAATTTCCAAGAAGAAATTTATTACTTTCAAAAATAATCGAATTATCTTGTGATGAATATTAAGAAAATAATTGAATTTAGCAAGGAATTTTATTAAAATGCCTCAAAATAATTGAATTTTCAGGAATAATTTTGTTATTTATCTTTAATAATTGAATTCTTTCGAAGAATTATTTATGTAAATAATTGAGTTCTTGGGAAGAATTTTATTTAAATCTAAAAGAATAATTAAATTATTTCAAAAGAATTTAATTAAAATTGTATTTAAAATAGTTGATTTTTTCCATCGATTTAAATAAAAAAAAATCTGATTAAAATAAAAAAAGTCACGATTTTTAGCAATTAAATAATTACATATTATAATTATTATGATAGTAGTGATTTGATTTGTTAATTGTATCTCGTATCGTAAGGGAAGTATTTCTCCAAAAAAGAAATGTTGCTTGCAGTAGTTTATATATAAGGAAGATAGCTTGCGATAATTGCAATGTAACACCAATATCTATGAAACGGATATAACTATGAAAATGAAAGAAAATTGTGTATACTATAAATGTTGTATCGTATTTTATGGCTTCGTTATTTATGGTAGCATATTTTATATGAAGTGTAAGGGAAACTCGTTTTCTAATGGAAACTGTAAATAAGTGATAATACGAGAAAATGTGAAGGTACGAGAAACCAGGTAGCAATCTTTTTCAGGAAGAGTGTATGGATATTGAAATTCTTCAAGTGTCTGTTTATTATTATTGTCCATAAAAGTAATTTCCACCATGGGAAGATGAAGCATCTTTTCATAAAATATTTTGCCAGGAAATCAGTCCTTTCCATCATTACGTCTGCTTTCTCGATATATACGGAAATATTTTTTGATATTCGCGAAAGTAAATTTATTTCATCAGTTTTTTTTTCTAAAAAAAAGAAGAGATTCACTTGCAACAGTGAGAGACTTTTTTTATTTCTATATTAAATAATTATGTCAACAATGAGTAATTGTTTAATTTAAAACTTAAAGAGCAGTTTTATTGCAAAAGCGAGACAAAAATAGCGGCAAAATTAACATAATTGAACACTTGTTCGGAAAGAAAGTAAAATTAAAAAGAAACATGTGTGAGTAATTACAATTCTTACAAGACCTTAATGTGTGTAACTTTAAAAGGAGAATTTTATGTTTGAGTTGAGTACTTGTATTCTTGCAAAGTCATCACACACTGAATCATTACTAATCCCTCTGCGCGAGTATATTTAAAAAGTAGATTAACGAGATAAATGTTTGCACGCGAATTCGTAATCGTTTATGTACCTTTTCATGTGCTTCGTGTTTATACAAATAGGCAACCCGTAAAGTGCGAATCTCTTATATAATGTAGACATTGAAACGGTTTATTAAATGCACATTATTATATGAGTCGCTAACAAAGCTGGAAGCTAAAATACTTGTAATTAGGTTAATACGCAACTTTTTCCTCATACTAACAAAAATCACTTTTTTTCTAACAAAACTATTGATGCGAAATTTAGAAAAATTGTAGACTAGGAAGAAAGATAATAAGAACATATAGAAAATCTATTCTTATTAAGAATAGATTTGTGCCTTAAAGTCACAAATGAACCTAATGAAAAATAAACAGGGTATTTAAATATTTATCACCAAAGTTCTAGTAGGGACTGAGCACTACACAATCCTAAAGAATACAGAATTTTAATTCAATTTTCAAGCAGTAGCACCCTCACCCGAACGCTATCAGACAATCAAAATTTAGTAAAAATTACATTAAAAATTTATTTCTTCCAAAATTAATACTTCTAATTATTTGAAAAATACCAGAGTTCTAATAGGGGCTGAGCTTTACACAATCCTAAAGAATACAGAATTTTAATTCAATTTTCAAGTAGTAGCAGGTCCACCCGAATGCTATCAGACAAATGATATTTTCCTTAAAATGAAAATAAAAATTTATTTCTTTCAAAAATAAAAATTCTAATCATCTGAAAATTACCTGAGTTCTAGTAGGGACTGAGCCCTAGGCAATCATGAAGAATAGAGAATTTTATTTCAATTTTTAAGTAGTAGCACCACCACCCGAATGCTATCAGACAATTGAAATTTTCCTTAAAATGAAAATAAAAATTTATTTCTTTCAAAAATAAAAATTCTTATCATCTGAAAATTACCTGAGTTCTAGTAGGGACTGAGCCCTAGGCAATCATAAAGAATAGAGAATTTTATTTCAATTTTTAAGTAGTAGCACCACCACCCGAATGCTATCAGACAATTGAAATTTGTTTAATATGAAAATAAAAATTTATTTCTTTCAAAAATAAAAATTCTAATCATCTGAAAATTACCTGAGTTCTAGTAGGGACTGAGCCCTAGGCAATCATGAAGAATAGAGAATTTTATTTCAATTTTTAATAGTAGCACCACCACCCCAATGCTATCAGACAATTGATATTTTCCTTAAAATGAAAATAAAAATTTATTTCTTTCAAAAATAAAACTTCTAATCATCTGAAAATTACCTGAGTTCTAGTAGGGACTGAGCCCTAGGCAATCATGAAGAATGGAGAATTTTATTTCAATTTTTAAGTAGTAGCACCACCACCCGAATGCTATCAGACAATTGAAATTTTCCTTAAAATGAAAATAAAAATTTATTTCTTTCAAAAATAAAACTTCTAATCATCTGAAAATTACCTGAGTTCTAGTAGGGACTGAGCTCTAGGCAATCATGAAGAATAGAGAATTTTATTTCAATTTTTAAGTAGTAGGACCACCACCCGAATGCTATCAGACAATTGAAATTTTCCTTAAAATGAAAATAAAAATTTATTTCTTTCAAAAATAAAACTTCTAATCATCTGAAAATTACCTGAGTTCTAGTAGGGACTGAGCCCTAGGCAATCATGAAGAATAGAGAATTTTATTTCAATTTTTAAGTAGTAGCACCACCACCCGAATGCTATCAGACAATTGAAATTTTCCTTAAAATGAAAATAAAAATTTATTTCTTTCAAAAATAAAAATTCTAATCATCTGAAAATTACCTGAGTTCTAGTAGGGACTGAGCCCTAGGCAATCATGAAGAATAGAGAATTTTATTTCAATTTTTAAGTAGTAGCACCACCACCCGAATGCTATCAGACAATTGAAATTGTTCCTTAAATGAAAATAAAAATTTATTTCTTTCAAAAATAAAACTTCTAATCATCTGAAAATTACCTGAGTTCTAGTAGGGACTGAGCCCTAGGCAATCATGAAGAATAGAGAATTTTATTTCAATTTTTAAGTAGTAGCACCACCACCCGAATGCTATCAGACAATTGAAATTTTCCTTAAAATGAAAATAAAAATTTATTTCTTTCAAAAATAAAAATTCTAATCATCTGAAAATTACCTGAGTTCTAGTAGGGACTGAGCCCTAGGCAATCATGAAGAATAGAGAATTTTATTTCAATTTTTAAGTAGTAGCACCACCACCCGAATGCTATCAGACAATTGAAATTTGTTTAATATGAAAATAAAATTTATTTCTTTCAAAAATAAAAATTCTAATCATCTGAAAATTACCTGAGTTCTAGTAGGGACTGAGCCCTAGGCAATCATGAAGAATAGAGAATTTTATTTCAATTTTTAAGTAGTAGCACCACCACCCGAATGCTATCAGACAATTGAAATTTGTTTAATATGAAAATAAAAATTTATTTCTTTCAAAAATAAAAATTCTAATCAACTGAAAATTACCTGAGTTCTAGTAGGGACTGAGCCCTAGGCAATCATGAAGAATAGAGAATTTTATTTCAATTTTTAAGTAGTAGCACCACCACCCGAATGCTATCAGACAATTGAAATTTGTTTAAAATGAAAATAAAAATTTATTTCTTTCAAAAATAAAAATTCTAATCATCTGAAAATTACCTGAGTTTTAGTAGGGACTGAGCCCTAGGCAATCATGAAGAATAGAGAATTTTATTTCAATTTTTAATAGTAGCACCACTACCCCAATGCTATCAGACAATTGATATTTTCCTTAAAATGAAAATAAAAATTTATTTCTTTCAAAAATTAAAAATTCTATCATCTGAAAATACATGAGGTATAGTAGGGATGAGCTAGGCAATCATTAAAGAATCAGAGAAATTTTTTTTATTTTAAGTAGTAGC